>NC_056741.1:1728528358-1728845858 GCF_019279795.1 Protopterus annectens | reverse complement strand
AAAAAAGCATTAGAAGACAATAAGACACAGTTAGTTACAAACAAAATTAATAGGAAAGGTGTTTTTCCTTGTCACAACTGTAATACTTGTAGGTTTCTTTCTGTGGGACCATTGATTGTCATTGATAGCATTGACAAAACTTTTCAGGTACCAGAATACATTGACTGTAACACTAGGGGGGTAGTGTATATTGGGTTATGTAGTACTTGTCCAGCATACTACGTCGGGATGACGACGAGATGCTTAAAAACACGCATACGTGAGCATTTATATGACATGAAAACGCATAACGATACCAATGCACTATTTAAACATTCACTAGTTTGTAGTAATTTTAAAAAATTTTTATTTTCTGTCCTTGAAGTTTGTAATTCTGATCTGAGGGGGGGAGACTTTAGAAATTTTATTGAACAGAGGGAAGCCATGTGGCAGATTCGTTTAAAATCTGACAAGAGTCCTGGTTTAAATGGAATGATTAACATTAAATGTTTTTTAAAAAATGGCAAGTTAAATATTAAGAAAGAAAATATTGCTTCTTTGTTTAGATAAAGTGTTGTTTCTCTTTAAATGTTTTTAGAATTTTTTAATTGATTGGTAAATTGAATAATTAAAGTGCTATTTAAGAACCTTTGCTTTTTGTAATAGAGTATTCTGATGAAGTCTTCTGACGAAAGCGGTAATAAATTGATTCTACGCTATTTCACTTGTGATTTGCCTTAGTCAATTGTTTCCTGGCCTTTGTTCTTTTGATATATATATATATATATATATATATATATATATATATATATATATATATATATATATATATATCTGCTGACATATATATAACCTGTCATATATATCTAGATCTATGACATGCATATCTATAGCTGTAGGCATTTGCATGCATATATGTTCATATATATTTCTATATATGTCTATATGTCTATATATATATATATATATATATATATAGATATATATATACATATATGTGTGTATATATATATATATGTATATATATATATATATATATATATATATATATATATATGTGTGTGTGTGTGTGTGTGTGTGTGTGTGTGTGTGTGTGTATATTTGCTGGATCTGGGCACATGCTCGACTAGCATATGTCCAAATCATAAAACATCGAACACACATACACGAAAGTGCTTAACATAGACAAGCTCTTCCGTGTATGTATGCCTGTTTCATAGATCGGACTACAGTGCAGGTAAGGGAACCCCCCCCCACTGTAGTGCGATCGCGGAGTAAGAATAATAAAGTGTGGGGGTGCAGGGGGGCAAAGCCCCCCTGCAGAAACGTTGATTTTTTTTTTTGAACTACACATACACGGAAGCACTTTTCGATGTTAAGCGCTTTCATGTATGTGTGTTCGATGTTTTGTGATTCGGACATATGCTAGTCGACCATATGTCCTAGACCCATATATATATATATATATATATATATATATATATATATATATATATATATATAGGTTGTATCTGCTTAGATATTAGTATATGTATATACACACGCGCACACATAAATCTAAATGTTGGAATACATTCTCTGTATTGTTTAATGACTGGGCTGGATGATATGTTATTGAAAACAGCAGGGTTTTGTATATCTGGCATGGCTTAGTGGTAAATCATTTTTTTTATGGTGTGCAGGGTCCTGGGTTTGAGCCTATTTTGTTGCTGGGTAGAACATGGGCCATTGGATACAGAATGATTAAGGCACTTTAAAGCAATTGTAAGCGGGTTTGCATGGGTTTGGCAGAAGTAAGCACTGCTAACTTCCAGTTACAGTTTCTTACACTCAGTTAGCTTCTACATTGCTTAACCTGTGTAGGCAGTGCTTACCCGAGCGCAAACAGGATTAAACCTGCTTACTGCTGCTTAAAAGTGCTTACTCCCACTTACCCCAGTGCTAATTTCTTTAAAAGAAAGGAAAAAGGGGTTGATAGGAAAGTGGTGAAAAAGGGGCACAAAGAGGGAAAGACAGTAGGGAAAATAGCCAGGGGTGTGCAGGAAGGGTGTAGGGAAGGTCCATAGCTGCCCATTTCTTCTACAGCAACAGCTGTGCATATACACTGAACTTGGGGTTAGATTTGGACACTTGAACCCCTGGGTGGGGGTGAGGGCAACAATAATTTGTTGTGATGCCAATTAGACTGGATTACATGTGTCCAGTGGACACGTGCAAAATGGACAACTATGTATGGGGTGAGATGTTTTTTTTTGGTAAGAGATTGCCCTTTATTTTTTTTCAGGTGAGAGTGGGATGTTGGGGAGGGGTAGTAGGTATATTTGGGGAGGTAGGTTGGGTAGGTTAGCAGACAAGACAAACAAGATGCATACAGGGGTGGTATATGACACATGTGGGGGGTAAACACCTTGGACGGGGAGGGATGTTTTGAAGTCGCAAGCCCATGAGCCCCCAAATGGAAACAGTGGGACTGATGTCCCCACCCATTGGCAGTCACCACTGCACTTTCATGGCCCCAAAGGTGGCTGTGCTGGGGGCTGGGTAGGAGAGGCAGGCTCACCCTCTAATTGCAGCACGCAGCCCTCAAGCTGGCACAGCTGGTCTCGAATCTCCTTATCGAGCTCACTACACACAATGGCCAGGACCTGATGGCAGGTGACAGGTACCTCTCAGCCCCCACTCCCAGGGTGGGGCTAAGCCTCATCCCCTGAGACAGTTCTACCCAAAGATGGTGCAGGGCCAATGGAGGAGGAGGTCCCAGGCTGGGCCCCAGACGTGCTGGTGCCCAGTGTCATGGCCAGCTAAGTTGGGACAGGTGGATCCGCTGGGACTGGCCTTCCCATATGAGCGATGGTATTGCAGTTTTAAGGAAGATATCAGTTAGTAATAGTCAACAGCATTCAGGATTAGTTTTAATGGCATGCATAGGTATTCCCATTAACCCAAGACACCAGATTTACAACAGTTGCAGAGCTAGCTTAACACATGCATATATGGGACAACAGTGGCCATTACAACAGCATGCAGGTTTCATTGATGGCAACAGGCCACCAATATGGGAGTATAGCACATGCATCGAACCAAATGTGAATATTTATAAACCAATAGGACATATGTCCCAACAAAAGTTTGGAGTGTGCACGTACCCATTCAGGTGAGTAATTAGGTTATTGTAGCACATATGGTCGGGGTGAGAGAGAGAGAGGTCAATTAACAACTATTATATCCCTGTAGTTTCACAACTTTCTTAGTCACTGCGGTGATCTGTCCCTTACATGTATTATTACACTGTCCAATGTCCTTACTTTGTACAATGGTATGTTCATAGATTAGTATCTATATGGACTGTGTCTTTCGTATATTCTACACCTCTTACCTGTTATAGCTGTTGAGGGAATCTTTGTTAACACTACCCGACAGATTCTACACATACTCCCAGATTCCATGCTTGTGGACAAGTATATAAGTGAACTGTGTTGTACCTACAGTCTACACCTCTTACCTGTTATAGCTGTGGGGAAAATCTTTGTTAACACTACCCGACAGATTCTACACATACTCCCAGATTCCATGCTTGTGGACAAGTATATAAGTGAACTGTGTTGTACCTACAGTCTACACCTCTTACCTGTTATAGCTGTGGGGAAAATCTTTGTTAACACTACCCGACAGATTCTACACATACTCCCAGATTCCATGCTTGTGGACAAGTATATGAGTGAACTGTGTTGTACCTACAGTCTACACCTCTTACCTGTTATAGCTGTGGAGAAATATTTGTTAACACTACCTGACAAATACTACATATACTCCCAGATTCCATGTTGATGTTATACACATACCTAACAGTCCATTATTGCACACACTCTGGTCAAGGCTTGACAGGATGCAGGTGTTAATGTGACATATTTTGGAATAGCTGTCATACACTTTGGGTGAGATGTTACAATGACAGGTTTGTTTCCATATACATTCTCTTTTTATGTTCAGGTCTGACTATCCATTATATGTCAGTATAAGCGCCTACATTTCTTGGATCATCACACTGATTTGTCAGGGGAACAGGTTACCAGACAGCAGATTTGGGCCATTTATCTGGACATGCTGGACAGATTAAAACAGTTGAGGGGTATGACTATGCATACAGCTTACTACCTGAACATTCTGCCACAGTCTGTACAGTCGATGGTTATGATTATGCTTACAGCGTACTATCTGAACATTCTAGCAAAGTCTGTACAGTTGTTGGGTCTAATTATGCATACAGCTTTCTATCTGAACATTCTCACAAACTCTGTACAGTTGTGGGGTATGTTTATGCATACAACTTACTACCACTCCTGGGATTCATACCCCTGCTGTGTGTGATAAAAATATTACAGTTAACATCACAGTACACTGTGCTATCAGGGATTGGTGTAATGCATTCCACTGGTTTCTGTCTAAGTCTCCCTCAGTTGTTCTATATGACTGTCTTCTTGGGACTTCCAACATTGTTATACTGAACTTCCTACACATTTTAACTGCGTTCACCAGTGTGGGTAACACTGCTTAATACAACAGTACTATTTATGGAATGCAACACTACAACAACATATGAAAGCAGAATGTACACAAGCACTCCTGGGGTTATACTTTTATTTACTAGATATTACACCTTTTTTCCATGCAATCTATATGACAGTCTTCCTGCCATATTCTCTGGTTTATTCAGTACATTCCATACACAATACATGTTTATAATGGTACAACACTTTCTAGAACTGTTATATTTATTTGTTATGACAGTACATGCAAGAATATTACTAACCTGTGTCGCGATGCAGCCCTTGCAGCCTAGCAGCATTGGCTTTCTGGTTCACAGCCCACTCATCAGCAGCTGTCAGAGAAATGCAGTGATATTTAACCATTACCTGTCCATAGTATACACAAGTTAGGCAATCATTATCTATGTAGTTGAATGGGTACTTACTCAGTGCTGGGGCATTGGCCATCCGCCTTGCTTCTTAGATCCACTGGTCCAAGAGATCACCCCTTCACTGCTTCAGGTCAACATGGTGATGCCTGACCTGCTCACCAGTCTGGGGGTTACCAGTGGCACTGTTGAGGTCAAGGGCAAGGCTGTCCCAGGCCTCCACTTTATATGGAGATTCCTGGTACTGGCCCTGCAGTAGTCTCGTCTCATGGTGTTTTACCGGGAGCCATACCATGAATCTGGACTCCTGGGTGCCCCAGCACTGCACTCTAAATCGAGTGCCTTCCCCAACTCCCTACAGTAGGGAGTTGCAACCAGTTATGGGAATTATTGGCCCCTGTGGGGTTTAAATATGCCAGATTTCCCACACTTTCCCATGATTGGATGTTTTTAAAAAGGTTAAGCTATGGGCACACCTTCTTTCCTACTGTTGGCATTGCTTAAAGGGGCATACCACTGGGCAGATTGAGTTAGCCGGCCTACACATTGCTTACACCATGTAAGCTGACCTGTGCAATGCTTAGCATTGCTTAATATTTAATTAGCATTATATTTTCCTTTTGACATTGCTTTATTATTATTTGTTACATGTTATATCTGTGTCTGGTATCTGTGATTCATGTGTACGTACACTGTATGGGGTACTGGGGACTTCAACACTTTATTACAATAACGCCTCACATTTGGCCTTACTGCAGTACCCCAGTTCACATATTTATGTTATGTAGCAGATTATACAAAATCACACTGTACATAGATTCATTTCACATGTTCAGTGAGATTTTCCTATGGTGAGGATTTGTTTGTTGAAACCTCAATTGTATGTACTGCTATGATGGCTTAGTGGTTAATTACTATGACTGTAGTGTACAAAGTCCTGTGTTTGAGCCTTGCAGAGGCTGTCTATTTTGTTGCTGGGCAGAACACGGGCCGTTGGATATAGAGTGATTAAGGCACTTTAAAGCAGTTGTAAGCGGGTGTGCTCTTGTTTGCTCGGAGCTAAGCACTGCTATCTTCTGGTTACAGTTTCTTATACTTAGTTAGCTTCCAGATTGCTTAATCTGTGTAGGCAGTACTTACCTCTGCGCAAACGCAAATAAACACGCTTACTAGTGCTTACATATGCTTACTACTGCTTAGACATGCTTAGACCTGCTTACTAGTGCCTTATTAATTATGACACTGATACTTCACATGTACATTTCACAGTGCTCTAGTTCATAAATATGTGTTATTTAGTGGGTTTTGCAAACAAACAATTGGTTATAATGTGCTTTGCCATATAAAATAGATTGTGCTGCAGTGGGACTCAAACCGGGAATGCCTGCTCATTAGGGAGATGCTCTGCCCACTACACTATTGTTGTGCTGCTTCATTTGCATATATCTTCCTTGTTATCTTCTTCAGCCTTTTAAGCTGCTTTAACCTTAGCTAAGCAATGGGCACACCTGCTCACCTATGGTTAGCTTTAATCGGATTTAAAAAAATAAATAAATAAAAGGGTTTCTTCATTTTATTTATATGTACTGTTGCTGTTGTACACATGGGGACTGTTGGTGGGAATATGCGGACACCTATGAGTGATCTTGCTCATTTCTTCACACTTTCTGCTGTTCTACATTGCAGGGGTGTGTTTATTCTGAGAGCTCTGACATGCCCTCTGCACTTGTACACACTCCATGTAAGCCTAGGAGCTCGGGCAGCGCACCTTCATTAATATGCATGGTGAGCTGCCGTTCTGCTCCTACATGGGCACTTCTGTGCAGGACTAAGTTAGTCCTGCATGGAAGATTAGTGAATCTGGGGGACTGTTTAGAACATTTTTTAATAATGTCTGTCATTATATTTACAATTTTTTTCTTATTGTTTTTGGGTTGTAAGTAATTCTGTGGAGTAAATCAAATGAAGGCATATATTTAAAATAAAAAAATAAAGGTTGCATTTTTAGTAACTGATTTATTTTTTCTTTAAAGAAAACACTTTGTTAATTTACTTATTCATTTGTCTTTGTTGGCCAAGAAAACCCAAATGAGCACTTTCAGTGGATGTCAATGAAGAAAATCTTCCTCAGATCCATTTAAGATAATCATTACAAAGAAACATTGCATAGCTATTAAGATGTCTAGATGCAAACAGGTACTTCTTTTGTATTGACACTATACAAAGACAAATCAGGTGACATTATACATATTAAAATCCTAATATAAAGCTTTTAGTATGCAAACAGTTCATGTGCAATTTATAGTGAGAGGCAGATATTAGAGATGACTTATAAGACATGAGTAAGGAGGGCTACAGTGCAAATGTTAGGAATAAATAAAATTAAGGTAAGGAGTGTGAAATATTAGTCAGTAGGTAGACAATACTTACAACTAGAAGAGGCAGATAGGCATCGTACAGCTGATGAGTCAAGGATAGTGGAGTTAAGAAATTAAGTTAAGGTTAAAGGATCTAAACCTCTTCTACAACATCACACACAGAACACTTTAGAGGGACAAGTATATCTCGCAGATGATACTGCTACTCTGGAACAGATTCCAATCTACATAAAACTAAATTCATCCCTGTCCATATTCAAATACAACTTAGATCTATGGATGGCAAACAAAAAAATTTACCTCAGGACTGCCTCCTGTACTACTAATCTACAGAGGGATCTCCTAAATGCTTTACCACTGCATGGGTCCCCTCAGATTATCTTTGGTATGATCCTAGTTATTCTCATTGGGGTAATATATTATTATTGACCATGGGATAGGTAAGGCCAATCTATATCCAAATGGGATAGGTTATTTCTAGCACAAAAAGGGAAACTGGATAGGCATTAAACATCCCACAATAGCAGATAGCCTAATACTTAGCTATGAACTTATACCCTTTAAGAATACTATGGTACATACTGACTTAGAAGAGTCATGAAGTATATTTGAAGGAGATTGATAAAGCGGGAAGTTCAGAAAGAAACTTGAAATGTAAAGTGGGGATTAAAGTAGGAAGGTAAATGTAGAGGAGTAGTAGAAAGGCATGTTGTGTAGAAGGGCATAGAGATTATAAATGGATACAGAGTATGATCTGACAAATGAAAATGGAGTTACCCAGGTGAGGAGCATGTACACAACCCTGTGTACATTAAGTGATGTTTTAGTAAGAGCTTGAAGACTGAAAGTTTCATGGTCAGTTTTATGTATTTTAGAATGGGGTTCCAGCATCCAGACATGTAATGGAAATATAGTGGGTCAGGAATGGGATGAATGTCACCACTGGATAAGATTATTATATATGAAAGTATAGAGCTGCATACATTTTAGCTGAGATTTTACTGTAATTTTATTTGGTAAAGACTTAGAGTCTGAATGCAGAATGGTAGAGGTGAAGTGAATTAAGGTGTGGCAAATCTGGATTATTGGGGTAGTACTGGTATGAGAGAGATATGATAGCTAGTGAGGTGGGTTGGTGCATTGAGTACACAAGATAGTAGTGTATTGCTTAGAAGCATTGTAGGTAGTAGTTATAACAGAGGTAACATTAGTCTGTACTATATGGGTGGAGATTGGGATGAATAGAGGAAGGGACTTGCTTGTTGGGACTGCCAGGGAGAGGCCTGATAAGAAGTGGATGAAGTGCAGAGCAGCATGAGAGGCAGAAAGTGTGTTTTGAATTATGCTAAATATTAGATAGAAGTTGGGAATAGGTGAACAGAAAGAAGAATGATTCTGTGATAGTAGGAGTAGTAAAGTAGTTTGGGGAGGTATAAGGATTGGGTATCAAAAGTGATATGTGGAGATGGGTTATAGAATGCTTATGTAAGGTGGTGTAGAGTAAGGGAGCAAATCAAAGTCAAGCTTGCCCAACCTGAAAGGCATTATATTTCAGAAAGCAAATGAAATGTAGCTGGTGGTAAGCCGTTAGCATGGAAATACAAAGTAAAGCAGGTTTTCTATCAGTACTGAAAGCAGAGCGACCAAGTAGCAAGGGGTAGGAAGTGATTGGTTTAGACAGTGTAATCTAATGATCACCTGAATAAGAAATGATTAGTTAGGTTAGAGGTCCTTAGACCCTAAGGTCTAATCCCCTGGTAAGGCTTTCATGGCCACTGTCCAGCACAAAGCAGAGAATACCTAACTACTTTACATTAACATACAGCTAGGCTCTTCATGTTAAACTCACACACATTGCACAATAACAAATAATCTTAGGGCACTGCTGTTCTTGGGTACAGTTTTTGTAAAGGGACATTTCTCCATGGCATGATGAGTGGCAGATCTCTGGCAATTTGAATGACAAATGACATAACTCGATGTTATCAGGCTATTTCACAATGACAGACAATCTTACAAGGCTGCTGCTGCTCAGTGGTGCAGTTTTTGCTTCAGGCCAGTTCTCAGTGGTTTGATATGTGTCAGAGATCCTGCTGTTTGAGTGACAGAGGACACAATTTGATGACCAAGGCCTGTATCATGTGGACGAAGGAGGTGACTGATTGGATATGGAGACCTAACTCATTTGTAGTGTGATATGGCATAATCCTCTACACACAACAGAGCAAGTATCTGTGGAACAAACTGTTTAAAAGTGCCAGCTTGCATATATGTTGAACAGATTTGTTTGTTTTTGTTTTAGTTTTAGGCTGTTGTTTCTTTGGAAAGAAAAAATGACAGTAACTAGTGTAGTGTTCCTCTCCTGTACTTTCAAGCTTTTTTTTTTGTTTGTTTTGATGTGTCAGCACTCTATATTGCAATTTTTGACATTGTAATAGGGATACTCATAAACTTCTTGCAGGTAAATGTCATGCACTTTCCTTTTTGTTGAAATCCATTGACTTATTTAGAAATGAAAACCAGTTTTGGAGATTTTCCA
Source organism: Protopterus annectens (assembly GCF_019279795.1). Classification (NCBI taxonomy): domain Eukaryota; kingdom Metazoa; phylum Chordata; order Ceratodontiformes; family Protopteridae; genus Protopterus; species Protopterus annectens. The sequence goes on along the minus strand of NC_056741.1, from coordinate 1,728,836,047 downwards.
TAGAAAATGCATGATTTGGGGTTGATTTTAGAAACTTCCTATTTACAAAATGTCAGACAAGAAAGTATCTGTTAATGTGGAGCAATTTATTTTGAGAGGTCAAACTTTTTTACACTTTGGAGCATTTAATGCTAAGAAATTCATCATTTATATGGGAAATGTTGCTCTATTTCTCATGTCAAATTACCACACTAGCTAAATAAAGTGCACAGAAACATTTATTTTCCTAATCGATCTTTAAAACAGGTACAGGAGAAATATATAAGATAAGAGTTAATCATACATTTATTATTGGTCACATCACTAATGATTAATAAAAAAGTACAGCATTCTTATGTTCAAAGTTTTGAAAGCTCGTTGGAAGAAAACTGTTGCCTTTCTGCTCTTAAAGATTTTGGAATACTTTTTTTAAAACTCTGACTTATTAAAATAATTTCAAATATCTTCTTTATTTTACCTTATACCATTAAGTATATCACTAAAGCAAAACAGCTACAGTTCATGACAATTAAGTCAAAACAGTGTTATACTATATTCAGTTAAAATTATTTTAATTCTTCCCCACCCTTCTCTTTCTGATGATTTTTTTCATACTATTAACGCGATTGCAAAAATACCCATGGGATAAGCTGTCAGATAAATTAGTCTTCTGGAGTATTTTGATCATTTATTAATCATAAAAAGGCAAACATGCTAAACATGGAGTTTACATTTTTTATTGGTACAAAATATGTGCTTTTCAGTTCCTTTATATAACCTTGGGTTATGATACTTGGATTGAGTGTGCACACTACTTAAAATACAACAGTTAGCCCAAACGTTTTCCACTTGTTGCCTGTCAGGGAAGCATTTATTTTGGCACATAACCTTGAGCAGTACAGCTGCCTGAATTTACATGAGGTTTTGTAATTGTCCATTCACTTTATAACTTGATGAGAAAAATGGGGATTTATGCCAAGACCTTTAACTCCATATATGCATCTGTTAGGTATGACTGGAGGGTTAGTTTATGTTCTGTTAACCCAGTCATGCTGCTGACGGATGCATATTCCCTGTTCAGCAAAGGCCATGCAGAAAACTTTGTTTTCAATGAGCTTATGACATATACACATGAAGGTACCACTGCAAGTGGAATCCACAACAATAAATATGCATAAGTTACTAACATGGGCATTTAGTACAAACTTAAAGGAAGTTTCAACGTGTGCATTCAATCTTTACAGGATAAAGATATAAATGTTACCACGTGTGCAACCGCAAAGATTAGTAGGCAAAAACATGGAAGTTAGCATAAACCAGTAAATTTAAATCTGTTAGTAGCTAAAGAAAAAAAGCTTTGCTTCTTATTCTGGTTTTCTGGCCTGATGAATTATGTCTTGTAAAAGCTGAGAAATGTAGCTGAACAAAAGATATGACTAGCCAATTGATATGTATAATGCAAGCTTTATTTTCACTATTGGAAAATCTATATTTTGTTGAGAGGTGGTCTTTAATGGATTCCCAGTGAAACAGCATGCATCTGTAAAAGGCACTGCATTAATAATTAAAATGTACAGATGTCTTGACTGAAGTAAAGATCCTTAGCAATATAGCTGCTGTGGAGGCAGACCATAAAGGCTAATAAAAGAAAAATATAACAGACTTTTGCTGTGCCAGAAGAGACTTGTAAACCATGATCTAAAATAGGAAATAGTACCAAATTAGGTTATATTGGAAACTGCAACCTTATAAATGTATAACTTCTACATGGGTGTGAAAAATGTATGAGGCATAAAATTCAGATTTTTGTGGGGATGACAGAATGTGGTGGAATATAAGGTGTACTTGGGGCCAGACTACCGAAGTTGCCATTATAATCCAACCTGTGTACATTTTCCTCCATGAGATGAAGACTCAGACAAAATGGCAACAAAAATAAAGTGGCCTACAACTGCGGTGATAACATTCTGTGTATAACGACAGGAGCAGGTTCAAGAATATTTTTTGATAACTAGGTAAAATCACTGGACATATTTCTTGCCTGAGGTACAACCTTGGAGTATTTTCTGGTTACATGATTGGATATAGTTCCTAAAGCTGAAAAATTAGAGAGGAAATCAGTTCCAGGACAACAGTGTGGAACTCAGCAGTGCATGGCATTAGGCCTCGGTGTTAAACTGCCGGACTTCACCCGCTGTGCTCACCTCCCTCCGGGGCATCTCACTGGAAGAGTGGAATGTCCCTAGTATATGAGGAAGGAGAAAAAGATGAGTATATATCACGGCAGCATACCTCTCAAGCGCTTGACTAAAGAAATCTGGACAAAGCCAAAATTAATGGGAGAGGAAAGGCCCAAAACTGGGGACAAATTTTAAATATTGCTTGTATATTCTTAGAAAGCTGCAAAATAAAAGCCTGAAACTTGAATGGCTGTCATTACTTATTGAATTCCGTCTCACTGATTTGCCAGAAAACCAGAAGTCTATGAGGAGCAGGTCAAAAATATTAGGTAAAAATCTGGACATTCTGAGAAAATCTGGAGACTTGAGAGCTCTGTCTGTCAGCCAGCATTGCTAGACAACACTGGCAGGAGCTTTGTTAATGTTGTATCTTTGCATGCTAATGCACTGAGCTATAACAATGGCATGGGGAAGGGAGGTTATAATAAAAACTTTGGTTCATGTAATCTTTGACACTTGAGTAGACAAAACACTATTAAAGCATGTGTCATCTGAATAGCTCTCCCTAGTTCCTCATACTGAAAAACAAAATTCTCATCATTCATCCTTGGAGGACATGCAGTGATCCACTATAAAAATATTTTCTGCAAAGAGACCAGAACTGTGACTGGCTGCTGAAATGTTAACTCTTCAGACACAGTGCATGACTGGGCTGAGTGCTGTACACCATACTCCTTGGAGATGATAAATAATGAAGATGGACATTGAACAGCAATTCCTGGGAGATTGCATACTAGGGCCTTGGGCACTGAAGGGGTAATGTCTAGCAGACAATGAATAATGGAGCGCTGGCAACTGAAAGTGTACCACCTAGGATACTCTGCATAATTCAATAGGATATTGTTCAGAATTCTTCTGAAAGGTGCTAAGTGGACATTGATCAAGATATTCTTGCAGATGCTAGGTGATAAAGATGACCATTTAAAAAGTTACTCTTTGTAGGAACAGACACTCTTATAATGCATGTAATAGAAACTACATCTTTAGGACTTTTAGGCTAAGCTTACCAATAAGACTAACCTGCATGCGGATGTCATGTGACCATTCCTACTTCTGGTAGTTAGTACCATAATAGTAAATGGTAAATCTGCATTAATTCTGGCACCTGTGGTGACACTTGTGAGGATCCTTTGAGATGAGGAGTTTTGTAAGAGGTATAAAAACATAACTTTACACTGAATGTGGGTAGTAAAATAGGGAGGATAAATCATTTGGAGCCTTTATTACTTGAGATACTAGGGCTGCTTGAAGGAGCTGGTGGTTGACCTTGTCAGAATCATTTGTGAGGTCTATAAATAGTGCACCTGTAAGCTAGACATGCCCATTTGCAATTTAGATATTATCTGTTGGGAGCCTAGAAAACTGTCATGGTACTGCAGTTTGCCCAGAATACATGCTGGCGTCTGGGTATAGACCAGCTTTTCTAGTATCTTTCCAAGTTTTAGGAATATGCATATGACCTAAAATCAAAGAAGGTGGTGTGTGTTTGACAGAACATCCATATGCTACCACCCACAAAGCTGAGAAATACAGTTCAACATGTAAGTCCTTTCATGAGGCATCTCTAGCAGGCTCTGATAGTATTGCAGTTAATGCTGAAAAGCAAAGGTAATACAAGAAGGTATGTGATGCTGTCTCAAAAAGGATGCAATGTTAACAGGTTAGTAAGCAGTCAGTTCCAATAAGAATACAACGTAGCAGGACAGAATGATACTATAACAGTAAAATCTGTAGTACACTCAAACAGAATAACATTGCAATTTAGCTGAACAGTAATCAGTCAGACCCAGCTGAGAAAAGCACAACAGGAACCACTAATTGGAAAGTTTAAATCCATCATCACTTGCTGACAGAAAATGCCACAAAGTGCTACCACACACACATCCAAGTGCAACCAGACACAGGAAGGTCAAAATGGAGTACTAGTTTGGGAAGTAGGGGTTGAGAAGAATAGAATGGTTACTAAGATGTCTGATGTACTCTGATACTGTGGTGTATATTCCATGATCATAAACCATGTTGAGTGCAGTATTTTCCAGTCATATCAAGTGGTATGGTATTTTCATTTCTTGAAGTTGCTGCCATGAAAGTAAAAGGTTCAGACACATTCAAATTAACCTATGTGTACCTTTGTTGTTGTTATAATTGTAATAGTGATTTAGGTGGCTAAGAAAGAATTCAGGTAGTTCAGCTAGCTAATGGAATGGGCCATTGTGAAAGCAAATCCTAACATAAGCTGAACCATGGGGTAGGATACTGATACAACAACTTACTGAGAGTGTGTGATGTTACTAGAAAGGGTCAACATAAATCTTTGTACAAGTCTGGTGGGGCTGAGCACCCTAAGACCTGGTGGCAGTGTGTGTTTGGATTTCATTCCATGAAAATAACTCCTAGGAGAATTTGCATAATCACAGTGAAACTGTTAACCAAATTCTATGGAGATGGGATGAGGAATTGTAAAGGTAAGTCTTTATAGGAACTGGTCCCTGCACTCCCCACACCCCCTGCTACTTAAATATATTAGCTCCGAGATCGCACTTTACTACACTAAGATGAGTTATGTTGTAGTATATTAAATTAGAAGGGAACATCACTAAGGTTACAACAGGCAGTTTGAACCACATAGTGGTATGTTTGACATTTTGTTCTGTGGAGTGTCATCTCGGAGTTGATATATTTAAGTAGTAGAGAGTGTAGGGGGCACAGGGGGGCTTGCCCCCCTGCTTATAGTTGAAGAAGTGTAATATGTTTATCTATGTAGTTCTGCTAGAATATAGTAAGTGTTGGTGTCCTGTTTTTTTTCAATGTTATTAAATTCAGTGTTTTGAGTTTTCATTAGTTTGAACTTTCGAGATTTTGGTCTCAGTCTATTGAAATTTGAGATTCTGGGCTTTAGTGATTCTGAAGTGAATATATATATATATATATATATATATATATATATATATATATATATATATATATATATATATATGTTTACTATCAAAATTTAGATTGGCACTTACGCGAAGTATGGAAGGTGGAAAGGCTGTTTTCAAATTTGCATAATATCGATCCAGGAAATGTTCAAATCCACATTAGCTAATGGCAGTGCACATTCGCTAATTTGGAATCAATGTTCTGATAATAGATTGCACTGCAGTGGGGATTGGGTAATGTACCATTTTCTCACTGTAGTGTGATCTTGGAATGTATAATATGCAGGGGGTGTAGGGGGACGACACTGGATTTCCGCTGTTCAAATGTCAATTCCGTGTTACCATTTCTGAAATTTTGATTCATTATTACCAATTTCAGCAAACTGGTTCGATCAAAAGGTGGAAAATTATTTTGATTTTCCACATTTTGATAATAAACCATCCCCCAGATTCATGAAGCTCGGCGCAAGTCCGGCGTAAGGCTTGCGCCGGCCATGCGGCATAGATGTGGAGTAGTCACACCACATGCATATTAATGAAGGCGCACAGCCACCACAGCCACGTGCATAGGAAACGTGCGCGAGTGCAAGGGGCGTATAGAAGTTGTGCAGGGAGGCGTGTCAATGTCGGCTTTCGAGGAGCAACCTAAACTGCTGAATATTATATTCCGCCAGCAATAGTAATCGTACCTATCAGTGTCCGTGGAGACTGAAACATATGCAAAGCAGAGTCCCTGCGAACAGAAAATGAAGACTCAAACACAAATGCATGGTAGGGAATAACGGGTCCCTACCCATGAACAAATGACAGGAAAACCGTGTCCTTGTAGTCCAAAGTAGTGTTGATAGCTATATCATGTGGAAGTGAAACGTATCAGATGTTAGCGCGCCGCCAGTAGGTACACCATTCCAACGGAGAGGGTCACCAGCCAACCCATAATTTGAGGGAGGGAACATAGCTGTGCAGATGTGTCCATAACAAAATACACGAGGAGAAATGTAGATATAGGTAGTGACCGTACGTCTGAATCATATCCCACAAGCCATGTAATAGTCACATACAAAAGGTATGTCCATATTTCACATACCAAATGTGATAGGAAATAGCATACGCATGTAAACGAAACAGAAGGAGCATATAAACGAGCCATAACAACACAGACACATGTAGGCCGAAAGGAAAAGTATGATCCGTACTGTTGACCAAGATTACCACCTGTCCCACTTTGCGAGCGACAGTCCCTCTGTGGGCAGATGTGTCCTGACACAAACATGTAAAACTGGCAAATGTCCAGAGAATATAGGACATAATTCCTCCATAGACGTCATGCAATAGTTGCATTAAACATATTTCACTGGATGTATAATACATAAATGTCATAACAAACAGAATAAGATACTGAAATGCTACAAGAATAAGCTTAGATATAGGCAAGAATTGTAAGTTCTATCTGCCGAACCGACCGTGGTTATGTGTCTGCCTGTAAAATATGCTGTGTTCACCGCAACTGTCACAGTAGGGTTGCCACCCTTACAAATAGCCAAAGTGGGACATGTTTGGTACAGACATCAGACTGTACAGGCCGACACATACCCATGGCCAGTACAAAGGACAGAACATAACTGATTTGCCTATAGAAAAGCGTATTCCTGTAGCATTTTAGTTGCTTATTCTGTTTCTCATAACAGTCAGGTATTTCAGATACAGAATTAACTGTTTAATGCAACTATCACATAAAATATAAGAAATATGTTTGTCCTAAAATCTCAGGACATTTGCCATGTTGACAATTACATGTCAGGACACAACTGCCCAAAGAGGGACTGTCCCTCGCAAAGTGGGACAGGTGGTAACCCTATGTCACACTGTGGCCAATTGAAAAGGTGGAAACACAACCGTTGACTGTGGGGAGGCAATGTCCACAATGGTCGGACATGTGTAAGGAATAGCTTGGACATAGGAAAAGGTGCCATCCTACCAATGAGTAGAACAGGCTGGCAAAATCCAGAAGTCAGCTGTATAATCCGAACGTGTATGTGACACAGTCAAACGGGTAGTACCCGGATACACCAACCAAGTAATGAAAGTGAAGTAAGGGCATGTACCTATGTTCGTGAGGTATAGCATGTGGAAAGCAAACATGGCAGGGTAGTCCACACAACCATATAGGTACCCGACACATGTAGGGTAGTCAATGTGTAACTCTGGCCGTGTCATGGGCCAACAACCAAAGTAGTGCTCTATGGGGTGTGAGTAATTTGCTTGTGAGGGGTGTGTGTTTAATGGTGAATTCCTCAAAGGCGATACTTGTGTCATATGCAGAAAAGGTGAACTGGAGGTGTATGAGGGGGCAGCGGGTGAAGAGGAAAGAAACATAACCTCGTGTAGAAACAGCTGCAAGACAAGCAGACAGGCCATAGTGTAGAACACAATCCCACAAACATATGAATATGGAAATATGCGAGACAAATGTATAGATACGGCACCATCACATACCCACAGATGGGTCCTGATGGAACTGGCTATAAAAAACGCAACACACCTGGATGCATAATAGCCTACCCAGCATACCCTCCACAACACACAACCTGCCACCATACCAGAATATCCACCATATCCAGCCTTACTTGGTCCACTGGTTTGTTGCAGAAACAGCTACACACAGTGACCCCTATGCATATGTAGTAGGTATTGTCACCCTAGGCAGTGTCAGGATTGCAAACCATGTATCCCCTGCAGGTAAAACACCCTGCACATTTTCGTGAAGCCACAAAAATCTTCGTTATCTAACTTGTTTTGGTCTTGACCAATTTTTGGGATATCCCTCACGGGATGACCAACTTGTGTAAATAGTAGAATGGGTATGACGACATGATGTCCAATCCAGTAGATATCTGGACACAAGTCAGAATGTGCAGTGGAGGTCCATGACACTGTCCAGCCCTAAGTGGGCATGCATAACCTACCACCCAGGATAAAATACATTCCCGTGACGCACGTGTCCAGACACGAATAGGAGGGAGAATATAATGCACACATTTGCAAAGTGGAAAACGGCATGAGGGCAAGGAAGACAATACGTAAACAGGTCAACCCTGATCAAGTGTGAGGGACACTGACTGTGTGCAGTCATGACTGACCATACCTGTCAACCTGTGTGAGCAAGATATCTGGACAGAGCCGTGAATATAAGTGAGACAAAGGTCCATAATCAGGGACAATCTGTAAACATATCTCTTAGAAACATAGAATTTGATAGAATAACAGTTTGCACATTGGCATTAATGTCTGGAATATGAAGTCTGAAACCCAACTGTCTGTCAGCACATTCCGACTGCAGTCTTTAATGCTGAGCTCCTGCTGTTCCAGAACACAACAGCGTATTACAGAGGTCCGTGCCATACCACTCAACTGTCTGGATATTCGAAGAATGACTAGGGTCACCACCTGTCCCACTTTGCAAGTAACAATCCCTCTGTAGGCAGTTGTGTCCTGTGAAAAAAATCAAGACATAGCAAATGTCCTGAGAGTTTATTTCCTAATTTACTTTAATAGTCGCATAAAATGGTTATTTTATATATGAATCCTCAATATGTTATGTGAAGTAGCATAAACAATTCAAATGTTACTAGAATAAGCTATTATATGTACAAAAAAGGTTAAAGTTCAGTACTATGCACGGCTGTAGGTATGTTTTGTCCTGGAAAATCTGATATCTCTACAGAACATGTCCCACTTTGGGCAGTCGAAAAGTTGGCAACCCTAAGAATGACCACAGGTTCGCCCCATAGTGTTGGTGTGTGCCTCCGACAATCTGCACCAGTGTGTAAATAGCTGAGGATTGACGTCACTAAATAATGAGAAATATCCTGAGTATAAAACTCCACAACCTGCAGAAAAGTCATGCTAATGCAAAACCTAGCATTCTATCAATGTTCTAAGCTTGTAAGAGCAATCGTTAAAATGTGTTCCTAATTGTCCCCCCATTGTGTAGGTTTTGCGCAGGTTTGGTGCTCTAAGAGGTTGAGAGGTATGGTCCGTACATATTTACATGAACAGCCCTTCACACTTGTGTAATGTACAACTGCATACCTGTAGTCACTTCATGTCCAAAAATAATAATCCCCATATGACTGTATACAGGTAATAGTCAAATGTGAATGGGAACACCCCTCACCGTGGAGTATGGACTGTAACAACCCCACCCATAATATGTAATGCCAACAGAATAAACTGCTGACAGGTGCCCAAACACCTGTGTCTATAAACACAGGTAAAACATCAAAATAGGGAGATAATCCCTGTCCATATGCTTCGTCTGACATTTGACCTCAGCCAGGAAAGTTCCATTTACCAGGTGGACAAGCCTAAACCCAAATCACTACATGGACACCCTGACAATCAAAGACCTGTATGTGGCTGGACTATAAGCCTTGGTGTTCTGCATATCCTTGGAGTGATTAACAATGCAGCCGGAGTCCACAGCAGTAGGCAATAGGGAATGTGTAATATGTAGTACCGCCTTTTTCCCAGCAGGAGAATGGATGCCTGTGTCATAGGTGAAGCGGTGAGGCGTATGTTGATGTAGCTAAGTACTATGGGTATGCATATCAATGAGGGAGAACACCAATAGAATAGTGGTTCTGGTATCCGGCCAATGTGAATGCAGTCCCGGTTGACCTACGACCACTGCACATATAACTTGAAAGTGTAATGAAAGCATTCCTGCAGTACACACATTTAAATATGTAAAGGGGAACGTGTGTTTTGCAGTAGTCCTTAAACTGGAATACAGATATGTAACTGTTACAGTCAGAATTATGAAAGTTCACAGAAGCACAATTATCTATGAAACATATGTAACCCACAATAAGGATATGCAAGTGTGCCTGCGCGTGTGTAATCCGCTCACAGAATAGAAAATGAATGGTGTTTTCCCCATGTTCTATGTACATGGCTCATATGGCCCGTAAAGTACGAAACCAGACAAAGCCGTGACAACAACTGGTACAAATAGGGACAATTCCCAGATATTGCCCTAACAAACATAGAAAGTGGATAGAATAACAGGTGTGTCACTAGCATGGATTCTCTGAAGGGTATGAAGTCGTAACCTGAAATGTTTGTCATTATTTACCAACGTCAGTCTTTAATGATATGCCACTAACTTGCCAGATAGACACAAGGTTATGAAAAGCGGACCAAAGATAAGAGGCAAACAGCTGTACATGCAGCGGAAATCTGTACAGTTGAAAGGTATGATATGGAGATATATATACACATATATCCACAGGCATAATCCAAAGCAAATTACGAGATGAGGAATGTACAGACATATGTATATATGCACATATATATATATATATATATATATCTATACACACACGATACATGAATAGATATATACACAACAAACATATGTCCCTGTACATATAACACATGTACATAAATAGGTCACGGTATAGCTAATATGGATAGACAAACAGACATGCATGAAAGGAGAATACACCGATGGTTTCCAAACCATTGCCTGGAAAGTACCAGTGTGACAGGACCTGCATGTTCTACACGTTAAACATGAATATAGGTGTCATTTGCAGGACCCCAAAAATTGATCCTGTATTAAGTGTGAACCGTCATTGATGCAAAAGAAGTCACACCTGCAACTACGATATAGGTGTACATGCAACAGTAGCAGGTGCAAGGGTAATAACACATGGGTCAATTGAATGTATGACGTACGGGCTGATATCCGCAGAGTGGGGAATGCTCAGAAGTGTCCTCACACTTTATTATCGCTCACATTAAACATGTCTAATAGGTACTGTGGAGTGTGCCAGGTATGGGAATCATGGGTATGTAGAATTGGACCAAGGTGTTGGTTGGCAAAGATCTATTAGGTACGCCCCATGGGAGTGATCAAAATACCTGTGTGGGTATAGTACATGCCTACATTCTCCAAAAAGGTGCAACCCATCTACTGGATATTGTGTAAACCATTGGGGGAAGATGTAGGGACCTATATCAGTGTCATGTAGGTGATTATCATGGATGGACACGCGTACGACCAAGATGGTAACCATACCTGCCAGAATGTCAGAATAAGGCAGCTGGACTAAGGCATAGTACACGACAGACAAATAGGGACTATATTAAGTATACCTCAGACAAAGTCAGACCGTTGATAGAATAATTGCGTAGTCAGGAATATGAATGTTATGAGAGTTAGCAATCATGAAATAGAAATGTCAGTCATGATTACCTAACCGCACAGTCCATCATGGCTTGCCAGCAATCCACCAGAAAGGCACATTATCATGACAAATGTAACAGAATCATAGGTTAAACCCCAGGGCGTATACCCATAATGTGTACAGGTGAGAGGTATGAAGGTAACCCGTCCTAATGAAATGTACAGAACTAGAGATACTAGGTGGACAGGTGAGAAGAAAGACATCAGGGCAAATGACAAAACATGTACAAGTCATAAGCATGTTTGTCCACAAATGTGAATTACAATGTATGGCCTGTGAAAGTCAATGTGGAAGGTTAATAGACTCAAGAGACATGTGTCCCTCAGGGTGTCATGCAGTGTCACCGATACAGTGTCCAGTCCTCCATACTCGTATGTGAGCTCTGCCACTGACGGAAAGTGCAAATACCGGTGTACACATAAGGTACATGATGGAATAATTAGTGTGGATAAGCACCTGTTGGCCTGTGTGAGGAACATAACCCAGTGGGTGGGTGTGTCCTGCAATAGGAATGTAATGGTAACTGGCCTGTGATGGCGCTATGTATTGTGTGTATTGGCATAAGGAAATTGATGTCCAGTATCAGAAACATACCTCGCAACTGTACAAATGTGCAGATGTATGCCTCATATATGTGGTGTGTACCTCTCACAATCTGTACCTGTCTGCCAAATACCTGAGAACTGATGTCATTAAATAATGATAAACATATGTGTTTAAGACCCCAAATCCCTCAGAAAGGTCATACTAATGCAAAACCTATAATGCTGTTAACTATCTTCATTTGTAAGAGCAATATGTAGAATCTGCCCCTATCTGTCCCCCATCATGTTAGGCTTTGTACAGATGTTTTGCACTAGGAGGTTGATAGGTATGATCAGAAACAGATACATGTCTGAGGAAACAGCATTATTGACTGCAAGATAACTCAGAAGTTCATCCGCAGGTATGTGCTGACATGTCAAATGACACAGCAGTCTACAGGAAGTACCTATAGGATGTCACCTTTACCAATGATGACAGTGGGACATACCCACAGCCATGCATACACCACAAATAGACATAGCAGACAGCAAAGCCTAGGCCATGATACATGAATCCTCCGGCATGTATGGATTGAGTGAGAGTACAGCAAGGAAAGATGACTGCCAGGCTATTCAGCAAACACCTGCAGGGGCATGCAAGACCGCCCATAACATGAACATTGCATGGACAATGTTGGGATTTGCAACATACCCCATTTGTATGTGTAAGTTATGCAAATTATGTAATTCTAGGGTTGCCACCTTTCCATATGCCCAAAGTGGGACATTTGTGCTACAAACATCAGATTTTGCAGGGCAAAACATACCCATGGCCTGTATAAAGGACAGAACTTCAGTTTTTTGCCTGAATAAAAGTTTATTCTTGTAGCATTTTAGTTCCTTATTCTGTTTCTTATAACATTTAGGTGTTTCAGATACAGAATAACTGTTTTATGCAACTATTACATAAAATATAGAAAATAATTTTATCCTAAAATCTCAGGACATTTGCCATTTTTTCACATTTTTTGCAAGACACAACTGCCCAAAGAGGGACTGTCCCTCGCAAAGTGGGACAAGTGGTAACCCTACGTAATTATGCGATACATGAAACAGTAAGCTGTCCATGCAAGAGCAGACTTATGTGCAGAAATGTACCCGGATGTTATGCGAGTAATGTTTTGCACGTTGCTAAACGGAGCAATGACAGCTGCAGATACAGTATGAATACAGTCGAAGAAGCATGCCAATGTCCAAGTCCAAGGCCAGTGGCGGCTTTGTCCATTGGATATCAATGAGCCAGTAGTTGTCCTCCCCCGATTCCTGGTGTGGAAGCATAGCGCAGCACCATGAGAACGTGCTGAGCTTCAAAACAAGACATATGGATAATATACATAGAAAATGTAGGTTTAGTTAGCTGTTAGTACGCCATGCATATGAATGGTAAGCTGGAGACAACATGGCTACTGCGTACTGGTACTTATGTGTGGAAGCGCTCTGTCAGAGATGTAACGAAGCATTTGTAGGCAATGAGAGGCAAGTGAGGCTGAGGATAGTGAATCACAACATGTCATGCCATATGGGCCAAGCCTCTACAGTGTAGTGTAGGTTAAGGGGATTATTAGAGTAGAAGATAGGTGACAACATGAGTGTGCATGTACAAAACACTGTAACCTCACCGGAGCAGTGTCACATGTGTGCTGTCAGCACTCAGTGGAAGAGACATGTCATGAGCTATCCTAGGGAACGTCAGGAGACTGATGGCGTATGCCACAGATACCACTGATGTGACCTGCAAACCTTCCCATAGTGTGTCTGCGCCCGTGCACGCCAGTAAGCCCAAGTAAGCATGTGTGCGCGCGTGTTAGCCTGTGTACGCATGTGGAAGAACGAGTAAGCTAGTGTACGAATGGTGAAGCCCGTGTAATGTCATGCATGCATTTGTAAGCATGTATACATGTGTACTACACACATCACACACGTACTGCACACACAGACACACATGCTGCCAATACTACACACATCAGTGAAATGGCACATGGATGGAGACTACATCATCAGAAGTAACAGTGCTGTAAACAAGCTACAGTGATGATCATAGCTGCAATGCTTCATGCCTGCTGAAGTACACCTGGAAGTAACACACTGTGTGTTAACAGCATGCTAACATCAATAAAGTAGAATAAAGCCACCATGTGCAGCAGCACCAGGTTAGTCAGATCCTGCATCAGTGTTACACATCACAGGTGGTGGCACAGGTGACATCATATCACAGGGTGTGGTGTTAACAAGCCCAGAGCTGTCATAGAGCCATCCAATGTACACGTGGGTGTGTGTGTGTGTGTGTGTGTGTGTGTGTGTGTGTGTGTGTGTGTGTGTGTGAGGGACAACAGTTTCTGCATGTCCCAATGGTGGTGCAATGGGTGTGTGTATGTGATAGCCGTAGCTTTTTGTGTTAAGTGTGTGTGTCTGCATATACACAGGTACAGCATGTGTCAGCCATATACAGGAGGTTGTGGGACAGTCACAGACCGTACCTGCCAGGCTATAGAGATACCCATTACTGGCCATGGACACCCCTCCATGCATCCAACACAACTCAGTCCTGCACCTGTCAATGTCTACACATACAGTCCTGGGATCTGTACCACAACCTATGGATAAACGTGCATCTGTGTTGTTAACCTGAGGTGCATAGAATTGACAGTTACTACAGATGGATATGAGCCATACTCACACTCCAATATAATAACCACTGTTGACTGTTGCCGAGATCTGCATACGACCAGTCAAAGGTGCTGCACTAACATTGTTTCCAATGCCCGTGTAATACCCAGCAACACAATAACCGGTCACTACACATGTATAACCCACGATCACTATCACAGAGCCATAGCAGATATACATACATCCAAAGTGCTCACGTACAGACAATGCAGCAGAGTCAAGAGTGATAATCCCAACATACATATCTATATACAATATACATTATATATATATATATATATATATATATATATATATATATATATATATAGCTATATACATACATATATATATATATATATATATATATATATATATATATATATATATATATATATATATAGATATATATATATGTAGATACATACACACACACACACACACACACACACACACACACACACACACATGGCAGGGTTGGGAGCTGTACCACACAACAGCATCACGCAGTTATAAAATGCGCTAAAGTGATCAGTGGACCACATGATTCACACAGGCACACGTCTAGCCTGCAGACAGCAGCATCAAAGGCAAAGACGCCGCACGGATGTTATGGAGAGTGAATACTGTAAAAGCAATGTATTGTTGTCATGCAGCTGGAAACACACACACACACACACACACACACACACACACACACACACACACACACACACTTGGCAGGGCTGGGAGTTGAACATACACCTAACTACCCTAACACACTACAACATGACGCATTTACAAAATACGCTACCGAGATTACTGAACATAGCACTCCCAGAGGCATACTTCTGGGTGGGTGACATCATCCGCAAAGGCAAAGACGCCGATAGGGAATGTATGTGGTGTGAGGCATCTAAAAGCATTACTGTGTCCCCAAGCAGCTGGAAACACACACACACACACACACACACACACACACGCACGCACTTCACAGGGCTGGAAGTCGAACATACACTTAACTACCTTATCACACTACAGCATTACGCATTTAGAGAACGTGCTACTGACATTACTAATCACAGCAGTTCCAGAGGCAGACATCTAGGTGCATGTCATCATCCGCAAAGGCAAAGACGTTGGTAGGAAATTGCTGTGGTGTGCGGCGTCTAAAAGCAAGACTGTGTCCCCATGCGGATGGGAGCATGCGTGCAAACACACACACACACACACACACACACACACACACACACACACACACACACACACACTTGGCAGGGCTGGGAGTCGAACATACACCTAACTACCCTAACACACTACAGCATGACGCATTTACAGAACATGCTACTGACATTACTAAGCACAGCAGTCCCAGAGGCAGACATCTAGGTGCGTGTCATCATCCGCAAATCAAAGACGTCGGTAGCAAACTGCTGTGGTGTGCGGCATCTAAAAGCAAGACTGCGTCCCCAGGTAGACGGGAGCATGCGTGTAAACACACACACACACACACACACACACACACACACTTGGCAGGGCTGGGAGTTGAACATACACCTAACTACCCTAACACACTACAGCATGACGCATTTACAGAACGCGCCACTGACATTACTAAGCACAGCAGTCCTAGAGGCAGACATCTAGGTGCGTGTCATCATCTGCAAAGGCAAAGATGTCTAAAAGCAAGACTGAGTACCCAGGCAGATGGGAGCATGCACGCAATCACACACACACACACACACACACACACACACACACACACACACTTGGTAGGACTGGGAGTCGAACATACACCTAACTACCCAAACACACTACAGCATGATGCATTTACAGAACACGCTACTGAGATTACTGAACACAGCACTCCCAGAGGCATACTTCTAGGTGGATGACATCATCCGCAAAGGCAAAGACGCCGATAGGGAATGTATGTGGTGTGAGACATCTAAAAGCATTACTGTGACCCCAGGCAGGTGGAAACACACACACACACACACACACACACACACACACACACACACACACACACACACACACACACACACACACACACACACACACACACACACACACACACTCACACACACTCACACACACACACACACACTCACACACACACACACACACACACTTGACGGGGCTGGGAGTCGAACATACACCTAACTACCTTATTACACTACAGCATTACGCATTTACAGAACACGCTATCAAGATTACTGAGCACAGCACTCCCAGAGGCATACTTCTAGGTGGGTGACATCATCTGCAAAGGCAAAGACGCCGATAGGGAATGTATAGAGAGTGAGCAGTCTGAAAGCATATTACTGTCCCAAGGTAGACGTAGACACACGGCAGTGGTGTGATCGGGGCAACCAAATATCTATGGAGCACTACAACAACACTACATAGATACGGGACATGCCACAGACAGTACACCCTTCAAGACAGCAACCAGTGTGTTCAATGTAGTCATCCATCGTGACATTGAAAATGGACATCTGTTGCCTGGATGACCACCATCGCTATACAGGATGTCAATGGCCATGCCCACAAGCTTAGTATCACACATCTGTTTGGAATGTACTGTGTGTCCATCTACACAATGGCATACTGGGCATGCTCACACACTTAGCAGTAACAAAGGACCGTCTTGCATGCACACAGATTCTAAACACGGAAGGGCGCAGTTTGAAATGTACTGTGTGTCCATCTACACAATGGCGTACTGGGCATGCTCACACACTTAGCAGTTGCAAAGGGCCGTCTTGCATGCACACGGATTCTAAACATGGAAGAGCACAGTATGGTATTACTGTTCCCACGTACATGAAGGCCCCTCACATGTATTGACCAGTACACACTCAGGAGCTATCACAGATGTCTCAGGTGCATATCACAGAGGGACACACCACAACCTACAATGTAGCCCTCCGACATCACCATGTCATTGGACCAGCAATACACAGCCATACATTAACACAACACCGTGTGACTCATGACCAGTGGACTGTACATAGGTCTACAGCAACTGTGCAGACTACACATGTACCGACAGGATTCCATCATGTGTTATGCATTGCAATGATACCACTGTACATAACCAGGTCAGCTCTACACATACCAGGGGCCCTGGGTCTTACACAGCTGTGACAGATGACTGTCGCTGTACACCAACGAACACACATGTTTGGCTATGTCATACATGTAATTGCAGTGCATATGTGCATGGACCACACACACAACACATATGTACATAGCATAGCTTTTGCTGTCCTCCATGCAGACAAGTGGCTACAGCAATCATACGCATGCAAATGGAAGGTGGGCCATGGCTGTTGAATGCTAACAGTACATGAGGCAGCAATGTTGACCGAGGACACATTCCCTCTGTACTAGTTACCCATGACACCCATCATATCATACAACAGTCCATGTGTAATGTATGTCAACACACATGTCCACCAATTGCAATGCATACAAACATGGCTACATGACAGGCATGTAGGACCAACACACATGTACAATCTGTAGTGTGCATGCAGCTACCATGCATGTGCAGTAGCTGATGTAAGTAACTCATCTGTTCCTAACTACAACATGCAGTTCAATGCAGCCCCATCATTGACACCTGTATATGGTGACATACTGACAGTACGGTAGGATGTACAGCAGGTATGGATGGATGTGTGTACATAAAGTGGTGATCCACCTGTGTAGATGGATGTTTGCCGGGGATGGCTCACAGGTGTGTCACATGCCATCCTACCATTACATGTGCATACATTACGCTATGTTACCGTTACTTGACGGTGGAGACATAAAACCTACACAGCGGTCAGGTGTCACCGACAGTAGGTCACTTGACACCTGTAACACTTACATCCTCCTGTGTGCATATAGCAGCACAATTGCAGAAGGTAGCGTTGGTACACATAATGCGGCCAATACTGATGCATGTCTGTCAGACGTATCATCATATAGCAGGTGTATCATTCACAGTACTGCCATGTGTGTTTGCTTGTGTGACCATATATGCCACATATGGTGGGGAATACATCCGAATTGTTACACACCCCTGTACACTGTTGTAGAGATCTGTACATACTGCAATGTGGAAAGCATGACATAGGCAGGTGTGGTGTGTGTATCACACACATCAGCTATCCATATGTGTATGACATTTGTGGTCTAGACAGTGTGTGTGAGTGTGTGTATGTAGGTATGTATGGCTGTCTGGTGCATGGAGTGAGGGTGTATGCTACCATACAGAACACACAGGATCCCTAACCCTTTATGGTGATGCAGTCGACTACCCTGTTGATGTCATCAGTCTCAGCTGCACTGGCTACCTGTACATGTACTTTCACTGTGTCACGTCATTTGGGTTCACAGTACTGTGACAGTGATGACCACATAAGCAAGGGTCCTCACCTCAACACTATGGGGTGTGCGTTATAGTGTTGTTGACCCCGTGAGTGTGAGCATGTTCCTGTAATGTGACAGGATATTACTGCTACACAGTGAGGCCTCATGCTATCAAGTGGCCTCTAACATTATCATTGGCCAGACTGCTGTGTACAGCCCCTGCACCATGTCAACATACCTGTGATGTGACCTGGTATGGATGTCACATCTCTAGCCACTGTAGCCTATTAAACTGCCCACATGCTTCTGCATCAGTATATGTGTGGACATCTATGTTATGTTAGACTTTCCAACAGTCAGGTTGAGGCTACGTATAGCATGCTGATATTGCCATATGTGCCTGTGAGTACTCCAAAGTTACACATGGGAGACTGCAAACAGTGCTACCTGTAGGCACATGCAAGTAGACCATAAGGAGGGAACCAGGGCATCATTACCAACATGCTGTTACTGTTGTTACCGAGACACATACTGTGAACATATAACAATGCATGCTAAACCTGTACTACATGGTATGTCTGGTGCATGTCAACAGTACACAACTAATGTAATATACATGTCTCTCACTATTCACACACAACTAGTCACACACATCTAATGTAATATACACTTCTCTCACTATTCTTACACAACTAATGTAATATACACTTCTCACTATTCTGTACACCCTGTGCATCAGACCATTTGAGCTTGTCCCTCCACCAATGGTGTGGATGACAGGGATGTGGCACAGGCTTCATCATATGCACAGGGTGATAATGTTTGCCAGGGGCATAGGCTGCACCAATGGATGACATCTTGTGTGTGGGTAAGGGCCAGTGATATGATTGGACATGTCTGTTCAGTATGCATGTGGGTGTTGTGGTGCCCTACAGATGTCTTTGCTATGTGCGTGTATGTGTGCACACAATTCTGCCTTTTGTGAGGCCTACATGGGGTATTAATGACAGCTCCAGATTGTACAGACCAGGTTGTACAGCTCACTGTGGCCAGCCATGGCCACGTGACCTGTGCCTGCCAGGGGTTGCACGGGCACTACCAGGTGGAGGTACAGCTTGGCTACTGTCTGACGACACATGTCCACTGGAACCGTGTCCCCGATGGGGACGTCCAGGGCCACGTCCATGTGGCCTGTTGTGTTCTGTTGTGGACAGTGCAGCACCAGCTGCACTGCTACTGCTACCAGCACTATGGGAGCAGGCATGTGAGGTGGCATGCTCACGTTGTCCTGCACTAGGTGGTGTAGCTGGCCTACGTCCACGTGGCCTATGCCTCACTCCTACCATTGATGTACCACACACACGAGGTGCACAGCTAACGGTGATGTCCTACAGCAGCAAGGGAAATGTACAGTATCTGTGGCCTGATGTGGAAGCTGTACAGGTGACTACTGTCATGCTATGACACAGTCGTGATGTTCAACAGATCTTATATGGTAGACTTCAGTGACACCTCCACTAGCTGTGCACAGGATTTTAGGATGTCCAGTGTACCACATCAACTGTATAATCAGTCAACTAAGGCTATAATTGGACCATGTGTGGACAATGTGCAACAGGGTGTATACACATCACATCTACTGTGTGGCTACATGTCTCTGGCCATCCCCCATGGCCATGTGTGCACATGTGTTGACCAAATGTGTGTGATGGCCATCTATCTCACATGTCTGTGTTGTCCCATATGACATACACCCATAGATGTCAGATATGTCACCATCCACAGGGCTATGCAGACAACGGGTTGTATGTTTGGTATGTGGGGTATGGGTCATGGGATAGTGTGACAATATTGCAGCCAGAACACTACGTGTCTGGGACATGTCAGATGGCACATCACAATGTGTGCACCCAATGCAGGGGCATATAACACAATGGTGACACATGTGGGATGCCCATATCACAGCTCACTGTGTGGTACTGTTTGCATACCACACATTTTGTTCCAATGCATACTACATATGCTTCCATTGTAGAACACCTCCACTGTTGTATGCACAGCTGAACACACATGTAGCAATGACAACTACTGTGGTTTCAAGTCAGTGTATCATTTCGTTTGTATATATTGAACATGGGTGGCCTGTGTGAATGATGGGTGATGAGACCTGTATACCGTGACTGGAACGAAGATCAAGTGTGCAACTGTTAACTGGCCACATGGCAAATAGATCTATGCTTTAACATGCCTGATGACAGTCTCACCTGCAATGGACTCATGTCTGTGCAGCACACCAGAGGTACCTGTATAGGGGTGACACAGCAGTATGAACATTATCCATGACTGTATGACAGCCACAGGGTGCACTGTGCATGTTAACACATTCACCTGTATAATAGCACATAGTATGCACATGTGTGCATAAACAGGGTAGCATGCTGTAGTATGCAGCATGTGTGTCCACATACCTTGCATATGTTGTTACTTTACATAATGTACAGTGACACATGCAACTAAATGGGATATAATAGCCATATGTGCATCCTGGCTCATTGGTTGGGAGACACCCATCTCCACGATGGCAGCTAGTGTGTGTGGATGCTGTTCTGAGGGTGTCCCCAGACTGGCCAGTAGCTCCTCGGTGTGTGTGAGTGGGGGCTGGGTTGCTGGCCCACCACCTGTTCCACCTTGTTCCCTGGGGATTGCAGTGGCACGCTGTTTTACATGTTATATTAAGTCCGAGCAGTGTTTGCGCACCTACTGGTAGGTGCGGTTATGGCCACCCACATCATTCACCCTCCTGCGTAGATCCTGCCACAGGTCATCCCGCTGCTGGGCATGCTGTGGCACATGGCTGAACAACACCTCGTAGTTCTCATGGAGGTACAGGATGAGGACATCATCCTCCTGGCGGCTGTACGCTGGAAGGTGTGTACGAGGCATTATCTGTAAGACATAATGATATTGACAGGTCACAGTTTCAGAGATGTACAGAGATACTGCTGCACATGCATTTTTATGACATCTAGTACATCTGCACAGTAATCTTTGCTAATCATCATGACACTGACACGACTGACGTGTTTGTGTCACACACACATGTAACACACGTTATGCATTGGATATCATCACCATATATGTGTGTCACCTCATTACAGTGTTCATACTCCATGTGAATGCTGTCTTGATGTGGGCATGTCTGTTTGCCTGCACTGGTGTTCTTACCAATCTGCACATGCCTGGATGTGTCCACGGTAATGCTGTTGACCTTGATGTTGTGTATATGTCACATATCAACACAGACACAGCCTTAATGGACTTGAGCAGTGACAATGCACACATACGCATGGACACCTGTACATGCATGTGTTTTGCCATATACATCTACACAGCACTGTACAGCTGTTCAACATCCTGCCACAGATCGCCTGTGTTTCACATGTGATAGACATGGGACAATGGCTAGTCGGACGTAATTCACAGGGATGGTTATCAACCATAGCATGTACGGGCAAGGTTTCCTAGCTGTAACAGACAGCCAGTATGCCACCGCGAGGTGAATCAGTGCCACATTACTGATCCGGACAGTTGATACTACATCTACCATGTGACCATCACACTATGTATGACTGGGATGACATGTGCAGCTTTGATGGACAGGGTTGCATGGTTTGGTGGGAGTATGTCACATGTATGGCACAGGGATCTGTCCAGCATGTGGCGATCCTAGTAATAGGATGGTAGCTGTCCATGACGTATGTCTTACAGATCAGGATATGGACATGTAGCATGTCCATCATCATGGTGCAGCAAATGTCTTTATGCAAGGTAGACAGCATGCTGCATAGTGGAGGTGAGGATTGTGAAGGCTGGTATTGCCCATCCACGCATGGCCATTACCCCTTAAAGGTGATATGTGATCCAATATTGGTCACCCCAGTGCTTTATATGCCTGTCCAATGATCTCCATGCTCATGGATGGCACCCTGTCATGACATGGGTACCTTGTATGACTACCCAAGGGGCCTGGAGACGTCACCGAGGCAGGGAGGTGTACTGCACAGCACCATGTCCCTAATGTTGACCACAGCCTAGGTGGTAGTTAATGGGTACAGGGATGTTCACCTAGCGGTGACAATGCTGATATCATCTATCAGAATGTGCACATATGTCACACACCTCACCCACACAGCCCATTCTGTATGTTGTTCACAACACTGACACAGCTATTCCTCATAGGTCATGGCCATTCACATCCTTACATACACAGATGCCTAACATTTGTCTGTGTAGTATTGGCTACAATGAGGGTGGAGTACAACACATTAACCCTGTTCTACTGTAGCTGGCACTGGTGTGATATGCACATGTCACTCTGGCACCTTTTGTAGTTGTGAGTCTGTCAACAGGCCACTGGTAGAACACTCCTGTGACATACAAAGGTATTTGTAATCAAACATCCGTACTGTCTTGTACATCTGTACTGCTAACATCTACAGTGATAATGGTTCATGGACATGCACACCACACTCAGCAGGGTTATAGTGCGGTGCCACCCATTATGACTGTCGTCACCACTTGTGGGTTGATATTATCCAACACCCTATCTGTATTGTATGGTCATGCTAGGCACTTGTTCAGAACTTGTGAGCATGTCATGACATACTGATTAATATAGCACCCATTCCACACCATTTCCCACAGGTACACTGGCTGTCCTAAAATTTCCAGCTTGCTTATTGTACAACAGCTGTTGTACACACATAACGCACATATCCTGTGAGACATGGTTGTATATACAGGCATGTCCAAATGTCATGTACCAGTGCTATTGCCTGTCTATATGATGGTTATGTCATACATGTGGCAATAGAGCAATTGTCTGATGTACACATTCAATGCTCACCTCCCAACATACAACACTACAGCCTGTGGGGATGCACTTATGCAACCCTGCTGGGGGTAATGCTGTCACTAACCCTGACTGCACCTGACAGGCATGTGGGGATGTGTAACATTCGCAACACACCCCACTCATCACATAGTCTCTCATGATCTCCACAACAGGCCACACATACGAGGACAACTTGTGCAGTACCTCTCCATACTCTGTGTAGGCACCAGAGACAGCCCCCATCACGGAACACAACATCACCAACTTATAGCCCACAGACTCATGTGTGCCCATCACATACAGCCAGTAGGGTGTTATAACATACACAACACACCAGTCATAGGTGACTCTGTAGGCGGTCACACTGCAGTTCCACATAGCAGGCTACACAAGGCGATAGTCGCTTACATCTTGCTGTCGGTAACTGGTTCTGCAACATAACCTATGCACCCATGCCACACCTCACCAGGTACGATGTGACTGTCATTCTCCATTTTAGTGTGACTGCCCTGAGATGCCACTTCACAGACTACGTGTGCAGGGACATGCAATAGCTCACCAGTCTCGTAGCCTTGAAGGTGTGGGCCTAGCCCTGGGGAGCATTATGCATTCATCCAGACCTGATACCACTGTACAATGACTGACTGTGTCACTTCAACAGTTGCCTATGCTTCTGCTGTCATTCCACAGGCATCTGGTATCTGTCCGCTTTGACTGACCTGGTCAAACACAATGCTTTGGCACAGATTACCTGCACCTGTCAGCCCTAGGAGTACAGATCACATGTAAGGCTCTTGCTGCTTCTATACTGCCTGTCTTGCACAGTTTCCAATAACAGTCACCGGCAGAACGGGAACTGGCAAGCAAGACATGGGGTCATGTGACACAATGCTTGCATCTTCCTCTGTGACGCACACAGGGAAGGCACACCTTATAATGCACCATGCCAATATCTCTGCAGTGACTGTGACCTGCCTCAAGGCTCTGCAGAGCACACCTGCAATGACAGGTTATAGACAGACCATACCTTTCAGGCACATACCTGGATCGGCACACCCACAGCTGAGGTGTTCCCATATCCCACTATGTTGTACACACATCCTGGCTAGTTACTTAGCACAATGCATCACAGGTGCTCCACGTGCAACTAACTGTGTCCGGAACCTTTATACACATTGTAACAAGCTACAGATTCAACAACATACCCCACGGTAACCAGACCTCATTTGTTGGTGTACTGGACAGTAGGGCTCAGACAGCTACTACTGATGTGTGACTGACACTACCCCACACTTAACTGGGATAGCCACTTATGTACCGACACATCCATGAGTCATAACCTCCACTCAGCTGGATCAACCCACACACACCACCTCCAAGACCAACATTAACCTTGACATGAACACTACCAACATGTGACTGGTTTTCCACACCTGGGGTTATCCCCTCATTGGTGGATTCCAAACATATGCTAATCAACCTTGTTAGCCACATCCCGGAACCACACCCTTCATGGCATACACAGTACATGAGTACTACAACACCTACTACAGACGTCTTATAACAGCGGTTGTTAACATCATGACACTCATGCAGATGGACAATGCACATAAAAATGCTGAAACATACCCCAGTGCACTTCATTAGCACATACACGACTACATGGATCATGCTATTCCACACAGAGCCATGATGGTACACACCAGATAACAGACGCTACTCTGGTGTTCAAGTTCCATGGACATAATGTACAACAACAGGTGGAGGCTGTTGCACAGTGGTGTTCAATCCCATGGATGGGGTATCATACTGGTCAGCCTTGGTAGGGCCACGGGATCCCTCATCACATACTCCAAGACTAGCTACATAAACATTACTGCGATACATTCCGGGGTGTACCACAAGGCATTATGGTGGTATGTCAGTAGTCGATGGCAACACACACATCTGCTCTCACATACAACAGTCACTCAGGAACATTACAGACCCAGGTGATGGTGGCAACATGCTGGCGGATGGATTCAATGCTAACATTACACCCTCCCACTCACTACAGGGCCACAATCCATGCAGGAACATTGCGGTGTCCCTGCGGTCACACCTACACAGTACTAACCTGCACTCTGTATGTCCTGGGTCACTGGCCCCATGTCACCTTCCAAAGTCCCAGGCTGTGATGTCCACAAACCTCTGAATGACATGTCTCCCCACTAGGCCACCATATTCAGTAATAGCCTTGTATCAGACATTGTGGCCCCTGAATGGCACACACCAACATTTATCACACTCCACACAGGTGGCACCACAATGCACGAGTGGGACTATAGTCCTACACACCTGACTGGACTGTTCTGCATGGCTATGGGGCACATCATCAAGGACGTCATTCACAGAGACATTGTTGGGCTCCGGTCCTTTGATGCCACCTGGGTTGGACTTGTTAGGGCCAGAGCATGGCCCCTACACCTGGTGGACTCCATTCATACAGTTACCAGGGTAGTTGATGATGGTACAGGAGTCCACACATCCTACATTGTCCTCTCATTGCCTTTCAGCACCGTTCTCCATTCTGGTATTGACAACATACACATCCACCTGCACATCGTACCCTATGTCTCAGGATGTTATGCAACATGGCTCATGGACAGGACACACACAATGAGGGTAACATACCATAGTACCTACTGCATTTCAGTTACATTTGGCATACCACAGTCCTCAGTCATTGGACCCCTCATGTTCAGTATATGCTTCCCTGAGGTACAGGCTAGCACAGAGGGATTTTCCCTGCCTAGCTTTACAAACCCCTGCATACAAAGCACCATGATTGATCCACCAGCTGATACTGACTCCATCCATATGGGTGTCACTGTGACAGATACCTGATATGAATATCATGGCCTCAAGCTGCATGACACAAGGTGCATGAATATCACCTTTGCATTACACCATTCACCCACTGACTATCACATAGGTGGTAGTCCCCTACATACATGTCACATTGTACATGTTTGTAGTGCACACGTATGTCGCACCCACTCCTATGGTTACCATATTGCCACTGTGGCGTGGATATCCTTCTACATGGCCACACTTATCTGTACTGGGTGTGTAACCGGTACATAGGCACCCATTGTACCTCTGAACTCAAGACTTCTACACACATTCAAGGGTACACCACCCCATTTAGGGTGTACCTTACACAACAGCTACAGCTTTACATACCACAACATTAACACACCATGACATTTATTGAGCTCCGACAGTTAAAGTATGCGGCTGAACTACGGACACCACGTCTGTACACATTTGCATACTACATACCCAGGGGTGACCTCTGCTGAACAGACAGGGCCCATGTCCACAACAATATTAATGGATATACTCCACATATGCGACATAAGCAAAAGCCACTGTGAGCAACATGCTCATGGATATGTGCATACACGCAACAATTAGTGGGATGTGCTTGAGGGTTACATTCCCAAACCGGACACTCACCATGCTTTGGAACATGAGTCCTATGTACATCACGCAGGGACACTAAGTAGCACTGTTCATGTGATACCTCCCTTGGTGGTTGGGGGACACATGTACACCAGGGATCACTGCAGTGGCTGTACTGTGCAGAGGTGCAGATAACACTTGGCTCTGCTGTTCACAGGACACTACCCTAGAGAGGTGCCACTGGTGTGAACACTGTAGTTGTGCTTACACATAGACTTGCCAGACTGCATAGTACCCCACTATGGACCTGTGAAGCTATTACATGTCCTTAGTGCATGGTTACTTGGTAGCCCTTCCATTTAGATTAGCTATCATGCTATTGCAATGTCCCGTGCCTACAAGCCATATGTATTCTGTTATTGTACATGCCAATAGACGATACATTTGGTATGCATGATATGCCTGTTATGCTGAGTAGAATATCTGACATATCTACCTACAATACTATACATTACACATATTTCACATAGTATCCCATAATGCAAAGTATACTTGGACAGCAGGACCACCTTAGACATGTCATTGTCATTATATGCCCATACACATGCCTACTGTGACAGTATATCAACGTATACTATCCCCTGCTATGGCATGTACTTGTTGTACATACCCTACCACTGACGGCGGGTTGTATGGAATTGTTCTGTTTAAAGCCCTCATGTAGCATCCCTTGTGGTGTCTGTGATGTGTACCTTGTGGCCCATTGCTGCACGCACAGTTTCTACATGCGTTAGTATGCTCAGCATGACATCACTACATAAATACCTTTTCCCACTTTATGCATTGTGGACACTTTTAGTTAATGCAAACCAGGCTGTACATACAGTAAATAATGAATAAAAAACATGCTGTACATAAACTTACATATCGAGTGTTCTACATACCTTGTTATCATTACAGACTTTCGTCTCTATCTCTCTCACACTGCTTAAACAGGTATTTTGTATGAGCATACGGTTTGAATGTCTGGCAAGTCATCCTTATATACGTTGATACCTGTAACATGTGGTTTCCTGCCACCAATTGGTGTTCCTGAGTGACTAATTACTTGCATATCAGCTGTGCAGCTACTCCATTTGCCAATTACATGGCAACAGTGGGGTATAATTGAATTCTCCACATGGGCGTTGCCCATTTGCCCTACCTTCGGGGAGACGGCCTGTATTGTGTTTTGTTATGTGCAATTGCAACTGCTATGCATAGAGACAATTATACTTTGGATTCATGTCCCCCGTGGATTGTGTGTGACAGCTAGAGTATGTGGTTCAACATGTGGGTGTTCCTGTCATCCCAACGTCTGATAACGGACTATTGCAAACAAAACCTGTAACATCTCCGTTTGTTTCATTATATAATGGCTGCAATTTTGCATGGCACATTTAATTGTGTCTCTCACAAGGTATGTTCATGGTTCTGCAGATGTAATTGAGTAACTGGATGTTTGTGCTGTTATTACAGTCTGTATTGCTATAGTTTTTAGTGTGGGGGATGTCAGTGGGTGTACGTAGCATATACAGGTTTGTGGGGCTTGCATTTCTACATATTCCATATATATGTGTGTGGGCTCCGTCCCTAATTAAAGAGCTATCAGTTAGTAGACTTATGTTATGGGATTGTACATTGGGCCGTTGTTAATTGGTTTCTATATAGTATGCAGGTGAGGTTGATACTTCCATACCTCCGGAATTGCAGTGATATGTAAAGGGATATGTCTAAATGACAGCTATCCCGTGTATTTCTGTCCCAGATATTTGCAGTCATTGCGGTTGTGTTGGTAACAGAACCTCTTTGCCATGGGTTGCCACCTTTTCATATGGCCATTGTTGGACACTTGCGGGACGCACAGTGGTGTTTACAGGCCAACCCATAGCCATGGTCAGTGCACAGGTTAGCACATACTTTTATCCTCAATACATACCTATTGTGGGACTGGCTACTTATCATATTGCATGTAACATTTACGTTTCTTACATACAGGAATAACTATTTAATGCAACTATTACATTATATATGGTACATATTAATGTCCTACAATCCTGGACATTTGCCCTTTGTAATGTTTTATGTCAGGACACACCTGCCCAGGAAGGGGCTGTCCCTCCTAATGTGGGACAGATGGTAACCGTATGCCTACAGCTAGCTATACCCACATCTACCGTAATGATCTACCTCCGAGTTGGCACTAACAGAAACATGATGCGGACACACACACACACATTACAGTCACACGGAGATGCACACGGCACCCTCAACACACACATACACAGACTACGGCACTCACAAATACAGTTGAACACAGTACATACGTGGACCGCAACCCCGGCAGCGGTAACTAAATGTCCCTTCATATCATCATACTATTACTTGTGGTTGTACTGTTCCGGTACTGTGTTCTTTAGGTCTTTCAGCCTTGTGGTTACACATGTCGGTATGTTACACATTCCATAGTTGGTGGTATCCTATTTATTTGTACCTCCAAGGTGTTATGAATGTCGTTGATCTATCTATATATATATTTGCAGATATCGCTAAATTCGTATATATCAACATATATCACTCTATCGCCCTTTCTATCTGTATTATATATATGTATATATATGTACATATATATATATATATATATATATATATATATATATATATATATATATATATATATATATATATATATATATATATATATATATATATATATATATATATATATATATATATCGGACGGGGAAAGTGACAGGCAAGCTACACCTTTCATTGTGTACTTGTTGGTGTATACTGTTTCCTGGACTCCGCACATTTGTGTCTGTACCTGTCACATTACACACCTGCCATAGGTTAGGGTTACCAGCTGTCCCACTCTGCGAGAGACAGTCCCTCTTTGGGCAGTTGTGTCCTGCAAAATATTTGTAAACATGGCAAATGTCCTGAGATTGTAGAACATACTTATTTCCTATAGTTTATGTAATAGTTGCATAAAACAGTTATTCTGTATCTGAACCACCTATATGTTCTAGAAACAGAATAAGTAAGTAAATATTACAAGACTGAGCTTTTATCTAGGCCAAACAGTGAAGTTCTGAATTTCGTACTGGCCAGGTATATGTGTCGGCTTGCAGACATCTGACGTATGTCCCACATTGGTCATTTGAAGAGGTGGAACCCTACCTTAGGTACATCTTGGCTAGCAATAGTGTTAGGTGATTCTATACATGATTGCGTATTCTACTCCTGGCAGTGGTCGTTTTACCCTTCAGAGCAGGCGCTATTAGTACAGGGGTGAATAATGCTGGTTTCACCTGTTCTGAACATCATTGACTGTGATCTGCGCAATATTCGGAGAAGCTTATCCCTGTTTCGTGCATATCCATATAGTCTACACATATGATCTGTTGACCTGCA
Source organism: Protopterus annectens (assembly GCF_019279795.1). Taxonomy (NCBI): domain Eukaryota; kingdom Metazoa; phylum Chordata; order Ceratodontiformes; family Protopteridae; genus Protopterus; species Protopterus annectens. Next base: position 1,728,805,279 of record NC_056741.1, on the reverse strand, counting down.
TCTGACATGCATTACTCGTGCCTTCGGGATTACGTTACATCCCTTGCAGGATGTGGGACCGGGAACAAGCATGATGGTCACTGCATTTAACACATGGCCATCTGGGATTTGTACACGTGTTATGTCATTTTGTACGTGGAGTATACTACGGCTGTTACTCCATACTGCACTCACATGGGTAACTCAGTTAGTTTACATATTGATGAGTCCAGTTAATGGTATGTCCATGTGATTTTTACTGGATGTGCTCCGGCATTGGGTATGTATATCACAGTGAGTCACACACGATACTGTGCTACACCTTCAAATGACCGTAGATGGAGCATGCTGGGGTGACGAATACCTGTCATGGGTACACCCCAATCCTTGACACAACATCCATGATTATATTATGTGGAGCCCCTCATTAAAGCAGCAGGGACTCTGTGCTGAGTGTGTGCAGAACAGTGCTTGCACACATGTGCTCCCACAATTGCCTCTGCTCCACTTAGCGACAGTTGGTTACTTGATGTTGTGGCAACAGCGGACACTGTTTGCCCGGTTTGGTGTATGGCCTCTGACAATTGGCCGTGTACCTACCGATGTACCTGGGAACCTATACACACAGCACCACCATACGCTGATAGGCGCATGTACTGTTCAGGTGTTGACATTCCGTGTTCCAATAGCTGTTGTGTGTACAATGTTTGAGGGATGCCTATGTAGGATTCACACAGTGGGCCACCTATACATTACAATTTACAGGTGGTCGTGTTTGTGTGACATCCATTTTACTGTGTGTGCAGGTGGAGTGGTGTGTTAGTCCATAGGGGCCTACACTGTCAGAGTATGTGCTATACGTTCCCTCTTTGCCAAGGCATAGGCATATTGGGCACACCTCTGTCTGCCTACTGGGGCTGGCACAGTATGTTCATGGTCTGAATCCCTCTGTGCCTGTGATGACCTTGGCAATTGCGGCGGGCTATGAGGGCCTTCACCATTTTGTCCCTGCTGCAGCTGTTTCCGCAGGATCATATTATGTAGCATGGCACATACTATGATGATGTGGGCACACGTGCCTGGAGAGTACTGCAAGGATCCACCAGATGTGTCCAAGCACTGGAACCGTGATTTCAGCATCCCGAACACACGCTCTATGATGATTCTGGTTTGTGCGAGTGCCTCATTATGGTGTTCTTGCATGGGTGTGTGTGCATTTCTGATGGGAGTCATCATCCACGGCTCCAGTGCATCCTCCCCAAGGTGGCCATGTGGGATGTCACCCCTGACAAATACCTGATACAGCTGTGAGTAATGCCAGATATGGGAGTCATGGTAGCTTCCAGAGCTGCCAGCACACACATCCATGACAATGCCCTGGGCATTGCACATGACCTGGCAGTTGATGGAGTGGAATCCCTTGCGGTTTATGTAGCGCCTACTATGCTCACTGGCTGGTGACTTGATTTGTATGTGCGTGCAGTCTATCGCACCCAGTACCTCTGGGTAGTGTGCCACATGGTGGAAGTGAAGCATATTGCTGGCCAACTCCTCCTGAGTTCAGGGGAAGTATATATGCTCATTGGCATGTGGTAACATGGCATCCAAGAACTGTAGTACCCTGGATGCTGATGCCTGTGAGATCCCCATTATATCTCCAGTTGGCCTTTGAAAGGTACCTGTGGCTAGTATTTGCAAGCTTACACATACCTTCATGTCCACTGGGATGGGTTCCCCTCTGTTGTTTCTGGTTTTCAGGCGTGGCCGGCACAGCTCCACTATTTGCTGTAAGATGTCCCTGTCCACTCTGTAATGCTCTACTATCTCCAGATCATGTAGCCCCTGGTAGGTTACCCTTTGTCTGAACACTCTTCTCCTCCTCCAGGGCCTGCAGTGGTTGTCGGCATCATCCTCCACAACACTGTCAGTCTCTAACACATGCTGATGAATCACAGCTATGGCAGCTCCCAACATGTACATTTTAAAAGTTCCCCATGTGTTTACACCTATGGTGCAGTGTTTGGGAATATACAGGTGTGTGTAGGGTTCTTTCACACTTTATACTATTGTGCTGTGAACATCGATGATGTCATAGGGTGTGTATGTACGATCATAGCTACAGGGTATCTTATGTGTTTTACTACCGGAACTACTATTGTGGTGCCTTTGGTGTTGAATTACATATGGCTGCTGTGGATTACCTCTTGACCTTCCCTTTACATTTCTGTATGTTCCACCTACCATTTTCTGGCATGCATCCAGCAGCCTGCTTTCATTTGTACTTTCCTAGACCTGGCGTATCTTGCATAATGTGTGCTATTGCCGGACTACTGTTGGTTTGCTTTGCTCTGCTATGACAGATCTCCTATTTTTGCAAAACAATGCCTCCCCTCCTTTCTTTGCATTCTAATGCCTCCCCTATCCTGTTTTGCAGGTTTCTGCAAGCAGACTTGTCAGCTGCCGTCGATTGGCCACCGTGAGTTGATTGGTGTTGATTGCTCATTAGTACTCCAATTACCCTACTTCGGCATTTCCTTCTTTTCTTCCCCTGACCTTCCTGTTTGTGCTATTGTTCGCCGCGCGTGCATCTGCTTACTGGGTTTCGGGCACGTTTTCATCCTCGTACACATGCGCTTTTGGGCACCATGTGTGCTCTCAGCTAAACTATTCTATACCTTCCTCCCTACCCCTGTCCTGCAGCTTTGCTTAGCAACAGCCAAGCCAGATTTGCATTGCTCCAGTGTGCTTACTGCTATGGTGGCACACCCCTCTGCTGATGTCATGTATCTCTTCTGAGCCACTACTCAGTGTTATAGCGCTGCGCCGTATGGTACAACCTTTATCCGGCGGGACATTTGCGATTCAGTATTATCTGCCTCATTTGCATGGCATTGACTACTAATTCATAGTTACCGCACCGAACACTGTCGCTGGCCCTTAGCAACCCTTGCACCTTGGTTGTGGTGTTCCATGCCTACCATTGTGTATTATGGTGTAAACCTGATTTGTATTACATTGCGATTTTATGACATTTTTATATAATTTCTTTATGTTCCAGTTTACGCACACATGCCCTGCGGTTGTACTGTGCGTTACTGTGGACATGACATTAAATGTTATTTTTTAGGTGTTGTACATCTTTTCTTATGCCATTGGCTGTGTATTTCGCCATTGACATATGTTAACTTTGTAGTACATGAGTCTGGCCCACTTCCATAGCTCCGATGTTCTGTTTGGGATAATGTAAACCGTGTTTTTTGGTTTACATTTCCGTGGGCTTACGCTACACCTGCATCACTTCATGAATCACTATCTGTCTTCATTTGCATGGTGCGACACTACGCATGGGGTGATTAGCATACCTATGCCGAGAGCTGCGCAGTTCTGGCATACGCCGGTAGTGCACTTGGTATTGGATCGTACCTGAATTGCTCGACAGCCATATTTATCTTTATTCTGCCTACGCTATGCCTGCGCCTGGCGCAAGCTTCATGAATCCCGGGGCATATATATATATATATATATATATATATTTTTTTTTTTTTTATTTCACATCTTTTGGCTTACCAAACAAGTTCTGCATTTGCTTGGTATGCATCATTCCCTGAACATTGCACAGCATCCCTGTGGCAGAGCTAAGAGAGGTGACCATGTGATTCCTATTTGTTTCTTCTACTAATCCCTTGCCTTACACTAAAGCAATATGATGCCTACACAATTTTTAACTTTATAAGTATGCCTGCATTTACTAGATCATAATCCTTGATCTCCTTAGAATCTGCTTTTTTTCAATTCTCCCAGAGCTTCGCTGCAATGAAGGTGGAGACCACCTTAGTCAAGAAAGAGCCAGAAGAGAGATATGTATAGTTCCTAGGAAGGAACACAAATAGGCATAAAAAGAAAATTCAGAAGTCTGATGCAAATTCAAATCTATTTTTTAAGTCTAACATGACAGGTAACTTCAGATCTTTATATCTGCAGTCATCAGCCTCTAGCAGAAGGTTGCCACTTTCTCTGCTGCTCGTGTATGACTGAGTACAAGGTCATTGAGATCCACCAACTCTACAACATACTAGTGAAGGATAAAGACTCATGGTATCTTTTCGCAGAGAGTTTAAACTGACAAGTTGGACTGGGTTTAATATGGTGCAGACAAAAGTGAGGCAGACTTGTAGACTATATGTGCAAATTAGGTTGGAAAGGTAAAGCAGCAAAGTATATGCTGGTGAAATTTGAGGACTCTAACCCTGGAAATTAAGTCCAGGGCCTCCTACAGAGATAAGAGAACATGTAAGGTTGAAGATGAGAGGTTATTTGATCTTGATTACACATATCACACGAAAAAGCAAAGGACACCATTTGGCAGAATGGTATGTAGAGTGTAATCTCAATTTTTGCTTATTCTATCCAACTTTAAGTGTTATTTCTGACTGTTTGTAAAACAATTAAACTAAGTGTATACAAAATTAAGACAATCTAAAGGCTAATAATCTTACCCCCAGACCTCTCCTTTGAATCTGCATTACAATTACACGGATGTGAAATATAATTCCCAATTTGCCCCCAGTCCTCCAGCTTCCAGTTGATAATACTGCTAAACTTTATTTCAGGTTTTGCTAATACTTAATTTTCTTTTCTGTTCTCTTGAATGTTTAGGACTCCATAATAAGCAATAATATAGTCATACCATATGTCCTTCTTTGTCCATTCCAGTCTTCCTTTCCTTGTTTTTGCTATTAGACTATTGAACCAGCCTCTCAAAAAGAAAATGGATTTTTAAATAACTGTCCAACCTTTATCTTCTCACAGCCCTAACAAACAAAATTTCCATTTCCTTTGTACCTGTTTCTTTCCCAAAACATATGCATGTATGTATGTTTCTGGAGTCTAAGATTGCAGATTTCCAACAATTCCCCTCACCTACTCTTGAGATTCTGTATTAACAGTGGTATTCTATACCATGTGTGTAACTGTTGCATATGTTGATCAGAAATCCCTGATAAAAAGTGATCTCATTTTATACAATTCACCCTTATCTCTTTAGTGAACTTTATTTTTCAGACTGTTCCCATCTTAAACTTAGTCTTCCAATCTTTTTTTAATATTTGTCTTGTAAGTATTTTATAAAGCTTACTACAGGTCCCTTTGTCCACTGTTTCTTTCTCACCTCAGAAATGAGCAACATCTCCTCACACTGCCCATCTGTCATTTCATCCTTGCTTCCTAATCCACTGTTTCATTGCTTGAGTTAGCTGCTCAAACTGGAGCCATGCCCTCCTCCTGGCAGTTATATTTGTACTAAAAACTAAACCATTCTTCAAATTTTAAAAGCTTTCCATCAACCCTACATAGTACATTTTTTACCTTATTGATAAAACTCACCTGTCACTTTCTCCAGTAAACTAGCTATCTGTGAATTCTACTATTGTGTTTCTTCCACAAACCAGATCTTAGCACTCCATTTGTCAGCTCAGGACTCACCTTTAATGTTTTAAAAATGTTTATCTCAATTCTTGAGAGTCTTCCAGATTATCTTTAAAGTCTGTAACTGTGATATCTGGATCTTTAAACTAGCATACTCCCTTCAGTTTTCTAGGCAAATATAGCCTTCCTTTAGGGATCCTACTACCATTCCCATTCCATATATAATTTTCTTACATTGGATCTGTTTTTTTCCTGCCACTTGTCTTCTTTCCCAGTTGAGGATAAATACCAAATATATAGCAAATAGCATACACCCCTCTAGGAAGAAACATCTTCTGTATTAGCTTAATTATACCTAAAATGCAAAGACTTTACTAGACCATTTCTACAACAGGTGGGAGATCTGAAGGCACAGATTTGAGTAGTTAAATCCTGCTCCATCTCTATAATTTTCTATCTTAATTACTTAGCTTTGGATTTCCTAATGACTCAATTCTCAATATAAATTTTACTCACTCTAACTTGGAAAGTTTTAAACCAATAACACTTTAAAACTGAAAACTTCTTAACATGTTCAAAGATTTTGATAACCCCCTGGTATGCTACGATTTAACCTATCCATTGCCAAAATACAGTCTGCAAACATGCAAAAAATATTTCACTCACATGGAATCCCCAGTAAGTGATGATAAATCCATTACAGTAAAGTTTCCATAAGCCAAAATGCCCCTATCTATTATGATGTGTTAGCTGTTCATTAAATAGTTATGCTTTAACACTTCTATACAGTGCAGAAACCTAATTTATGAATCATGTACCTAATTTTAAATCATTCAAGACCTTAAATAAAAAAGTCCATTTGAGTGAACAGAAAGCTTTTTTGATGTCAAAAAACAAAGCCCACTATCCTAATTTGCTTTACCTGTACTTGCCAAAAATCCTGTTAAGATCCACCACTTGTTCATAGGTTGGTACTGGGCTATCTGCCCGAAGGCATATATTAGCCCAGCCATGTTGTGCGGTATTCACCGCCCCTTTAGTAATTCCCTAGACCCTTGTACTAGCAGCTAGTACCCTTGGCCCCTATCTAGTAGTGCTGTTGGTGTGATCCCCGGTGTGAACTTTCTGTTACCCATCCACTCATCAAGGTTCCTCTTGAAGAGTGATAGTGAGGGGCTCTGTCTTATGTTGATCAGGACCCTGTTCCATAGTAAGGGAAGTCTCTGTGAAGGGAATCTATCCCTCCAGCATGTTCTATTCATTGTTGTGTTGAGATTTATATCCCTAGAGCGTGTAGCTCAAGTAGATTTGGTTTTGCTAAGATGGAACATGTTCAACAATTCTGGGTTGGACATGGCTCTGTATGTTAGACAGCGATCGCCTCTGAGAAAGTGGTATGCAACAGAGAACAGTCTTAGCTTTTTCAATCGTGCTGCATAGGACAACTGTTTGAGGCCAGTAATCCTCTTGGTTAGGTACCTCTGTGGTCTCTCCAGCTGCTGGAGATGTCTAGCCAGGTACATTCCAATTGGTGCATTGTACTCAATAATGGATCTGATGAGGGAAGAGTAGAGGGGCACCATTACATCCTTAGATCTTGATGCAAACCCTTTCGTGATCAGATGGGTCACATAGAAGGATTTTCTAACCACTTTGGCAACATGGTTATCAAAGGAAAGCTGACTATCTACTTCGGTCCCTAGATCCCTTTTGTTTCTTCAGATTTCAGGGGATTACCTCCTATGTTGTAGTTTGTGGGTACTCTGTTTTTTTTCCAAAGGGGGCTACTACGCATTTTTTTGCATTTAGCTTGAGACCATGGCTTTGACACCATGCATCAGTCTCATTTAGGCCCTTCTGGAGGATCTTCATGTTGGCCGGAGACTCTATTATAGCACCCAGTTTGCAGTCGTCCGCAAACTTAGTCAGCCACAGCCCTTCCGTGCTTGCCTGTACTTCTGAGAAGTATATGCCAAACGGGAGGGGCCCCTGTTGTTTGCTTGTTTACAAATCCCTTCTGAGTTTCATGCAATGTCTGTGCTTTCTTTGCAAGTATTGCACTAGTAAAATTTTTTTTTCCTTCTGTTTTTTCCTGTACCCCCTTGCCCCCACAGCTTTTCTCTGCTGTTCTCTGCTGTACAACCAAATGTCTTCAGTACTGATACATCTTTTTTTTTGTTCTTCTGTGGCTTGTATTCTCCCTTTTTTTAGTTTAACTATTTGCAATTGCCTTCCCCACTCTAGCATCTACTTCAGTATTTCTTAGTAAGTTTATTAAGTCTTCTTCAAAGCTTTTGATTTGCTTATTCCCTCCTCGTTCCTAGTGACCTTCCAGATATAGTTTATAGATCTTCAAAAGGCAAGTCATTGGTGTATAGCTTTTAGGATTTCTCACAGGTTCATTCTTGAGAAGTATTGTTTTCCCTGTTTATAAGCAGGATGGCATCTGTTTGGTGTGTGCATATATATTTTTTTTCTCATGGCTAAATCTTCATGCAAAGATGTTAATACTTTTAGCCAAAACTTAGGTACTACATCTGGGCATGGAGTTTTCCAGTTAGGAGCTTCTTCTTAGTTTTGTTTCATCAGCTTCTCTGGTGGTTACCTCATGCAATTTCATATCCTATACATTTGAACTTCTTGATGCTTCTTTTACTTCTTCCATCCAGTCACCATCTTTGGTTCATAGGTTCATAGGTAGGTACTAGGCTATCGGCCCAAGGGCCTAAGTAAGCCTAGCCAACAAAGTTCCCTGGCTTACACCAACCTAAGAAAGTTAATTTCCTGTGCCCCTGTCGAGCAGAGCCACAGAAGTGATCCCTGGGGTATATTTACTATTTCCCATCCAATCATCAAGATTTTTTCTTGAAGAGTGTTAATGAGGAACTTTGCTTGACATAGATGGGTATCCTGTTCCATCATATGGGAAGCTTCTGGGACAGGAATCTATCCCTCCAGCAAGTCCTGTTTATTGTGGTGACAAGGTTTAGGTCCCTAGAGCATGTAGCTCAGAGGGATTGGGATTTCTTTAGGTGTAACATGTCCAACAGCTCTGGGTTTGACATAGCTTTATATGTTAGGCAGAGATCACCTCAGAGTAGGTGATATGTTACAGAGTAAAGCTGGAGTTTTTTGAGATGATCAGAGTAGGGCATCTGTTTGAGGCCAGTAATTCTTTGTGAGGTATTTCTGTGGCCTTTCCAGCTGCTGCAGATGTCTTGTGAGTTACATTCTAAAATGGGCGCTGTACTCTATAATGGGTCTAATGAGTGTTGAGTAGAGGGGAACAATTACCTCTTTTTTCCTGGATGAGAGCCCTTTTGTGATGAGGTGTGCCATGTAGAAGGATTTCCTGACTACTGTGGCAATGTGATTATCAAAGGAGAGACTACTGTCCTCTTGGGTCCCAATGTCTCTTATCACACATTCAATGTTAAGAAGACTGCTGCCTATGTGGTAGTTCATGGGTACAGAGTTTTTACCAAAGGAGATAACAGTGCACTTTTTGGCATTGAGCTTGAGGCCATGGTTCTGACAACGGGCATCTGTTTTAGTGAGGCCCCTCTCTAGAATGTCCACATCATTTGGGGACTCTACTATAGCTCCTAGTTTGCAGTCATCTGCAAACTTCATTAGCCAGAGGCCTTCTGTGTTAGCCTGTACTTCAGAGAAGTAGATACCAAACAGGAGAGGTCCCAGGACTGAACCCTGTGGTACTCCACTTGTCACTGGTTTGAAGTCAGATTTGGAGTCTGCAACTTTTACAGTGTGGCTTCTGTCAGTGAGCCAGTTGGCAACCCATCTTGTGACATAGGGATTTATACCTAGTTTAGTGAGTTTAGCTATAATTCCAGAATGGGGGATGGTGTCAAAAGCCTTGGCGAGGTCAAGATAGGCTGTGTGAACCACCTTACCCTCATCTACGGGTTTGGTGACTGCCTCAAAGAAGTCAACCAGGTTCAGGAGGCAAGATCTGCCTTTCACAAACCCAAACTGGGTGGGGTCCAGAGTTTGGAGGTTACCAATGTCTTTGTTTATGAATTCCGTGATGATATGTTCCATGGCCTTGCAGACCAAGCTCATCAGGGTAATAGGGCAATAATTTCCAGGATCAGTGGTGGCTCCCTTTTTGTGGAGTGGGATAACAGTTGATGTGCGCCATTCAGTGGGCACAAAGCCTGATGTGAGGCTATGATTGAACATGGTGCTTAGGTGGGGAGCCAGTTCGTTCTGAAGTTCGTGTAAAACGCAGCCTGGGATGTTGTCCGGTCCCATGGATACTGTGTTTTTGGCTTTAGAGAGTGCTGCTTTTACCTGTGAAGTTGTGATTACAGGGACTCTGCATTCTTCTGGTATAGATACGGGCCCTATAGGGGGTGAGAGGGGGGTAAAGTTAGCACTGACCCTATCTGCCAGGATGTTGGCAATATCAGTTGGTTCAGTAATTTTTGTGCCATTGTGCTGTAACACAGAGCAGATCTGGGTATTGCCATTGAGATTCTTGACAGAGCTATAGAATGCTTTGTGGTTGTCCTTAGAATCAGTGGCAATCTTGTTTTCATAGCTAGCTTTGGCGGATCTTATAAGGGATCTCAGCTCCTTGCTGAGGCTGACCAGGGAGCTCCTCCACTCATGGGATTTTACTCTCTTTTGCAACAATTTCTTCCTTCTGTTGCAGAGTTTGTTTATGGCAGGGGACCACCAGATTGGCTTCCTTTTTTTGGAGGATAGCGTCTTGGTTCTGTTTGGGATAGTATGATCCATGCACTCGTGTAAGTGCTTATAGAGTGCATTTGTGTGGGATTCAGCAGTTGTAACTGTATTGTCCATCTGCATGGGTGCCATGAAGTTCACCACTTCTGTCTTAAGAAGCATGAAATTGGCTTTGTAGAAATTTTTTACTGTGGTTTCCTTAATGGGGAGTGGGGGCGAGATGTGGATATCTAGGGTGATTAGCTTATGGCTGGATCTGACCAACGAGGAGTTGTCTTCAGGTGTGGAACAACGGTCACTCATTTTGGTAATGACTAGGTCTAGGATATTGTTGCCCCTGGTTGGGGTGTGGATAAGTTGATCCAGTGCATTGGAATTTATGAATTCCAGAAAGCGCTGAGAGAAGGTGTTGGTACATGAGTAGTTTTCCCAGTTAATGATGGAGTAGTTGAAATCACCCAATATTAGGGTGTTTGGTCGAACCCTAATATTTTCCAGTATATCAAAAAAGAGGAATGGAAATCCTGGGGCATGGTGGGGGATCTGTAGCAAGCTACAATTTGGATTGCAGTTTTGCCCAGAGTTAGTTGCACTTGGATAACCTCGGCTGCATTATGCTTAGCAACTAGCCTGGAGGTGTGGATATCCTTAATGGATATGGGCACACCTCCACCTTTGGTGTTCTAGTCTAGGTTAGATGGCCGAAAATTGTGGTATGAGTTATAGCCTGGTAATGCAGCGGTGCTCTCAGGAGCCTTGAACCAGGTCTCAGTCACTGCACAGATATTGATGTTCTCCATTTTAAGGAGTGCCTCGAGTGAGTGCATTTTGAGATTTAGACGTCTAGCATTGAGTAGCATTACCCTCAGTTTTTGCTTGCCTGTTCCTGTTATGGTGATGAATTTGTCATTTGAACCTTGCCTGAAAAAGGCACTATAGGAGCAGCAAGAGCCTTTGCCAGTATCCAAAATCCCAGGGGTGACAGGTGCAGGCCATCTTTGGCAAAGCATCATGGTCTGTCGACCATGTTGTCCCAGGCATACAGATACTGGATCCCCTTAGAATGGCACCAGAAGCTTAGCCAATTGTTGAAGTCAATCAATTTGCCCTTGTACTGCGGTATTATTCTGGGCAATGGCAGGATGCTACTCAGGGCTAGGATCATACCTGCTTGAGCTACATGATTAGAGAGTTCTTCCATGTGTCTTTTCATGTAGTCCAGGGAGGTATGTCTCAGGTTGTTCACACCAACATGGACAATCACTGAGTCATATTTGTACTTGTTGTGGAGTGACCTGAGTGCGTGGGTTATGTGGCAGATTCTGGCACCTGACAGGCAGCTGACAGTGACCTTCTCCTTGTTTAGCCTGGTGAGTGGGACATCAGTGTGCCTGATTATAGAGTCACTTATGACTAGTGTGTTGGGTACATTGTTTTGCCTTATGGGCTGTGATTGAGTGGCACACTGAGTCTGTGGGCTATGTGCCATTTGGGTTGTGTTGGTGGTGGAAGGTTGCTTAAGTTTCTGCACTGGAGGTCTCTTGCTTGAGCAGATTATTTTGAGAGCCTCTGCAAATGTTTTTGTGTTTCTATGTGTGGATTTTGGTGATGTGGGTTTAGTGGGACTATGTGATGAGTGTGGTGTGGTGCAAGTGTTTACCTTCTCCTCTTGACTATCCGGTTCAGTCTTGGTTGGAGAGAGCTTTACCTCCAGTTTGGCTAGATAAGTGCATCTCACTCAGGTTGTATTGTTGATTGGTAGCAGGAGAGGGTTGCCTGTGTACATGAGGCAATTGCTACATTGCCCCAAGATGCCCATTATTGTTATGTTGCCCATTTATGTTCCACAGGATCTTCATAGAATTATCTCCAAATATGTCTAGTTATTCTTTTTTGGTGGTGTTTCTATTCTTTTTGCTTTATTTCCTAATTTTTTTATAAAACGTATTTGGGTCTTCAGTGAATTATTTTGTACTTTCCCTTTGTATTTGTCTGCATGTCTTCAAAGTTTTTTTTGCCTGTACTGATATATTTAGTTTATTATTTGCAACAGTGTATGATAGATCCTAGTCTGTTCTGATACTGGGTGCTGCTTTTATCATGCCACATCATTCTAAGTATTTTTGTTCCTCTGTTCCCTATTCTTTATTCTTCTAACAATGACACTTCTTGTCTTAATTGTTTTAAAGTTTTCTTTATTTGATACTTCCATGAAGGCATTTGATTTTTCCCCTTACTTTGCCTTATTGCCCTGCATTTTTGTTGTAAGACTTTATCTGTTTAGCTGCATAATAATATATCCTATTTGCTTCTGTTATATCACATGAATTTCTATGAATAGTCTTGATTACCTTGTCCATTTGTTTAATCAAACTTCAATGATCTTAATTTGTCTAACCATCTCTATTAAATCAAGCAATTATTCCCTTCGATCATTTTCTTCTAAACTAAGGGCACATTTTTTGTTCTCTGTTTCCTGTGGGCATTCTACAGAAACCTCCGGAACATATTCCTGTGGCATTTTCTTCAAATTCACCCTCCCCAGGATTCATGAAGCTCGGCGCAAGGATGGCGGTAGGCTTGCGCCGATAGTGCGGTGTGAAGATGACGCAGTAGTGCCAAATACATATTAATGAAGGCGTGCTGCCACCACAGCCACGTGCACAGGAAAGGAGCTTGAATGCATAGGGCATGTCAAAGTGCCGCACAGAGGCGTGGAAATGCCAGCTGTCGACGTGCAACCTAAAATACTTGCATATAACAAGTTGCAAGATAGTAATCACATCTGTCAGTGTCTGTAGATACTGAAACGTATGCAAAGCATGCAAGAAAGTTCCTGCAAACACAAAATGAAGAAGTAAACACAAATGCACAGTAGGGAATAACAGGTCCCTATCCCGTGAACAAATGACATGGAAGACCATGTGGCCGTAGTCCAACGCAGTGTAGATAGCTATACCAAGTGGAAGTAAAATGCATCATATGTTAGCGAGATGCCAGTAGGTACGTCCAGTCCAATCATTAGGGTCACCAGCTGACCCATAATGTGAGGGAAGGTACACAGCTGGGCAGATGTGTCCATAACAAAAAACACTATAAATGTACATATCTAGCAACCGTATGTCCGAATCATATCCCACAAGGCATGTAATAGTCACATACAAAAGGTATGTTTGTATTTCACATACCAAATATGATAGGAAATAGAATAAGCATGTAAACAAAACAGAAGGAGCATATAAACAGCTACAACAATAAGGAAACATGTAGGCTGAAAGGAACAGTATTATCCGTACCGTCGACTGAGGGGACATGCTGTCCAGTACAGTCGGATATGTGTACAGAATATATCCCATCCTGGACATAGGAAAAGGTGGCATCCTACCAATGAGTAGAACAGTCTGCCAAAATCCGCAAATCAGCGGTACAAGCCGAACCTGTCAGGATGTGTCACAGTTGAACGGGTAGTACCCGGGTATACCAACCATGTAATGAAAGTCAAGTATGGGCGTGTACCTATGTGCGTGAGGTATAGCATGTGGAAAGCAAACATGGCAAGGTAGTCCACACAACCATACAGGTACCTGACATATGTAGGGTATTCAATGTGTTACTCTGGCCATGTCATGGGCCAACAACCAAAGCAGTGATGCATGGGGTGTGAGGAATATGTGTGTGTGGGGGGATGGGTAATGGTACAATCCTCCAAGGCGATACTGTGTCGTATGCAGAATAGGTGAACCGGAGGTGTATGAGGGAGCAGCGAGTGAAGCTGAAAGAAACACAAACACATGTCTAAACAGCTGCAGTACAACCAGACAGGCCATACTGTAGAACACAGTCCCACAAACATATGAATATTGAAATGTGCGATACAAATGTATAGACATGTCACCGGCACATACCCACAGATTGGTCCTGATGGAACTGGCCATAACAAATGCAACACACCTGGATGCAAAATGGACTACCCAGCATCCCCTCCACATCACACAACCCGCACCCTTACCTGAACGTCCGGCAAATCCAGCCATACTTGGCCTACTGGTTTGGTGCAGCCACAGCTACACATAGTGACCACTATGCATATGTAGTAGGTGGTGTCACTCTAGGCAGTTGCAGGATTGCACACTATGTATCCCTTGCATGTAAAACCCCCAGCACATTTTCATAATGCCAGAAAAATGGCCGGTATTCATCTTGTTTTGGACCAGTCCAATTTTTGGGATATCCCTCATAGGATACGTAACCTGTGTAAACATTAGAATAGAAGACACAAAGTCCAGTTCTGTAGATATCTGGACACAAGTTGGAATGTGCATTAGAGGTGCACGACACTGTCCAGCCCTAAATGGTCATGCATAACCTACTACCCAGGATCAAACACCTGCCTGTGACGCACGTGTCCGACACGAATAAGCGAGAGAATATATTGCACACATTCGCATAGTGGCACATGGTATAAGGGTGATGAAGGCACTGATGTAAACAGGATACCCCTGATCCACTGTGTGAGGGACAATTAATGTGTGTGTAGGTGTGACCTGACCAACAATGGTACAATGCCAAATGTCTTGTGACCGTAGGAAATAACTATGCACCATACTGCATGTAACAGTTGCCTAAAGCGGTCATGTCAGGATAGAATAAACGTAATTCGTACAAGAAACAGGCAAACAACAAAAGTGCCAAAGGTATAAGGCTTACAGCTAGGAAACAAATGACTGTTCTAAACCTGCAGTGACCATGGCTATGTGTTGACCCAAACAATCTGGTGCCCGTAGTAGGGTTTTCATCTGTCCCGCTTTGCGAGGGACAGTCCATCTTTGGACAGTTGTGTCCTGACAAAAGACATTTCAAATGGCAAATGTCCTGGGATTGTAGGACATAATTATGTCCCATATGTTATGTAATAGTAGCAGAAAATAATTATTGCAGTATCTACAATACCTAAATGTTACAAGAAACAGAATAAGCAAATAAACCGCTACAGCAATAGGCTTTTATGTAGGCAAATAAGTAAAGTTCTATCCATTGTACTGACAGTGGGTATGTGTCAGCTTGTAAAACCTGGTGTGTTCCGAAAATGTCCCATCTTGGCCATTCGAAAAGGTGCCAACCCTAGTCACCGGAATACAGCACAACCCGTACATATGACAATGTCAACAATACTAATGGTCAGAGCATTCACACAATAATTGGCCAGGCCCTTAAAAAATCACAAAGCCAGTGCCCTTTGGGGGAAAGGTGTTGAATGAGAATGACTACTTACAACAATGAAGAGTAATAGACGCATTTAACTGCAGACAATTAGTAGTATTATGAATCTGTCAACATGTTCCAAGTTAATAGTACTAATATGGTAGAAGTGTCCATGATTGTCCCTGAGTTGTCATAGCCTTGTCCCTGTCACTGTAGACATGAGTCCCCGAGTATCAGAGAGGTCTGTACACAGAAGTACACCAACCAACTGTCCCAGCTGTTGACAAGACTATTGCATACCTGTAGTGATTTCATAACAGATGTCCAGAATAATATTCATTTGTATGTATAAATGAATTAAATAGTCAAATGGGAAGGAAAACCACCACCCCACAACCTGCATTATGTAGTGGAACCACTCCCCACCCTAAATTATGTAGTGCTGACCCAATAATGTGGTCAGAGGTGCCCAAACACCTGCGTCCGTAAACACAGGTAGAATGTTAAACTCTGGACTAACTCTGTCCATGTGCTACGTCTGATCTTTGAACAGCACCAGGGCAGTGCTAGTCACCAGTCGGCCGAGCCTAAACCTGGACCAGCACATGAACACCCTGACAATCAAACACGCGTATGTGCGAGGACTATAAGCGTAGGAGTTATGAATATCCTTGGAGTAAGTAAACTTGCAGCATGGGTCCAGAGCAGTAGGAAACAGGGAATGTCCTAATTGTAGTACTGTGGTTTTCCCAGCAGGAAAATGGATGCCTGCTGTGTAAGGGAAGTGGTGAGGTGTATGTCAGAGTAGCTATGAACCATGGGTATACATATAAATGAGCCAGAACACCAATAGTGTAGTGGTTACAGCATCCGCCCAATGTAAAGGCATTCCCAGTGCAAGTACGACTATAACACATATTAATTGTGCAATGAATGCCTCTGTGCTGTAAAGTTAACATTTATACATGTAAAGGTGACCGCGTTCGCATGGGTCCATTAACCGGATTCCATCAAAGTGGTACTATCATAAGGAATAAGGCACATGTAATCCTAAAGATGTGCCTGTAAACATATGTAACTCAGAATAAGTAGATGCAAGTGGGCCTGCGCTGGTGTACGCAGCTATTAGCATAGCAAATGTATGTTGTCTTCTACAGCTGTAACTTTTATATATATATATATATATATATATATATATATATATATATATATATATATATATATATATAGTTAGATAGATGTGTGTATAGATAAATATCCACAGACATAACAGAAATATGCAATTATATAGCTACATATCTATCTATATATACATATATATATATACATATATATATATATATATATATATATATATATATATATATATATATATATATCTATATATGTTAGGAGCACTGAAAGACGAAAGCAAACCTAAAGGTTATGAAGGGAATCCAGAGCAAGTTAGGAATTATGAAGTGTTTGCAGCGTGTGTCACATAAAGCTGCACAAGTGTGGGTAGAGCACCGCTCTCCACAACAGAGGCAGGGCTATACCAGTGGCCATAACATCATCGAAGTACTACATCAACATTGTAAACAGACAGAATGTAGGACATGTTGCGACCACCTACACTTGTAACCCGCAAATCGTTCGTAATCCATAAGACCAGGAAAGGCACGTATGTGCAAATATGAATGGATGGTGAACCTGTGAATACATGAGGTGGTACAAAATGTGTGTAGGGCCCCAATGCTCATGAGAGGGCAATGTGTAAAGGTGTCTCATGGCTGCGATATCAGGTGTATAATGGCTGTTATGTCGGGAAACTCAACACGGGTGTGCAGGAGAAACCATGGATATGCGAGTATGGACACAGGAGTGATAGGGTATGTTGTGCTGGGTCCAATGGAGCGGCCCCTGGAGGTCAGCTAGTACGTAGTTGCAATTCCCAGATAGAGCATCGTTTGTGTGGAGACATGCGTGAGTGGGCGTATCATTGTCGGACGTTGTGCGTCAGGTCTGGCAGCCCGGCACGTAAAACCTGTACGCCACCCATGAGCGGAACAGAATTCTGCTGTGACACCCCCAAACCGGGAAAAGCAGAAAGACACAACTACATGAAGACAACAATTTGTCGACGTACAATCGCAGTAACACAAACACATATCCTATCAACAGTAATAATATGAATGTGTACAGAAACAAACACAGTAGCAGGAATAGGCTGCACATACAAGGAATAGGTCAAATGACACTATCACAACCCAGTTAGCAGTGGCACCCCAGACATGAAAAACTTGCGACATCTGTCCACTGCATAACATCCAATATACTGAGCACAAGTTCACCGGAGTGAAGTGTCGGTGTCAGAATAACTAAGGCAATAGTATGCTGTTGAAGCAGGGATAAAACCAATACGCATGTGTAATTGTCCATGTCCAGGAAATGTATAGGTTAATGGACACACAGATGTATATATAGATAAAAACATATATATACACATAGCTATATTAATTTACATATACATATATATCCATATGGATATATATATATATATATATATATATATATATATATATACACACACACACACACACACACACACACACACACACACACACACACACACACACACACACACACACACACACACACACACAAGGATATACTATGAATATATATAGATAGATATATATACACAAACAACAGGTAGTGATATATACACATACACGCAAAACAAACTATATGTCAGTGTAGATATACACATTCACATAAATAGGATACTTCACAGCAATTAGGGGTAACATATTTACAACCCGGGCATTTGTGACTGGGAGGTCCAATAAAGAAATGTTGTACCCCCCACATTGCCCAGCTAGGCCGGACAGACATACAGACAGGCAATACAGATCAATACACTGCCGCTGTCCAAAACACTGGTAGGAAAGGACCAGTGGGAGAGTTCTGCAAGGTCTACACTTTAAACATGGAAAATGGTGTCCCTTGCAGGACCCCAAAAATTCAGGTTATGAAAGAATCTGCTGACACTAATACAAGCAGGATGTAGGTGTACATGGAACAGTAGGTTGTGCAAGTGTGATAATACATGGGTTGACAAAACGTACAACATGTGTCCCGAGATGGGGAGAGTGGGCAATGTGTAGGGGTGTGCTCATACCCCAGCTGCACTTGCAGTAAGTATTTGTCACGACTGCTGTAGAGGGGTGCCAGGTAGGTGGACCATGGGTATGCATTAATGGGCTTAAGTGTGCAGGTGCTGGTTGGCAGAGATGTAGTAGGCCCACCCAGTGGAAGTCATTAATATTTCTATGTGGGCATAGCATATGCCTACATCTCCCAAACCTGAAGAGTACATCTACCGGATAGTTTGTAAACCATCGGGGAATACATAGAGACCTTCACAGTGCCATGTACCCGATTAGCATGGATGTCCATAGTTATGTATCAGAATGTAACAAAGTCCAACTAAACACTGCCAGAACTACTGATATTAGGTGAACAGGTGGCGGAATACAGGTAATGACAGATGACAACATTTATGAGTCATAAGTGGCATGTACCTCGACATACGTGAATGAATACATATGTTCTGTGACTGTGAATGTGTCTGGTTAATAGAACCAATCGTCTAAATGTGTCCCGCAGGGTGTTATGCATTGGTCCTGATATGGTGTTCAGTCACACCCATTGGTATGTGAGTTCTGCTACTGATGGAAAGTACATAAGTTGCTGACCACCTCAGGCAGATGATAGCATAATAGAACAGTATTATCAATTATAATGCTACATGAATAACCTTAATGTATGCAAACCGTGGAGGTCATCTGTGTACTACTGGCTGTGGGTCAGACCTCTCAACCAATTGGGGACAAATTTCAACAGAATCACGGACAAGTCAAGAAAACACAAGGACAATCAGGGACACATTTAAAATATTAGAGCTATTAACTGGAAACATTGACAGAATCAGAGCATATGAATTAATACACATTTTCTGAAGTAAAAGAAGTTTGTAACTCTTAATTATTGTCATTATTCATGAAGTGTAATTCACCACCTTTCCTCCAAACGTCACTAGATTTAGGAGGGATTAAGAGGGACAGAGTTAAAATTTGAGTCAAAATCAGGACCGGCCCTGAAAATCAGGGACAGTTGAGAGGTATGCTGTGGGTATGTGTTGCCTTGACACATGTGATAGCTCTACATATAGGGTCTATAGGGCTGTCACCAGTCTGAATGGCCAAAGTGGAACCTGCTCTGTAGAACTGTCAGATGTACCAGGGCAGTACATACTTACAGCCATGCATAGTACAGAAATATACAAATCAGAACAAATCAAAGCGTAGTCTAGCAGCAGTATAGTTGCTTATGCTACTACATATGACATATCGACGTGTCAGGTATACAAGACCTGTGACAAGCAACCAGTACAGATACCTACAACATGAGAAGGTCCCTTAATCAGGACAGTTGCAATGGCTAGAGTATTGTACATACCACTCAACTGTCCCTGAATGTCAGGTACATCCCTGGGTTTGACTGAAAGTCTGACTGTGTCCTTCTTAATCCCTCCTAAAAGTAGTGGCTGTTGAAGGAAGGCGGTGAATTACACTTACTGACTAATGACAATAAGTAAGAGTTATAAACAACTGTTACTTCAGAATATGTGCATTAAGTCATATGCCCTGATTCTGTCAATGTGTCAAGTTAATAGCACTACTTTTGTAAAAGTGTCCCTGTTTTTCATGACCTGTCCCTGATTCTGCAGAAATGTGTCCCTGATTGGTGGAGAGTTCTGGTATTGTCACATGTGATGTGTGATGAGGGACTGTCCCATGCAAAGTGGGAAAGGTGTCACTCCTACAGTCTCCCGTCATGCAATCTGAAAGGTGGTCAAAGTGCAGTAGGTATGCGGTAGCATGACTCGGCAGACAGCTGCGTTAACAAACTCAAGTCACATGTCAGCATTGCAGAGTATCGGTTCCCATATATCAGGCAGATGGGAGCAGATCGTATGAGGAACAAGCATATAATATGATTACATCACTGGACAGGCCGCCGAGTCCTTACAGTCGAACGACTGCCATCGCAAAATGGTTACACATACCCGATACTGTAGTCATGTAGTCCAATGTAATACGCATCACAAGGGATTGCACACACCCAGTGTGAGTAACAAATGTAAGTGGAAATTTCGGAGAGCAAGTGCCTGTAAGCGTGTCTGTCTACCAGTAGTGCCCTGTCAAAGAAATGTGGAGTCTAAACGTGTATAAGGTGCTGTGACCAGAGGTCAGCAGTGCTTAACACTGTGCAAGCCCACACACAACAGCTCCCACCTGCTGGACTGTGCCTTACCCGGTTTGTATCCAAAGGCGTCGGCCTGTCCGCAAACAAAGAACTGCCCTATACACATGATGGTAGAAGTACCCTGCGCACATAGCTCATGTGAATTAACAATAGACCATGGCATATGTGCAGACAATAGACCCAAACACCATACAGCGCAGACATCCAACAGTATAGCAATGTACTGGCAGATATGTCTGGACCACTGGTGTGTGCATGCCTGGCTGTCCTGTGTTTCAGTGTGTGAGCATGTCCAATATGACTGTTACGCATGTTGTAGACTAACAATACCGTCATGTGTGTGAGCATGCAAAGTATGGTCAACTGTATTGCATGTGTCACATGTCCAGATAGTTAGTACTGTGTTGCTGACCCCTCCTTTCTACACAGACAGGTGACATGCTGTGTCTGCAGGGTAGCTAATGGTCATGTGGCATTGACAGTTGCTACATGTCTGTATAGCGTGGGGGGACATGCAACCACAACCACAGTCCTACACAGCACCGTGGGTGGTGCACATGACTCTCACATGTGTAGGTGTGATGGGGGGCACAGCCAACAGTTGTACACATCTGCCGCTACTGTACTGGTCTGCCAGGTACTCCATGTCAGCGTGTGGACCTACCTAAATTGCTGGTTGGAGGGATACCAAGGTATGTCAGTTCCCAGCATTAATTACCAGCACAGTGGTGTTGGACGTCCTATTACACAACCTACATCAAACAGCCTGGCCTGCTGTCATCTGTGTGTGTCATAGGGGGTTGGGGTCAGTCATTGGGCATATCCATAGGCCATCGTATATCATTTGTCTGTATTGGTCCACATCTGTCCAGCTGCATGGAACATGTGTGGGCTGTACGGGCACAAATGATGGTCAGCCCATAATCTGCAGTGGGTTAAGACACCCTGTGTACTACGGGCTACCATTGTGACCCCCGTATGTGCTACAGAGGTCACGGTGCCACTATGGATGTGTACTGTCTGCTGCCTAACATTTGGCCACCACAGTCACTTGTATGCTCGCATACATACCATAGCAATGTGTAAGTACACATTCTAATAGAACTGCCACTTGTTAGGTCAATAGACATAACCTAGTTTTTTTACGGACTTGAGGACAGTGCTGGAGTGCTGCCTATGTCGGATGCACACAGTGCACCTCCCATACATGGCCGAGCACAGGTACTGTCATGTTTGGCATCCATTGTACTGTGTGTGGGTCAGAGAGGGGAAATCCATGGGTACCTACTTTGTCAGTGCATATGCCTTGTGTTGCCTCTTTGCCAAGGGCAGGTCATACTGTGCATGGGCTTTCGCTGACTGTGCCCTACTCAGGTAGTTCCTTCACCAAGTCACACTGTGCCTGTACAGGCCTTGGCAGTGGTGTTGGGCTGTGTGGCCCTGCCCCATGCTGTTCCTGTTGCAACTGTTACTGCAGGATAACATTGTGTAGCATAGCAAATACCATAACAACCTGTATGCATGTAGCTTGTGAATACTGCAGAGCCCCAACAGATGTGTCCAGATACCAGAACTGTAAACCGAGCATCCCAAACACATGCACATGTATATGTCTTGTCTGTACATCCGCCTCAGTACGGTGTGAGTGTTCAGGTGTGTGTGCATTGCTGATGGGCATTATAAGCCACTACACCAGTGTTTACCTAGCATCCCCCACTAGGAGACTGTAGGGGATGTCCATATAGGCATTGGTGTGCTACAGCTGTGTCTGACACCATATATCGGACACATCATAGCTGCCAGGGCAGACAGCACACACATTCAGTCTCATGCCCTGGCCATCGCATATGGCCCAGCTGTTGGAGTGTATGCCCCTGCACTGACTGTAGGCCCTACCCTGCTTCCCGGATGGAGCTACGTGTGCAGGCTATAGCACCCAGTACCCCAGGGTACTTATCCATGTGGTTGAACAGATGCATATTGCTGGTCATGTGTGGAGGACCTGTACATGCTCACTAGCATGTGTTGACATGGCATCTGTGAACTGGTGCAATACACTGGATGCAGATGCCTGTGAGATACCCATGATATCCCCAGTTGTGCTATGTGAGGTACCTGTGGTTAGTACACCTAGGCCAACACATCCCATGATATTCACTTATGAAGTGTTTCCCTCAGCCTGTTTGATGTGTTAGGCACAGGTCAACAAGCTGCTGTAGGAGGTCTCTGTCCACCCCATAGTGCTCCAACATCCCCAGCCCATGTAGACCCTGGTAAGTCACCCTCAGTCTATAAAGTCTTATGTCACCCCTGTAAGGGTTGTTCAGCAGCATACACATCCTCACTGCCCCAGCCTCCTGCACATGTTGGTATCTGTTGCCTGCTGCCGCCCATGTCATTTGGTTGGACTGTGTCATGAAATGTCCCTGCAGGTATATACCGGTGGTGTAGAGTGTGGACGAAACCTGTGTGTATGTTGCTTGCTCGCATTAATGTACTGTTCATGTGCGGGCTGGCCATGTCATCAGCTGATTGTGCTGATCAACACCTGTTTGTGCAGCCTGTACACCCTGACTACCCCACCACTGCTGTCATCCCTCCCAACATCACTAGGCAGGTATACACACACCCCTAGCTTAGGTGTGCTAAGGCAGGAGCACTCCCGAGGCACAGTTCTGCAATGTACGTACAGTATGTCTGACCCCCCTCCCATGCTGTCAACTATATTCGAGACCTGCACATGGCTGACTACACACTTACACTCCAGGGACCAGCAGCACACCCTGGTGATAAATGTGATACACCATAGTCAACCTCATCTGCATAGTATAGTCTTCTAATGAACAATTATATGACCCATACCGAACCTCCAACATATTAACCACTGCTCAGTGTCACTCAGATCCACACACAACTGGCAACAGGTGCCTTACCATCACCATATTCGATGTCCCATGATCTTTCCAGCAACAAAATAACCGGTGTCTACACGACTACAACCCATGGCCCTGCACACCACAGACGATGTGCATTAACACCACGCCATAGCAGATCTCAAGTCTCTAACCCAAACCGCCTTCTCAACCACTGAAAAATGGATGCATCAAAACCACCTTGCACTTAATGCTACCAAAACTAAGATTCTCCTATTCTCTCACTCTAAATCCACCCCCACTGAAAAAAACTCTTTTATTATTACTAGCCTAAACAACTCCACCATTGATATTGTTCCCTCCGCCAAACTCCTAGGTGTCACCATTGACGAACACTTAAAATTCAACACCCACATCCAACTCAACATCAAAAAAACCCACATAAAACTCGGCCTACTGTACAGAAACAATCAATTCCTCTCACCCTCTACTCGTCACACCTTGGCCACTACTTATCTCCTGCCATCTCTTCTATATGGTGCTCCTCTGCTTACAAATCTATCTTACACCCAAACCTCCAAACTAGAAGTTTGCTACAATAAAATCTCCAAATTCGCCACCAAAGCTAACTCCCTCTCCCATCACTGCTCCTCCTTACAAACTCTAAATTGGCTTGAACTCCCTAATCAACTACTCTACCTCCAAATAGTCTCTGCCCACAAACTAATATTCCAACCCACCAGCTGCCCCGCTCTATCCCATATTCTTCAACCTTATACACCCCCCAGACCCCTCAGATCTTCCCACCAAAACCTTATTTCCATCCACAAACCCAAGCGCCCTGCTGGTCAACTTCTACTCTCCTATTCCCTAGCTAAAAAATGGAATGCCCTACCCTCTACTTTAAGGACATGTGACAACCTACACTCCTTCAAAACACAGCTCCATTACTACCTGCAAACTCAAAGAAAATGTAACTGCTCTCTTTATTCTTCACCACCCAAGCTCTCATCCCCCCCGACTCTCCTGGATAAACTTCCATACCTTACTAATTTTCCCCTATCCTTCTTCATTAATGTAACCAACTTATTTGCATCCTCCTTTGCTATATGCCTCTCTTCCTCTAGGACAATCCTCATTTAACCATCCTATTTCCTTAATTATTAACTATTTAAATATTGAAAGCTTTTACCAGCTGTCTGTGGAACTTCCACCCAATTTTTGTCTGTAAAACAAATAATTTTTTGTTTATATCTTGTTTATGTATTTTATTTTATTTTATTTGTACTTTATTGTAGTGTCACTATTTGAATTGTAACATTGTTCTGTGGAGCTTTTCTCCCCGGGCCTCCACTGAAAATGGGCTCTTGAGCCCAGTGGACCACCCCGGTCAACAACTGGAATAAATAAAAATAAATAAATAAAATAAATAAATATACATAGATCCCAGATTATCATGTACAGATCATCCGGCACAAATAGCCAATAGTGCTGATGTCCCCAGACATATGTTCACATCTATGTCCACCTCTACATCTACATATATCACATATATTATTTGTATACATATATACATGGACATATATATATAGATATATATATATATATATATATATATATATATATATATATATATATATATATATATATATATATATATATAGATATATATATATGTATATATACATACACACATATACATGTACACACATATGTAGATATGGCATTTATATCACAACAGCGAACCACATGACAGCACTGCTTTAGATAGGAATGGAAAGGAAACTACGTGTCACCTGCATCATGTAGTGTTGTTAATATCAAGGCACGTGTGTTATGTTGCATCACACAGGTCAGATCGTAGCAAGGGTAAGAGTAGGGCTGCTGACAGTTACTTACCAGACCTATTGGCGAATGTATGTGTTGACAACTCAGTGTCTTGGCAGAATATGTGGGCAGTGGACACTATATAGGTCAGCAACAAAACAAACTGAACACATCCTGCAGCTAGCCACCCACAGATACCAACACATACGGTATAACTGCCAAACACACACATGAGTGACATTCCCTGGAATCAGGCATCTACCTGTCTAGTCTACCACACTACAGCACTATGCAGTAACAGAAAGTGCTACTGAGTTCCGGCATCACCGCAATCCCAGAGGCATACTTCTAAGTGGATGACATCATCTGCAAAGGCAAAGACGCTGATAGGGAATGTATGTGGTGTGAGCCATCTAAAAGCATTACTCTGTCCCCAGGCAGCTGGAAACACACACACACACACACACACACACACACAGAGGCACACACTTGGCAGGGCTGGGAGTCGAACATACACCTAACTACCTTATCACACTACAACATTACGCAGTTACAAAATGCACTACCAAGATTACTGAACACAGCACTCCCAGAGGCATACTTCTAGGTGGATGACATCATCCACAAAGGCAAAGGCGCCGGTAGGGAATGTATGTGGTGTGAGCCATCTAAAAGCATTACTCTGTCCCCAGGCAGCTAGAAACACACACGCAAAAACACAGAGGCACACACTTGGCAGGGCTGGGAGTCAAACACACATCTAACTACCTTATTACACTACAGCATTACTCAGTTACAGAACACGCTACCGAGGTTACTGAACACAACACTCCCAGAGGCATACTTCAAGGTGGATGACATCATCCACAAAGGCAAAGACGCCGATAGGGAATGTATGTGGTGTGAGCCAAATAAAAGCATTACTCTGTCCCTAGCCAGCTGGAAACACGCACACACACACAGAAGCACACACTTGGCAGCACTGGAAGTCGAACATACACCTAATTACCTTATCACACTACAGCATTATGCAGTTACAGAACACGCTACCGAGATTAATGAACACAGTACTCCCAGAGGCATACTTCTAGGTGGATGGCATCATCCGCAAAGGCAAAGACGCTGATAAGGAATGTATGTGGTGTGAGCCATCTAAAAGCATTACTCTGTCCTGAGGCAGCTGGAAAAACACACACACACACACACACACACACACACACACACACACACACACTTGGCAGGGCGTCGAACATACACCTAACTACCTTATCACACTACAGCATTACGCAGTTACAGAATGCGCTACCGAGATTACTGAGCAAAGCATTCCCAGAGGCATACTTCTAGGTGGATGACATCATCCGCAAAGGCAAAGACGCCGATAGGGAATGTATGTGGTGTGAGCCATCTAAAAGCATTACTCTGTCTCCAGGCAGCTGGAAACACACACACACTTGGCAAGGCTGGGAGTCGAACATACACCTAACTACCTTACCACACTACAGCATTATGCAGTTACAGAATGCGCTACCAAGATTACTGAGCATACCACTCCCAGAGGCATACTTCTAGATTGATGACATCATCCGCAAAGGCAAGGACGCTGATAGGGAATGTATAGAGAGTGAGCAGTCTAAAAGCATATTACTGTCCCAAGGTAGACATAGACAAACACACGACAGTGGTGTGATTGGGGCAACTGCCTAGGTACGAAGCACTACAACAACACTACATAGATACAGGACATGCCACAGACAGTACACCCTTCAAGACAGTCTACCAGTGTGTTCAATGTAGGCATCCACCGTGACGTGGAAAATGGACATCTGTTGCCTGGATGACCACCATTGCTATACAGGATGTCAATGGCCATGCCCATACACAGAGGCACATCACCGACACAAGGTGTCACTGGGCATGCCCACATACTTAGTATCACACATCTGTTTGGAATGTACTGTGTCCATCTACACAATGGCGTACTGGGCATGCTCACACACTTAGCAGTTGCATAGGGCCATCTTGCATGCACATGGATTCTAAACATGGAAGGGCACAGTATGGAGTTACTGTCCCCACGTACATGAAGGCCACTCACATGTACTGACCAGTACACACTCAGGAGCCTTCACAGATGTCACAGGTGCAGATCACAGAGGTACACACCACAGTCTACTATGTAGCCCTCAGACATCACCATGTCGTTGGACCAGCAATACAAAGCCATACATTACCACAACACCATGTGACTCATGACCAGTGGACTGTACATAGCTCTACAGCAACTGTGCAGACTGCACATGTACCGACAGGGTTCCATCATGTGATATGCATTGCAATGATACCACTGTACATAACCAGGTTGGCTCTACACATAACAGAGGCCCTGAGTCTTACACAGCTGTGACAGATGACTGTCGCTGTACACCAAAGAACACACATGTTTGGATATGACATACATGTAATCGCAGTGGATATGTGCATGGACCACACACACAACACATATGTACATAGCATACTTTTGCTGTCCTCCGTGCAGACAAGTGTCTACAGCAATCACACGCACACAAATGGAAGGTGGGTCCATGGCTGTTGAATGCTAACAGTACATGAGGTAGCAATGTTGACCGAGGACACATTCCCTCTGTACTAGTTACCCATGAAACCCATCATATCATACAACAGTCCATGTGTTATGTATGTTATCAAACATGTCCACCAATTGCAATGCATACAAACATGGCTACATGACAGGCATGTAGGACCAACACACATGTACAATTTGTAGTGTGCATGCAGCTACCATGCATGTGCAGTAGCTGATGTATGTAACTCATCTGTGCCTAACTACAACATGCAGTTGCAATGCAGCCCCAACATTGACACCTGTATATGGTGAAATACTGACAGTGCGGTAGGATGCACATCAGGTATGGATGGATGTGTGTACATAAAGTGGTGATCCACCTGTGCAGATGGATGTTTGCCGGGGACGGCTCACAGGTGTGTCACACGCCATCCTACCATTACATGTGCAAACAGTACGCTATGTTACTGTTACTTGACAGTGAAGACAAAAAACCTACACAATGGTCAGGTGTTACAGACTGTAAGTCACTTGACACCTGTAACACTTACATCCTCCCATGTGCATATAGCAGCACAATTGCCGGAGGTAGCGTTGGTACACATAATGCGGCCAATACTGTTGCATGTCTGTCAGATGTATCATCATATAGCAGGTGTATCATTCACAGTACTGCCATGTGTGTTTGCTTGTGTGACCATATTTGCCACATATGGTGGGGAATAAATCCCAATTGTTACACACTCCTGTACACTGTTGTAGAGATCTGTACATACTGCAGTGTGGAAAGCATGATGTAGGCAGGGGTGGTGTGTGTATCACACACATATCAGCTATCCATATGTGAATGACATTTGTAATCTCCACAGTGTGTGTGTGTGTGTGTGTGTGTGTGTGTGTGTGTGTGTGTGTGTGTGTGTGTGTGTGTGTAGCTGTCTGGTGCATGGAGTGAGGGTGTATGCTACCATACAGAACACACAGGATCTCTAACCCCTCATGGTGATGCAGTCTACTACCCTGTTGATGCCATCAGTCTCAGCCGTACTGGCTACCTGTACATGTTCTTCCTCTGTGTCGCGTTGTGTGGGTGCACAGTACTGTGAGGGTGATTACCACATAGGCAAAGGTCCTCACCTCAACACTATGGAGTGTGCGTTATTGTGTTGTTGACCCCGTGAGTGTGGGTGTGTTCCTGTAATGTGGCAGGGTGTTACTGCTACACAGTGAGGCCTCATGCTATCAAGTGGTCTCTAACATTGTCATTGGCCGGACCGCTGTGTACAACCACTGCACCATGTCAACATACCTGTGATGTGACCTGGTATGGATGTCAGGTCTCTAGCCACTGTAGCCTATTAAATAGCCCATATGCTTCTGGATCAGTATATGTGTGGACATCTGTGGTATGTCAGCCTTTCCAACAGTCAGGTTGAGGCTACATATTGCATGCTGATATTGCCATACGTGCCTGTGAGTACTCCACAGTTACACATGGTAGACTGCAAACACTGCTACCTGTAGGCACATGCAAGTAGACCATAAGGAGGGAACCAGGGCATCATTACCAACATGCTGTTACTGTTGTTACCGAGACACATACTGTGAACATATAACAATGCATGCTAAACCTGTATTACATGGTATGTCTGGTGCGGGTAAACACAACTAATGTAATATACACTTCTCTCACTATTCTTACACAACTAATGTAATATACACTTCTCTCACTATTCTGTTCACCCTGTGCATCAGACCATTTGAGCATGCCCCTGCACCAATGGTGTGGATGACAGGGATGCGGCACAGGCTTCATCATATGCACAGGTTGATAATGTTTGCCAGGGGCATAGGCTGCACCTATGGATGACATAATGTGTGTGGGTAAGGGCCGGTGATCTGATTGGACATGTCTGTTCAGTATGCATGTGGGTGTTGTGGTGCCCTACAGATGTGTTTGCTGCGTGCGTGTATGTGTGCATACAGTTCTGCCTTTTGTGAGACCTACAGAGGGGTATTATTGACAGCTCCAGATTGTACAGACCAGGATGTACAGCTCACTGTGCCCGGCCATGGCCACGTGACCTGTGCCTGCCAAGGGTTGCATGAGAACTACCAGGCAGAGGTACAGATTGGCTACTGTCTGACAACACATGTCCACTGGAACCATGTCCCCACTGGGAATGTCCAGGGCCACGTCTACATGGCCTGCTGTATCTTGGTGTGGACAGAGCAGCACCAGCTGCACTGCTACTGCAAGGCCATGTGAGGTGGCACACTCATGTTGACCTGCACTAGGTGGTGTAGCTGGCCTATGTCCACGTGGCCTATGCCTCACTCCTACCAGATGTTCCAGCACAGAGAGCTCATGCTCGCGGATTGCCATGAAACTGTCAAGGATTCTGACAATGTCACCCAATCGCCTGTCCAGAACATCAGCAATCTGCTGTTGAGCATTTGCCAATGCCTGGATGTTGTTGTTTAGAGTACGGATAGCAGCCCTCTGCAGCCTCTGCCCTTCTCTGTTCTGCCAGTCAGCATGTGCCTGTGCTGTAATTACAGTCTGGAACATGCGTCTGGTGATACCAGCTGCTGCGCTCTGTCCTGCAGGTGCATGTCTGCCAGAGGTCCTCCTACGAGCAGCACCGGCCACATACCTGTGTGGCACATCTGCAGTCATTACACTGACACCATGGTGTGGAGACACACCTTCTGTAGCCACCATACATTCCTGTTCCACGCTAACAGACGCTGACTGTCCTTCCTCTATGGCCACTGGTGATGCGGTATGTGTTGGCAGCAGAACTGTGTGCGGGGAAGAGGGGGACATAGTTGGGATGGCAACCATTGGCACAGATTCAGCCCCTGACAACCCTGCCTGTACCTCATCCATATGTTCATCACTGCTAGTATCTGTGGGGACACTAACATCAGATGGACCGCAGGAGGGTAACACACCTACATCACCTGTGAATGTAAAGAAAGACTCTAAATTACAATAGACACACACACAGACACAAAATGCATGTGATTTGACAGATGGCATGCAGCATGCATGTGATACAACAGACGGCATGCAGCTCAGACATTAATAGTGTTAGTTAGCATACCTCCCTGGGGTGCACACTACAGCAAGCAGGTGTCATATCAGTAGCCATGCAGTTCACACAATCATGGTAGTAAGCATGCATCCCTGTGTACACCATGTGGACCAGAACAGGTTAACAGAACACATGGCTGACGTGACCTTGACATGTAATCTGCTGACGTGTGCATTAACATGCATACATGTCTGACACAATGGTGTCCTGACACATGTACAGTGTTGTAATGGGCATCGCATTGCAGTGTTGTCTGTATGCCCTACAGATAGAATGCATGTTTAGCAGATGTGCATGAGCATGGAAGGGTAGTGTGAGCCATCTACATTGCTATACAGTGTGAAGTGCAGACACTGTGCCATTACATGGCATCATGAGGTGTCTATATTGCTATACAGTGCATAATATGTACACATTGTGTAGCCATAACTGCATGCATACCCATGACATAACTGTGGATTGTGACCCACGATGCTGAGGTGTATATACACCAAACCATGCTGTGTCATGTGACAGGTCACTGGAAGACCTACAGATGACACCCCTGCACAACTACTACAGAGTCTTAGCTGCCTGGCAACCATGTACACACATGGCAGACTTGTCAATTCACCATGTCCCACATGATATTGATGTACCACACACACGAGGTGCACAGTTAACGGTGATGTCCTACAGCAGCAAGGGAAATGTAGAGTATCTAAGGCCTGATGTGGTGTCAATGTCTGTAGAAGCTGTACAGGTGACTACTGTCATGCTATGACACAGTCATGATGTTCAACACATCTTATATGGTAGACTTAAGTGACACCTCCACTAGCTGTGCACAGGCTTTTAGGATGTCCAGTGTACCACATCAACTGTATAATCAGTCAACTAAGGCTATAATTAGACCATGTGTGGACAATGTGCAACAGGGTGTATACACATCACATTTACTGCGTGGCTACATGTCTCTGGCCATCCCCCATGGCCATGTGTGAACATGTGTTGGCCAAATGTTTGTGATGGCCGTCTATCTCACATGTCTGTATTGTCCCATGTGGCATACACCCATAGATGTCAGATATGTCACCATCCACAGGGCTATGCAGACAATGGGTTGTATGTTTGGTATGTGGGGTATGTGTTATGGGATAGTGTGACAATATTGCAGCCAGAACACTACGTGTCTGGGACGTCAGATGGCACATCACAATGTGTGCACCCATTGCAGGGGCATATAACACAATGGTGACTCCTGTGGGCTGCCCATATCTCAGCTCACTGTGTGGTAATGTTTGCGTACCACACGTGTTGTTCCAATGTATAGTACATATGCCTACATTGTACAACACCTCCACTGTTGTATGCACAGCTGTCCACACATGTAGCAATGACAGATACTGTGGTTTCATGTCGGAGTATCATTTCATTTGTATATATTGCACATGGGTAGCCAGTGTGAATGATGGGTGATACAACCTGTATATCATGACTGGACCGAATCTCAAGTGTACAAGTGTTAACTGGCCAGATGGCAAATAGATCTATGCTTTAACATGCCTGATACTGATGACAGTCTCACCTGCAATGGACTGATGTCTGTGTGGCACACCAGAGGTACCTGTATAGGGGTGACACAGCAGTTTGAGCATTATCCATGACTGTATGACAGCCACAGGGTGCACTGTGCATGTTAACACATTCGCCTGTACAATAGCATATAGTATGCACATGTGTGCATACACAGGGTAGCATACTGTAGTATGCAGCATGTGTGTCAACATACCTTGCATATGATGTTACATTACATAATGTACAGTGACACATGCAACTAAATGGGATATAATAGTCATATGTGCAGTACTGACTTACCAGGCAACTCCAGGCTTATTGGTTGGGAGACACCCACCTCCACGATGGCAGCTAGTGTTTGTGGATGCTGTTCTGAGGGTGGATCCAGACTGGCCAGTAGCTCCTCGGTGTGTGTGAGTGGGGACTGGGTTGGTGGCCCACCACCGTTCCACCTTGTTCCCTGGTGATTGCAGTGGCATGCTGTTTTGCATGTTGTATCAAGTCCATGCAATGTCTGCGCACCTACTAGTAGGTGCGGTTATGGCCACCCACATCATTCACCCTCCTGTGAAGATCCTGCCACAGGTCATCATGCTGATGGGCATGCTGTGGCACATGGCTGAACAACACCTCATAGTTCTCATGGAGGTACGGGATGAGGACATCATCCTCCTGATGGCTGTAGGCTAGCAGGCATGAACGAGGCATTATCTGTAAGACATAATGATGGTGACAGGTCACAGTATCAAAGATGTATAGAGATACTGCTGCACATACATTTCTAGTTAATCTAGTACATCTGCACAGTTATCTTTGCAAATCATCATGACACTGACACGACTAACATGTTTGTGTCACACACATGTAACACCCGTTATGCATTGGATATCATCACCATATATGTGTGTCACCTCATTACATTGTTCATACTCCATGTGAATGCTGTCTTGATGTGGGCATGTCTGTTTGCCTGCACTGGTGTCCTTACCTATCAGCACATGCCTGGATGTGTCCACGGAAATGCTGTTGACCTTGATGCTGTATATATGTCACATATCAACACATACACTGCCTTAATGGACTTGAGCAGTGACAATGCACACATACGCATGGAAACCTTTACATGCATGTGTTTTGCCATATACATCGACACGGCACTGTACAGCTGTTCAACATCCTGCCACGGATCGCCTGTGTTGCACATGTGATAGACATGAGACAATGGCTAGTCGGACATCATTCGCAGGCATGCTTATCAAATATAGAATGTACGGGCAAGGTTTCCTAGCTGTATCTGACAGCCATT
Organism: Protopterus annectens; assembly: GCF_019279795.1. Lineage (NCBI taxonomy): Eukaryota > Metazoa > Chordata > Ceratodontiformes > Protopteridae > Protopterus > Protopterus annectens. The sequence goes on along the minus strand of NC_056741.1, from coordinate 1,728,771,400 downwards.
TTGCCACCATGAGGTGCATCAGTGCCACATTACTGATCCAGACAGTTGATAATACATCTACCATGTGGTCATCACACCATGTATGACAGCGATGACATGTGCAGCTTTCATGGACAGGGTTGCATGGTATGGCGGGAGTATGTCACATGTATGGCACAGGGATCTGTCCAGCATGTGGCGATCCTAGTAGTAGGACGGTGGCTGTACATGATGTATGTCTTTCAGATAAGGATATGTACATGTAGCTTGTCCAACATCATAGTGTAGCACATGTCTTTATGCAAGGTAGCCAGCATGCTGCATAGTGGAGCTGAGGATTGTGAAGGCTGGTATCGCTCACCCATGCATGGCCAATATCCCTTAAACGTGATATGTGATCCAATGTTGGTCACCCGAGTGCTGAGTATGCCTGTCCAATGATCTCCATGTTCATGGATTGCACCCTGTCATGACATGGGTGCCTCGTATGACTACCTAAGAGGCCTGGAGATGTCAACAACTCAGGGAGGTGAACTGCACAGCACCATCCCTTACATAGTGTCCATAATGTTGACCGCAGCCTAGGTGGTAGTTAATGGGTACAGGGATATTCACCTAGCGGTGACAATGCTGATATCATCTGTCAGAATGTGCACATATGTCACACACCTCACCCACAAAGCCCATTCTGTATGTTGTTCACAACACTGAAACAGCTATTGCTCATAGGTCATGGCCATTGACATCCTTACATACACAGATGCCTCACATTTGTCTGTGTGGTATGGGCTACAATGAGGGGGGGGGTACAACACATTAACCCTGTTTTATTGTAGCTCGCACTGGTGTGATATGCATATGTCACTTTGGCACCTTTTGTAGTGTTGATTCTGTCAACAGGCCACTGGTAGAACACTCCTGTGACATACGAAGGTACATGTAGTCAAACATCCGTACTGTCATCTACATCTGTACTGCTAACATCTACATTGATAATGGTTCATGGACTTGCAGACCATACTCAGCAGGGTAATAGTGCAGTGCCACCAATTATGACTGTTGTCACCACTTGTGGGTTGATATTATCCAACACCCTATCTGTATTGTATTTTCATACTCAGCACTTGTTCAGAACTTGTGAGCACTTCATGAGCTACTGATTAATATAGCACCCATTCCACACCATTTCTCACAAGTACATTGTCTATCCTTACATTTCCAGCTTGCTTACAGTACAACAGCTGTTGTACACACGTAACTCACATATCTTGTGAGACATGGTTGTATATACAGGCATGTCCAACTGTCACGTACCAGTGCTATTGCCTGTCTATATGATGAATATGGCGTACATGTGGCAATAGAGCAATTGTCTCATGTACACCATCAATGCTCACCTCCCAACATACAACACTACAGCCTGTGGGAAATGCACATATGCAGCCATGCTGGGGGTAATGCTGTTACCAACCCTGATTGAACTTGACAATCATGTGGGGATGTGTAACATTTGCAACACACCCCACTGATCACATATTCTCACAAGATCTCCACCACCACAGGCCACACATATGAGTACAACTTGTGCAGTACCTCTCCACCACCACAGGTCACACATATGAGTACAACCTGTGCAGTACCTCTCCATACTCTGTGTAGGCACCAAAGGCAGCCCCCATCACCAGACACAACAACAATGACTTATAGCCCACAGACTCATGTGTGCCCATCACATACAGCAAATAGGGTGTTATAACATACACAACACACCAGTCATAGGTGACTCTGTAGGCGGTCACACTGATGTCCCACTCAGCAGGCTACACAAGGCGATAGTCGCTTACATCTTGCTGTCGGGTAACTGGTTCTGCAACATAACCTATGCACCCATGCCACACCTCACCAGGTACAATTTGACTGTCATTCTCCATATTAGTGTGACTGCCCTGAGATGCAATAGCTCACCGGTCTTGTAGCCCTGAAGGTATGGGCCAAGCCCTGGGGAGCATTATGCATTCATCCAGACCTGATACCACTGTACAATGACTGACTGTGTCACTTCAACAGTTGCCTATGCTTCTGCTGTCATTCCACAGGCATCTGGTATCTGTCCGCTTTGACTGACATGGTCAACAAAACACGATGCTTTGGCACAGATGACCTGCACCTGTCAGCCCTGGGTGTACAGATAACACGTAAGGCTCTTGCTGCTTCTATACTACCGGTCTTGCACAGTTTCCAATAACATTCACCACCAGAACGGGAACAGGCAAGCAAAACATGGGGTCATGTGACACAATGCTTGGCATCTTCATCTCTGATGCACTCAGGCAAGGCACTCATTATAATGGACCACTTCAATATCTCTGCAGTGACTGGGACCTGCCTCTAGGCTCTGCAGAGCACACCTGCAATGACAGGTTATACACAGACCACACCTTTCAGTCATGTAACCTGGAGTGGCACACCCACGGCTGAGATGTTCCCATATTCCACTATGTTGTACACACATCCTGGCTAGTTACTTAGCACAATGCATCAGAGGTGCTCCACGTGCAACTAACTGTGGCCAGAACTGCTATACACATTGTAACATGCTACGGATTCAACAACATACCCCACAGTTACCAGACCTCATTTCTTGGTGTACTGGACAGTAGGGTTCAGACAGGTACTACTGACATGAGGCTGAGACTGACACTACCCCACACTTAACTGGGATAGCCACTCATGTACCGACACATTAGGCCAATGCTGTCCAGGATTCATAACCTCCACTTGGCTGGATCAATCCATACACACCACCTCCAAGACCAACAATATCCTAGACATGGACACTGCCAACATGTGACTGGTGTTCCACACCTGGGGTTATCCCCTCGTTGGTAGATTCCGAACATATGCTAATCACCCTTGTTATCCACATCCTGGCACCACACCCTTCACGGCATACACAGTACAAGAGTACTACAACGCCTACTACAGATATCTTATGACAGCAGTAGTTAATGGTATGACACCCGTGCAGATGGACAATGCACATACAAATGCTGAAACATACCCCAGTGCACTTCATTAGCACATACACGACTGCATGGATCATGCTATTCCACACAGAGCCATGATGGTACCCACCAGATAACGGACGCCAATCTGGGGGTCCATTTCCATGGACATAATTTACAACAACAGGTGGAGGCTGTTGCAAAGTGGAGTACAATCCCATGGGTGGGGTAGCTCACTGGTCAGCCTCAGTAGGGCTACGGGATCCCTCATCACATACTCTGAACCTAGCTATGTAAACATTACTGTGACACATTCCAGGGTGTACCACAAGGCATTATGGAGGTATGTCAGTAGTCAATGGCAATACCCACATCTGCTCTGACATACAATAGTTACTCAGGAACATTACAGAAGCAAGTGATGTTGGCAACATGCTGGCGGATGGGTTCATTGCTAACATTACACCTTCTCACTCCCTACAGGGCCACAATCCATGCAGGAACATTGTGGTGTCCCTGCGGTCACAACTACACAGTACTAACCTGCACTCTATAAGGCCTGGAACACTGACTCCATGTGACCGTCCAACATCCCAGGCAGTGATTTACACAAACCTCTGAACGACATGTCTCCCCACTTGGCCACCATATTCAGTAATAGCCTTGTATCAGACATTGTGGCCCCTGAATGGCACACAGCAACAGTTATCACACTCCACACAGATGGTGCCACAATGCACAAGAGGGACTATTGCCCTATATGCCTGACTGGACTGTTCTGCAAGGCTATAGGGCACATCATCAGGGAAGTCATTCACAGAGACATTGGTGAGCTCCGGTCCTTTGATGCCACCCAGGTTGGACTTGTTAGGGCAAGAGCATGGCTCCTACACCTGGTGGACTCCATTGATACAGTTACCAGGGTAGTTGATGACGGTAAGGGGGTCCACACAGCCTATATTGTCCTCTCATTGGCTTTCAGCACCATTCTCCATTCTGGTATTGACAACATACACATACACCTGCACATCGACCCCTATGTCTCAGGATGTTATGCAAAGTGGCTCACAGACAGGACACACACAATGAGGGTAGCATACCATAGTACCTACTGTATTTTAGTTACACTTGGTGTACCACAGCCCTCAGTCATAGGGCCCCTCATGTTCGGTATATGCTTCCCTGAGGTACAGGCTAGCACAGAGGGACTTTCCCTGAATAGCTTTCTAGACAACTGCATACAAAGTGCCATGATTTATCCACCAGCTGATACTGACTCCCTCCATAATGGTGTCACTGTGACGGATACCTGATATCAATATCATGGCCTCAAGCTGCATGACACAATGTGCATGAACATCCCCTTTGCATTACACCATTCACCCACTGACTATCACATAGGTGGTAGTCCCCTACATACATGTCACATTGTACGTGATCGTAGTACACACGTATGTCACACCCACTCCTTTGATAACCATATTGCCACTGTGGCGTGGATATCCTTCTAGGTGGCCACACTTATCTGTACTGTGTTTGTAGTTGGAACATAGGCACCCATTGTACCTCTGAACTCCAGACGTATACACACATTCAAGGGTACAACACCCCATTTAGGGTGTAGCTTACACAACAGCTATGGCTTTACATACCACAACATTAACACGCCATGACGTTTATTGAGCTCCGACGGTTGACGTATGCGGCAGAAATATGGACACCATGTCTGTACACATTTGCATACTACATACTCAGGGGCGACCTCTGCTGAACAGACAGGGCCCAGTTCCACAACAACATTCATGGATATACTCCACATAAGCGACATAAGCAAAAGCCACTGTGAGCAACATGCTCATGGATATGTGCACACATGCAATGATGAGTGGGATGTGCTTGAGGGTTACATTCCCAAACCAGACACTCACCATGCTTTGGAACATGATTCCTATGTACATCACGCAAGGACACTCAGTAGCACTGTTCATGTGATACCTCACTTGGTGGATGGGAGACACGCATGTACGCCAGGGATCACTGCAGTGGCTGTACTGTGCAGAGGTGCAGGTAACACATGGCTCTGCTGTTCACAGACAGGACACTACCCTAGAGAGGTGCCAATGGTGTAAACACTGTAGCTGGGCATACACATAGACTTGCCAGACTGCATAGTACCCCACTATGAACCTGTGAAGTTATTACATGTCCTTTGTGCATGGTTAATTGAGTAGCTCTTCCATTTAGATTAGCTATCATGCTGTTACAGTGTCCCATGACTACAAGCCATATGTATCCTGTTATTGTATATTGTACATGCCAATAGACGATATCTTTGGTATGCATGATATGCCTGATATGCTGTGTAGAATATCTGACATATCTACCTACAATACTGTACATTACACATATTTTACATATTATCCCATAATGCAAAGCATACTTGCACAGTGGGACCACCTTAGACATGTCATTGTCATTATATGCCCATACACATACCTACTGTGACAGTATATCAACATATACTATCCCCTGCTATGGCATGTACTTGTTGGTCATACCCTGCCACTGATGGTGGGTGGTATGGAATTGTTCTGTTTAAAGCCCTCATGTAGCATCCCTTGTGGTGTCTGTGATGTTTACCTTGTGGCCCAGTGCAGGACACACAATTTCTACAAGCATTGCTATGCTCAGCAAGACATCACTACATAATACCTTTTTCAACTTTATGCATTGCGGACACTTTTAATTAATACAAAACAAGCTATACATACACTAACATAATTAATACAAAACAGGCATTACATACACTTACATACTGAGTGTTCTACATACCTTGTTATCGTTCTGGACTTTCGTAACTATCTCTCTTACACTGTTTAAACAGCTCTATGGTATGAGCATATGGTTTGCATGTCTGGCAAGTCATCCTTATATACATTGATACCTGTAACATGTGGTTTCCTGCTGCCAGTTGGTGCTTCTGAGTGAATTATTACTTGCACATCAACTGTGCAGCTACTCCATTCACCAATTACGTGGCAACAGTAGGGTATAATTGAATTCTCCACTTGGGCATTGCCCATTTGCCCTACCTTCAGGGAGACAGCCTGTATTGTGTTTTGTTGTGTGTAATTGCAACTGCTATGTGTAGAGACATGGATAGTTTGGATTCATGTCCCCCGTGGATTGTGTGTGACGGCTAGAGTATGTGGTTCTACATGTGAGTGTACCTGTCATCTCAACCGTCTGATAAGGGACTATTGCAAACAAAACCTGTGACATCGCTGTTTGTTCCATTATACAATGGCTATGATTTCACATGGCGCATTTAAAATCTGTCTCTCACAAGGCATGTTAACGCTTCTGCAGATGTAATTGACTGACTGGATGTTTGTGCTGTAATTACAGTCTGTATTGCTATAGTTTCATGTGTGGGGGGTGTAGGTGGGTGTACGTAGCATATACAGGTATGTGGGGCTTGCATTTCTACATATTCCATATATGTGTGTGGGCTCCTTCCCTAATTAAAGACCTATCAGTTAGTAGACTTTTGTTACAGGCATATACATTGGGCCATTGTTAATTGGTTTCTATATAGTATGCAGGTGAGGTTGATACTTCCATACCTCCAGAATTACAGCGATATGTAAAGGGATGTTACTAAATGACAGCTGTCCTGTGTATTTCTGTCCCAGATATTTGCACTCATTGCAGTTGTGTTGGTAACTGAACCTCTTTGGCATGGGTTGCCACCTTCCCAAATGGCCATTGTGGGACAGTTGCGGGACACACATCGGTGTTTACAGGCCAACACTTACCAACTGTCAGTACACAGGATAGCACATACTTTTACCTTCAATACATACTTATTGTTGTAGGACTTTGACTACTTATCATATCATATTGCATGTAACATTCATGTTTCTTACATACAGGCATAATTATTTAATGCAACTATTACATAATATATGGGACATAATAATGTCCTACAATCTCAGACATTTGCCCTTTTTAATGTTTTATGTAAGGACACAACTGCCCAGGGAGGGGCTGTCCCTCTTAATGTGGGACAGGTGGTACCCGTATGCCTACGGCTAGCTATAACCACGCCTACCATAATGATCTACCTCCGAGTTGGCACTAACAGACACACGATGCAGACACACACACACACACACACACACACACACACACACACACACACACACACACACATTACAATCACACGGACACACACACATGGCACCCTCAACACACACATACACAGACTACAGCAATCACAAACACAGTTGAACACAGTACCTATGTGGACCGCAACACCGGCAGTGGTATCTAAATGTCCCTTCATATCGTGATAATATTACTCGCGGTTCTAGTGTTCTGGTACTGTGTTCTTTCAGTCTTTCAGCCTCGTGGTTACGCTTGTTGGTATGTGACACATTCCATAGTCGGCAGAATCCTATTTATTTGTACCTCCATGGCTGTGTACATGTCATTGACCTATCCATATATTTGCAGATATCGGTGAATCCGTATATATCAACATATATCTCTCTATCACCCTTTCTATCTGTATTATGTATATATATATATATATATATATATATATATATATATATATATATATATATATATATATATATATATATATATCTGACAGAGAGAGTGACAGGCAGAATACACCTTTCATTGTGTACTTGTTGGTGTATACTGTTTCCTGGACTCCGCTCATTTGTGTTTGAACCTGTCAAATTACACACCTGCCGTAGGTACATCTTGGCTACCATAGTGTTAGGTGATTGTATATATGATTGCATGTTCTACTCCTGGCAGTGGTCGTTTTACCCTTCAGAGCAGGCACTATTAGTACAGGGGTGAATAATGCTGGTTTCACCTGTTCTGGACATCATTGACCATGATCTGTGCGATATTCAGAGAAGCTTAGCCCTGTTTCCCGCATATCCGTATAGTCATATTTAAACAACACTTACCAGCACTGGGCAATGAATATTCCCGCTAACGTGTGCTAAACATGATCTGATTACCTGCATCCGACATGCATTATTCATGCCTTCGTGATTACGTTACATCCCATGCAGGACGTGGGACCGGGAGCATGCACGATGGCCACTGCATTTACCACTTGGGCATGTGGGATTTGTACACGTGTTATGGCGTTTTGTATGTGGAGTATACTATGGCTGTTACTCCATACTGCAATCACATGGGTAACTCAGTTAGTTTACATATGGATGAGTCCAATTAATGGTATGTCCATGTGATGTTTACTGGATGTGCTCGAGCATTGGGTATGTATATCACAGTGAGCCACACACGATAATGTGCTACACCTTCAAACGACCGTAGATGGAGCATGCTGGGGTGATGGATACCTGTCATGGGTACACCCCATGCCTTGACATGACATCCATGATTGCATTATGTGGAGCCCCTCATTAACGCAGCAAGGAATCCGTGCAGAGTGTGTGGAGAACAGTGCTTACACACATGTGATCCCGCGATTGCCTCTACTCCACTGAGCGACAGTTGGTTACTCAATGTTGTGGCAACAGCAGACACTGTTTGCCTCGTTTGGTGTATGGCCTCTGACAATCGGGCATGTACCTACCGATGTACCTAGGAACCTATACACACAGCACCAACATATGCTGGTAGGTGCATGTACTGTTCAGGTGTTGACGTCCCTTGTTCCAATAGCTGTTGTGTGTACAATGTTTGAGGGCTGCGTCTGTAGGATTCACACAGTAGGCCACCTATACATTACAATTTACAGGTGGTTGTGTGTGTGTGCCATCCATTTTACTGTGTGTGCAGGTGGAGAGGTGTGTCAGTCCATAGGGGCCTACACTGTCAGAGTATGTGCTATACGTTCCCTCTTTGCCAAGGCATAGGCATATTGGGCACACCTCCGTCTGCCTACTGGGGCTGGCACAGGGTGTTCGTGGTCTGAATCCCTCTGCGCCTGTGATGGCCTTGGCAATTATGGTGGACTATGAGGGCCTTCACCATTTTGTCCCTGCTGCAGCTGTTTCTGCAGGATCATATTATGTAGCATGGCACATACTATGAAGATGTGGGCACACGTGCCTGGAGAGTACTGCAAGGCTCCACCAGATGTGTCCAAGCAACGGAACCGTGATTTCAGCATCCCGAACACACGCTCTATGATGATTCTGGTTTGTGCGTGTGCCTCATTATGGCGTTCTTGCATGGGTGTTGTGTGCATTTCTGATGGGAGTCATCATCCACAGCTCCAGTGCATAGTCAGCATCCTCCACAAGGTGGCCATGTGGGATGTCCCCCCTGACAAATACCTGATACAGCTGTGAGGCATGCCAGATATGGGAGTCATGGCAGCTTCCAGGGCTGCCATCACACACATCCATGATAATGCCCTGGGCATTGCACACGACCTGGCAGTTGAGGGAGTGGAATCTCTTGTGGTTTATGTAGCGCCTACCTTGCTCACCGGGTGGTGACTTGATATGTATGTGCGTGCAGTCTATCGCACCCAGTACCTCCGGGTAGTGTGCCACATGGTGGAAGTGATGCATATTGCTGGCCAACTCCTCCTGAGTTAGGGGGAAGTATATATGCTCATTGGCATGTGGTAACATGGCATCCAGGAACTGGTGCAGTACCCTGGATGCTGATGCCTGTGAGATCCCCATTATATCTCCAGTTGGCCTTTGAAAGGTACCTGTGGCTAGTATTCGCAAGCTTACACATACCTTTGTGTCCACTGGGATGGGTTCCCCTCTGTTGTTTCTGGTTCTCAGGTGTGGCCGGCACAGCTCAACTATTTGCTGTAAGATGTTGCTGTCCACCCTGTAACTCTCTATTATCTCCAGATCATGTAGCCCTTGGTAGGTTACCCTTGGTCTGAACACTCTTCTCCTCCTCCATGGCCTGTGGTGGTTGTCAGCATCATCCTCCACAACACCCTCAGTCTCTAACACATGGTGATGAATCACAGCTATGGCAGCTCCCAACATGTGCATTTTAAAAGTTTCCCGTGTGTTTACACCGATGGTTTAGTGTTTGGGAATACACAGGTGTGTGTAGGGTGCTTTCACACTTTATACTATTGTGCTGTGAACACCGATGATGTCATAGTGTATCTTATGTGTTTTACTACAGGAACTACTATTGTGGTGCCTTTGGTGTTGAATTACATTTGGCTGCCGTGGATTACCTCTTGCCCTTCCCTTTACATTTCTTCACATTTCACCTACCATTTACTGGCATGCATCCTGCAGCCTGCTTACATTTGTTCTTTCCTAGACCTGGCTTATCTTGTGTAATGTGTTCTATTGCCATTCTACTGTAGGTTTGCTTTGCTCTGCTATGGCAGTTCTCCTTTCTTTGCAATCCGACACCTCCCCTATCCTGTTTTGCAGGTTTCTGCGAGCAGACTTGTCAGCTGCCATCGATTTCCCGCTGTGAGTTAATAGGTGTTAATTGCTCAATTGTACTCCAAATACCCTACTGCAGCATTTCCTTCTTTTCTTCCCCTGACCTTCCTCTTTGTGCTATGGTTCGTGGAGCGTGCATCCGGTTACCGGGTTTTGGGCACGTTTTCATCCCCGTACACATGCGCTTTCGGGCACCATATGTGCTCTCAGCTAAACGATACTATAGCTACCTCCCCACCCCTGTCCTGCGGCTTTGCTTAGCAATGGCCAGGCCAGATTTGCATTGTTCCAATGTGCTTACAGCTATGGTGGCACACCCCACTGCTGATGTCATGTATACCTCTGGGACAATCCTCGGTGTTATAGTATGGTACATCCTTATTCCGGCGGGATGTTTGCGATTCAGTATTAGCTGACTCATTTGCATAGCATTGACTACTAATTCATAGTTACCATGCCGAACACTGTCACATAGCCTTAGCAACCCTTGCAGCTTGGTTGTGGTGTACCATGCATACCATTGAGTATTATGGTGAAATCCTGATTTGTATTACATTGCGATTTTATGACATTTGTATATATTTTCTTTGTGTTCCAGTTTGTGCACACATGTCCTGCAGTTGTACTTTGCGTTACTGTGGACATGACATTAAATGTTGTTTTTTAGGTGTTGTGCATCTTTTCTTATGCTATTGTCTGTATTTAGCCATTGGCATATGTTAACTTTGTAATACATGAGTCTGGTCCAATTCCATAGCTCCGATGTTCTGTTTGGGAAAATGTAAACCGTGTTTTTTGGTTTACATTTCTGTGGGCTTACGCTATGCCTGCACCACTTCATGAATCGCTATGTACCTTCATTTGCATGGTGCGGCACTGCACATGGGGTGATTAGCATACCTAAGCCGAGGGCTGTGCAGTTCTGGCGTACGCCGGTAGTGCACGTGGAATTGGATCATACCTGAAACACTTGACAGCCATATTTGGCATTATACCGCCTACGCTATGCCTGCGCCTGGCGCAAGCTTCATGAATCCTGGGGCCTGTGTCATCTGTTGCTTTTTCATATGGGAACTCACTGGCCTATCGCTCCTCAACATTGGCTGCTTCAGAGTTGCCACAGTTTTTGTTTCTTCCCTTGCTGAGCAACCCCAACTGAACTTTTGTACCAGGTTCATACTGAATGCCCCAAAGTATTTTCATATGGCAACTGGCCATTTTCTTTGCACTCCACTGTTTTCTCCTTAATTTGGGGAACTTGTTCTATCATGCTGTGATTTTACTAGAGTTAGATTTTCTACATTAAATACTTCACTTTAAGGTAGTCCACAACTTCAGTTTCTATTTCTTCAACTTCTCCATCACTAATTTTATTTTCTATTATCCCCATTTGTTTTTCTTATTTTTTGTATTGTAAAATTTTTCCATATCTAAATGTCTTTGTCTGCATTTCTCTTCCAATATCTTTGGTGCTGCTTTTTTTGTTTTTATTCGATTTGCTTTATACATAACTATTGTACCATATTAAATCTCAACATGGAGGATTAACTAACTGTGCTCTGAAATACTCTCACAAGTAAAAATAACCCCATGCACCAGAGGTCAAAATGACAGCAACTGGACTAAGGCTGCATGGCTCAGTTGATACAACTCATTGTGGAGGCATTCTTACACAGGAACAAGACCAAGCCTTCATGAAATCTAGCGAGAAAGATGAAAATATTTGTTGTTAGGTTGACTATTTTCTGCTGGCACTGTACTGATAAAATATGTGAGATTTAGAACTTTGTTTTGAATATTTCTGCTATGTCTTTCTTACAAGGATCAGAAGACAAAGATGGAATAAAGTTACTACCAAGACTAAATAGCTTACTGACTGTTACAGAAAAGGTTGTGGGAAACAGTGTATTACCCCTACAAGCTTTTGTATTTCATTCAAAGTTGCCAGCCAGGGCAGAATTTAACCTGAGTTGTATTCTTTTGGTGCATCTCTCACACTTAGTCCATTTTAAGAGACATGCACCCTTGCTGTTGGGCACTATGCATATAAGAAATGTGCAAACCAGTGATTAGATGTCATAAATCAAATCTGTTTTTCTTGGCTACATTGCATATGCTTACTAACAGTAATTTATGCTAATAATAAAATGAAGCGTGTTGTAATGAAACACTTCAATTCCATACTTTAATGATACATACTTTTATTAAGTGAAAAAAAATGCGTACAACTCTGAAGTTAAATTGCCTTACATTGCTATTCAAGTTATGTCCCTCAACCCACTGATGGCAAAACATCTGCTTAATTCTTGCACAAGGTTCAAAAAATTATATTCAGTAATATAAGTTTTGATCACTTGAGCTCGCAGGCATTCTTGCATAGGATTGTTGAATAATTATAAAAGTGTAACAATTTTATTGGTAATTTTGGTAAATTTCAGTATTTTTGGTGTTGGATGCTTTTGCGTGGTAAATAATTTCATTCACTTGCAAACAATTCTTCACAAAAAAGGCAAAATTTTACATTAAGGTAATGGTAATCACTTGGTAGAATAAACAAAGCATTCAGCTGTAAAGTATGCAAACTGCCTAAGGAAAATTTATGTTTTATTGCTCCTGAAACTTGACAAGCTAACCTGTAAAAGGAAGAATGTGAGGCGCTACTGCTTTTTTCATATCAATTTATTTATATATTAAGTCATGCTGGAAAGAGACATGACTAAAAACATGTGACTTTGCTTTATGCTTCATAGCTAAACCAAGACATGGATTACTAAAAGTTAACTGTGCAATCTGTCAGAAGCCAGTACCATAATTCGGGACAAAAAAGAATAAATGGTCTCCCATGTATATCAATATCATCATCATCATTACTCATCAACAAACTGCTGAGTTATTCATCACAAATGAATTCTGTCAGATGGTGTATAATACAGCCTGCCTTGCTATGAAATATGTAGCACATGTCCAGTCCTTCTGCAGATTTAGTTTGAATTCCTTTCCCCAATGTAATAAATTGGAGACTTTCAAACTTATTAAAACGGTGACCTGAATTTTGACTCTGAGCCTTAGATTCTTAATCAGTATCACTGATTCATTATAAAACCAGATGAGAGTATATTTTATTTTAAACAGACACTTTGCTAAACCTAGGTTGATGCTGTTTACCCCTTTCTTTTTGTTAAATGAGGGTGGGAGGAGACATACAAGAAATACCTGATTAAGATTTCAACTACTGTTGAAAGGTTTCCTGCAATGCTGAGATATTCATGACTCATTTGTCAGTACAACCTGTATTAGACTTTGAACTTTCATTTGCATGGCAAAGGGATTAAAATTACAAGCTGCTATGGCCTAATTAAAGTGGGACCAAGAAATAGTGTCCTGCTGATCAAACTAAAACTGATCATTTTATGAAGCAAAAATGACACATTATTAATGAACCACATGTGCTTCAGATCTTGATAAGGTCCAAAGCCAGCACGGCTGATAATTGCCTTTTTAAAATGCACTGGACGCCCACTTGTATGGCACAGTTATTAAAATTATTAAAATGACATCCATTTGTAATCCTCTGATGAGAAACTGATTAAATTTTGTGCCTGGCTTGGTGCAGACACCACAGTTGTCCTTCCGAGTAAAGGTCTGTTGCATTTGTCATTAATTTTAATATTCAAAGACATATTACTTTTCCTAACAATTTATTTGTGGCTAGGAATGCACTGCCCTCAAAAAGAGTTTGCAAGACTCATTAGTAATGTTTCTGACTCAAAAGCTTCTTTAAGACATCATTTACAACAAATGGTTGTTTCCTCATTGCAGTGGTAGAAATCTGAAAATCTCTCTCTCTTCCTGCCTGTCACTTGACACATTCAAGACTAATTAGTTATGACAAAATAATAGTGTCTGTGATACAGGTATCCTGTATGTGTGTTCACTTACTGACAGACCTTAGAAGTACAGAAACCCATTGATTATAAACTGATAACAGAGTCCTGTATAAAAATACAGCACATGTGCTGCTGTCATGATATCAGAATGTTGTTCTGTGAGTTGAAGTGCAGCATTGTATATCTGCAATTTTTCCCAGGCTTCATTTGTTTAGAGCAAAATTGACTGATTAAGTATTTTAAACCTTTAATGCAATTAACTCTAGCATAGTACCTGAATCTATTAACTTCACTTGTATTTTTATTGCATGTAAGTTTCATCATGATCCTTAAAAATGACATAATCTGCAGTTTCAGAGAGCCAACAGTATGAGCCGACAACTAAAATCTTAAAAATAACTGATGTCTCTTTGTTAGTTTTGAAGATCTTGCTCCAGTAATCCGTTAATGACATCTAACATACATATTAGCATCTTTATTAAAGAACCCCAAAATATGCATAAAAAAAAACACCAGCATAGGCTTCCTGTTTCCTGTTTGTAAGGTTGTATATTATAAGCAGAGAGAGCATGGATTTGTTTTCTGGTTCTGATGTATACAAATGATTATCTTGTGCACAGATAGCCACACATAAAGCTACCATAATTGAATGATTAACCATTTGTTCTAGCTGCTGGTAATCCATTCTGAGTGATCTTATCTCAAAGTTTGACATTTCAAAATTGCTCTGATTCATCCATTGTGGAAGTTGTTTCAACCTATAAGAGTGGGTGCAAGTAATCTGAAATATTTTATTGAGGCTTTGCAGTACTCAAAGTATGCATGATAAAAATAGCTTTTTTCCTCATACAGTGGTTAAAATTCAAACAACGCTAACAAGGTGAAATAGATATTTTGGTCTGCTACCAATAAAGTCAACAGTTAAAACAAACAACTGTCTAAAAGTATTTTCATCTATAATATGGTTTGAATCATTCTAGTATATCTACTTAGATGAATAAATCAGATAAAAAAAGATAAATATAAAGTCCATATGAAATTATCCAAACCACAGGACTGATGTAAAGAAATGTTAACCATGTTAATGAAAATTATTTTACTAAAGCAAAAGCCACGATGAGTAAGCAACTCCAAAAAAATGTCCAACTCAAAATAAGATTTTAGCACTCCACTTTGGTTCACAAAACACTCAGCCATCATCAGAATTAATAAAACTAAAAAACTCTAAAATTTAGTTAAACATCAAAACAATATGGTAAAATAAACCAAGAGTAACTTGTTAGAGCATTATTACTTAAAATAAAAATACATAAATAAATTGAAAATGTTCTTCAAAATATATAGATATAATAAAAATGAAATATACTTCATTACAATTTTGAAGCTTTTAACCTTAAAAGGCTATTAATTGAAATAGCACCATTTAAGCCAGGTGGTTGAGATGCATTCTAATACAGTTGCCTCCTTAATTTTGCAATATTACAGCCAGTTCTGCTAAAAAAAAAGAAAAAAAAAAACTCTGCTCATTAATCTGCAATTTTACAACAACAAAGAATCAAAATTTAACAAAATTATTACAACTTTCCACATGCCTATATAATGCATTGGTGTTATCTTTCCTTCTAGTCACATAGTCAAGTCCATACACTCGATCATTTAAAGACCTTTCAGTCTTACCAATATAAAAGGCAAGGTAGGATGTACATAGAGCAAGCTGACTTTTATTATGTTACTAAAATTGTCAGGTACTGTAAAACATAATGCTAGCTTATTCTAGATCAGTGTGTGTAAGAAATATTTCACTCAAGCTACATACCTCTCAACTGTACAGATTTTCACTGACTGTCCAGAATTTTGCCTCATATTTTTGGTCTGTTTCTCATAAAATGTGTGATTTTCTGAATTTTTTGAGGCAAGTCAGTGAGGACTGAATTCACTAAATAATGACAGTCATTTGAGTTTCAAACTTCATATCCTTCAGAAAATGCATGGTAACACAATATATTTTATTCTAGCAACTTTCTAAGCTTATAAGAGTAATATTTAAAATGCACCCCTATTTTTAGGGCTTTGTCCTCACATTAATTTTGCTGAAGAGCTATGGTCAAGCAGTATAACTATCACAACCTGTATAAATATGCAGTAGAAACAGATAACTTGGTAGTATTCATCTTAATAATACAATGATAAACTCCCCTCTATTCACTAAACATAAAGAAAAATCATTAAGAAATGTCAATATCAAAGTCAGCTTTATGCAGTCAGATTTTTAAGTTAAGGAATCAGGGTCAAAATCTGCAGACCCCTTTAATACAAATCAGCACAACACTGAAATATTTAAATCCTTACTAGGGTGGGATCACCTTGAAAGTGATTGCTGTAGAATCACTGCAAAGAGATAAGTGGCAAGGAATTATCACAGATTAAAACAAATAACCTGACTGTCAAATGGTGGGAGAAAAGTTAACCTTATCTCCCTGCTGAAAATGTTCCAGTAAAACTGGTATATCACTCTGTCCAACAAATACCAATAAATAAATAAATAGAAGAGAAGCCAGGATTTAACGTTAATGTTATGTGGATTTCTGCATATAAATACTTTTTTGTTTACAAAATTTAAATATATACAGTTTATGGTAATGCCTAATAGTTATGGTACCCCAGTCAGGTTAGCCATATCAATCTCACTGGTATGCTCAGCATGTAACCCAGAAGTAGGTAATATCACATGTTTTTTCTGGGGCTTTAGGATAAAACAGTATGACCTTTAAGTCAATTTATTTATACCTATCAGGACACCCATCAGGTATGCAAAACATTAGTGTTGCGTGGGATACAGGTGCCATCTTGGCCTGTTCACAGAAACTAATGTCACAGTTATCCTTGTAAGCCTGTATAGATGAATGGTGATATCCTAAGGCTGATTTGAATGACCTGAGATGGCAAAGTCCATATAAGTGGACCAGTGGCTTTAGAAGTTTGGGAGTAAGTGGTGAGATGAGACAGATATTTGCAGCCTAAAGTGTTTCACTGGCAATACATTTACAGGGAGATTGTTAATGTGGATAGGGTGTATTGTTCAACTCAGGAATTGGGGGGGGGGGTTAAGGCTCTTTCAAATGAGGTGGGAAATTCATGGGTCTATATTAATTCACTGAAAACACTTTCCAGCGAACACGCATTTAGCAACTGTCATTCAGCAAAATAATTTCCTCGATTCGCTGAATACTCCCAGGACAAAGAAATACTTGTCCTGCAACACAATAGATTCACATCAAGCTAAATCGAACCCACCCAAGTGGGGGGCTTCACCCCCACTCCTCCTAAGTATATACACCATCTCCAAGATCACACTACAGTGGAGAAAAGGGCAAAGTTGCATACTTTGCCAACTATGTGTTTGCCCTGGGAGTATTCAGCCATTCGCAGAAGTGATTTTTTGCTGAATGACAGTCTATGAATGCGTGTTCGCTGGAATGTGTTTTTGGTGAAGTAATATAGACCCAAATTCACGATAGACAAATTTGTATTTTAAAGTCATACATGTCAGAGCAATCCTTTGCTTGATGGGTATACTGTTTATTTATTTATACATCTATTTGCCTTTGTTTACTAAGAAAGCCCAACTGGGTAATATCCATTTTTAGCAGAGGTCTGGGGAGAAGAGAAGAGCTCCATTTGCTTACATCACATTATACTAAGCTCCAGTTAAACACAGTGTAGTTACATTTCTGTTTACATTTATACACATACAGTAGTTACATGCATACATTCTAAGATTTTTACAGAGGTAGAAGTTACTAAAGAAAAAGCCCATGTGCAACTTAATGGATTTTACAGGCAGCACTTATGTATACAAGTTGTTTTGTCATTTCAGTGAGAGGTTGAGAGTATTCTGTTTAAGGAGAATATTTGGAGAGTATTGTATGGTGAACACAAAGTCTTAACCTGGTGATGAGCATGTGCAGGACCAGGATTGGTTAAGATGTTGTTTAAGCAGTGGTTTAAAACTATTGAGTTTGTTTTGAAGTTTTATTTGTGTGGGTGTACTGTTGCAATGTATTGGGAGTAGAGTGAGTGTCCTGCAACATTATTTGACTTATTTGTGAGTACTAAGAATCTGTTATTAGAACAGAGGTCCCTTTCTAGACAGTAGGGTAGTAATGCATTTTGTAGAGCAAGGCATTTTTCTGGATGGAGGTCCCTTGCTGGACAGTAGGGTAGTAATGCGTTTTGTAGTGCAAGGCATTTTTCTGGATGATTAATTAGTTTGTGTTCTGCAGTTGGTTGTAAACATGTTAGGTAGTTGTGTAGTTCAAGCCATTTTAATTGATTTAAGCTATTACAATGGTGGTCTTATGAGGCAGATAGGTGTCAAATGTAGCTATTCTATTGTAGCAGGAGGCGAGTTTCTTTCTTTGAGTATTGTTTAAGTTTGTTAGGATTGGAGCGATGTATATGAGAGTTGGCAATAAGAAGGTGGTGGCTAAAGTTATTCTCGCAGCCTTTTTAAGGAATCCATTGATCTTATAAAAGGGAGCCTAGTTTCTGGTGTGTAGATTAAATGGTGTGAAGCATATGCTACTCATATTTGAGATTGTCATCTATTAGAACTCCTATACATTTACTATGAGTTATAGTGTTTAGAGGTGAAAATCATTAACTTACTTTTCTTGGGGTTGAGTAGGAGGTTTGATTCTTTGAGCCATGTTTCTCCAGGCCAGAAAGATTTTTGGGTAATTTCCTAGAGCATATTTATTGTTGAGGCTACACAGATTAATGATGAGTTATCTGATTACTGAACTAAACTAGCATTGTGAGTGGAGGTGTGGAGGTTATTAATAACTATATTAAATATGGAGGACCCAGGACAGAGCCCTGAGGGACACTTGCAGTAACTGGTTGAAAGGATGAGTAGTAGGTTTGTTGCCATTTATCGGCATCTTACATTCTCAATAGGTAGCTAAGAAACCAAGAAATAGTATTGTGAATGTCCTTTTGAGGAGAGTCAAATGAGCCGTCACTAGTACAAGACTGTACCAAATACCTTTGACAAGTCTAAGAACATGGTGGACAGAAGTAGACCATTGTCTTTATTGGTTTGGGAATGCTAGTAAACTGCTGTTGTTTTGCTGTGGGGTGAGACATTTAGCAATACATTTTGTTTAGTGAATTGTGGAGGCTGAAAGTGCTTGTCTCTAGTGTATACTATAGAATAATATTTCCAAAAGGGTCAAGAAGGCTTTGCTAGTCAAACACTTAGCAGTTCTATAGGGGGATTTCAGTTTAGGTATGAATTTTGTTTTGTTTTGATTTTAGTTACATCACTGGTATAAATTGAGCTGAGAGTTGGCCCATGATTAGGTATCTAGGTATTTCAAAAGACTTCTGTAACATGCCACGGATGTGGCAACTGCCAATTCAGGCGGTGCTAGTCATTATCTGATTTTCATACCGAAAAGCATAAGATGGCTTTATTCTGCCATTACATAAAGTATTAAAAGCATAAAATGGCTTTATTCTGCCATTACATAAAGTATTAAAAGCATAAGATGGCTTTATTCTGCCATTACATAAAGTATTAAAAGCATAAGATGGCTTTATTCTGCCATTACATAAAGTATTAAAAGCATAAGATGGCTTTATTCTGCCATTACATAAAGTATTTTTTTTGCCCAGCCAGTTCTGTTGGTGCATTGTCTAATTAAGATATATCATCAACATATCAATGGCATTGGCCAAGGATTAGTTTGACTGTCTGAATTTAGAAATATAACAATACAAGAATGGACCAATGATGGACCCTTTTGATGATACATTAAGGAATTTTAACAATCTGAAGATTACTTCATGACTCTGTTTTATTTTCTACCGGTAAGCTTGAAAATAACAAGAAAACCAAACTAGAGCTTGTTAGTCAAGTGCATCATGTTTCAAAATCTTCCAAAATGATGGTGTAACTGAGCTGAAGGACCAACTCTAATCAATAAATCTTACTTCTGTCAGTGAAATCTCTTCCATTTTACAAAAAATACAATTACCAATGAAAAGGGTAACAGTAAAGGTAATGTAAATGCAAATGTAACTGTAATCTTTTTTTGAAACTGTTAGAATTCACGTATTATAGTTCAGTGAATCAACCAGCTGAGTGGTAGCTGCCCTTTCTATAAGTGTTTTTTTTTTTTTTACATTATTCATATCATGAGGGATGATACATGGAATTAAGACAGAAAAATGACCAACACAGTGTACGAGGCTTATACAGCTTAATCAGTATACTCCAAACTTTGTAGTTCTTGGAGCAGACTTTTCAGATTTCCTGTAATTGGAGTGGTTTGTTACTTCAATTTTTTATGATACACTTTTTGCTAATAGTACAAACAAATTCAGTGCTG
This sequence comes from Protopterus annectens, assembly GCF_019279795.1. Lineage (NCBI taxonomy): Eukaryota > Metazoa > Chordata > Ceratodontiformes > Protopteridae > Protopterus > Protopterus annectens. The sequence continues at coordinate 1,728,750,698 of NC_056741.1, read as the reverse complement.
AACACCTTGATCTTCCCATATCACTTCTCACTATCCCTAGAAGCAATTGCTTAGCTTATGCTTGTCAAAAATCTGCACAAGGGATTGAATTTGAGACTTCGAAACAACAAGCCCTGGCAATCCCAGAAGATATGTTACCAGTCTCATGGCATTCCTGCACCTCACCTCAAACACACTGATGAAGATTGTGGGTAGAATTTATTCAAAAGATGAGTTGTATAAAATGTCTATAAAGGCACCGCATACCAAAAAAATGGGTGTTGCTGTGACTTTCTAGCATACCAAAGAGCTAGTTGAAGACTGACTCACTTATCTGGTGATATAGACCGTTGAATGTACAAGACAATCTAAATCTCTCTGAGGCAGAAAATTGTCCTGGTATCAAAATTTTATATAGGGCACCCACCTTAGCAGCTGATGCACCAGTGCTAAACCTGTTTGCATGCCATAGCTCTCAACTGTCCAGATTTTCAAAGAATGTCCAGATTGTATCTCATATTTTTCATCTGCTTCTCAAAAATGTGTGGTTTTCTGCAAAATTATTGAGGATTAAAGTAATTAAATAAAGACATTCACTTGAGTTTCAGACTTTGTACTTTTTAGAAAATGACTGTTAACAGAAATCCTATTATTCTAGCAACTTCCTAAATTTGTAAGAGCAGTATTTAAAATTTGTCCCTATTTTTGGACCCCCCATTATTTTAGGCTCTGTCCAGATTTATTGCTCTGGGAGTTTGAGATGTATGTTGCATGCATCCAAATAATTAATATTTGGTAGGCATCTCTGTATAGCAACAGTTTTATACAAGTCCCTCCTCAGGTCAGGTAAATAAATGCAGAAGTCATCTGCATAGAGCTACAGCTTAAATTTAAACCTGCAAACCTGGTAGGGCTTCACTGGAGATATCTGCAACTTGCTGCCTAAGAATTCAAGATATAAGCAGAAGAGGACTGAGGACAGTCCTGTTTAGTGCCCCACTTTATAGAAAAATGTGGTGAAAGAAACCCCCTCAACTTTACTCATGCAGAAGAACCAGAGTAAAGATTCTGGATGAATCTAGCAAGCTCTTCTGGAAACTCCATCCTATACAATATAGAAAAAAGGATTGACCAGTAGTGAACTCTATCTTAAGCCTTCTCAGTGCCCAGGCTGATCACTGAAAGAGGATTACAATTCCTCTCTGCATCTTCTAATAGATATGTCTTAAAAAGGTTGTCATGGGTTATGTCATGTATCCCCATAATGAATCTGGTTTGATCTAGATGTAAACAGCAGGGCACATGCTTAACTTGTTCAAACCACTGTAGCTCTGGAGCTTTCTACTCTTTGACAAAATCAAGTTATGTACTCGTATTTCAAATAAATGGTTATATCTTTGGAGCCATAAGAAATATAAAATGCAAACTGCACAGACAAATTTCTGGTTAAAGGATTATTGTGCCTGCTTATTTGAACTGTTTCTTTCTGAAAATGGTATGCCTTGTTTGCTGTAGTATAGAATAAATTCAGACCTGCAGAATCTAGCTTTGTTTGTATAACTTGAACATTAATCCAGACCATCTTTTTTTGGAGAAGGTTCCCCTACACCCTAGTGGCAGCAGTGTGCAGTTAGAACTTGTCTGATCGAAGACTGCTGGAACGGGGCTCAGTTTTTAGCTTTTTATTGGTTAATTTGTTTAAATCAGTTTGCTCATTTGCCACTGTTATATTAAAAAAATACACTTTATGCATCACCGCTTAGCTAGTGTTAAACTATTCTCGGCACCATAAAGTGTAGTCTGCAAATTTTCCCTTAAAACTAGCCAGTTTTTTTAGTTTTAGCACTGAAATCTGTTTCTTTGAGCTCAACACTTGTTCAGAACTCATTGTAAGCACTAAATAAGCTACAAATTACTACAGCACTCAAATTTCCTCACTTGCCTAGAGAAAAACAGTTTTTAGTACTTAATAAATAAGCACCTATCCAGTCATGTCTAAGGATCAGCTCCTGGTGTTTTCTCCTGTCTACCTGATGAATCTGGGCATCTTGGGGCAATGCAGTAATTGCCTCATGTACACAGACAACCCTCTCCTCCTACCACCCAACACTACAACTTGTGAGAGATGCACTTATATAGCTAAACTGGAAGCAAAGCTCTCTTTATCCAAGACTGGACTAGACAGTCAAGAGGAGAAGGAAAACACTTGCACCACACCACATGCATCACATAGTCCCTCAAAACCTACACCACCAAAACACACACATAGCAACACAAAACACACACCTGCATTTGTGGAGGCTCTCAATAAAAATTTGCTCAAGCAACAGAGACCTCCAAAGCAGAAACGCAAGCAACCTCCATCCCCCAACACAACCCAAATGACACATAGCCCACAAACTCAGTGTGCCACTCAACCACAGCCCATAAGGCATAACAACATACCCAGCACTCTAGTCATAGGTGACTCTATAGTCATGCACTCTGATGTTCCACTCACCAGGCTAAACAAGGAGAAAGTTACTGACAGTTGCCTGTTGGGTGCCAGGATCCACCACATAATGCATGCACTCAGGTCACTCCACAAGTACAAATATGACTCTGTCATTGTCCATGTTTGTGTGAATGACCTGAGATGTATCCCCCTGGACTACATGAAAAAAGACATGGAGGAGCTCTTTGATCTTGTAGTCCAGGCAGGTATGACCCTAGCCCTGAGTAGCATCCTGCTATCACCCAGAATGATACCAGAGGACAAGGATAAAATGATTGACTTCAACAATTGGTTAAGCTTCTGGTGTCATTCTAAGGGGATCCAGTATCTGTCTGCCTGGGATGACATGATCGACAGACCATGATGCTTTGCCAGAGATGGCCTGCAACTTTTGCCCCTGGGATTCCAAATACTGGCTAAGGCTCTTGCCACTTCTATAGTGCCTTTTTTAGGCAAGGTTCAAATGACAAATTCACAACCGTAACAGGTACAAGCAAGCAAAATCTGAGGGTAATGCTACTCAATGCTAGAAGTCTAAACCTCAAAATGCATTCACTCGAGGCACTCCATAAAATGGAGAACATCGACATTTGTGCAGTGACAGAGACCTGGTTCAAAGCTACAGAGAGCACCCCTGCATTACCAGGCTATAATTCATACCACACCTTTCAGCCACCTAACCTGGACTGAAACACTAAAGGCGGAGGCTTATCCATAATCATTAAGGATATCCACACCCCCAGGCTAGTCGCTCAGCATAATGCATCTAAGATTATCCAAGTGCAACTAACTCTGGGAAAGACCGCAATCCAAATTGCAACTTGCTACAGATCGCCCATCATGCCCCAGGATTCCCACTCCTCATTTCTTGATACACTGGAAAATATTAGGGTACAACCCAACACCATAATAATGGGTGATTTCAACTACCCCACCATTAACTGGGAAAACTACTCATGTACCAACTCTTTTGCTCAATGTTTTCTGGAATTCATAAATTCCAATGCCTTGGATCAACTTATCCACACCCCCACCAGGGGCAGCAATATTCTAGACCTGGTCATTACCAACATGGCTGACCAGTGTTCCACACCAGAGTCAATTCCTCATTGGTCAGATTAAACCACAAGCTAATCACCCTAGACATCCACATCCTGCCCCCACCCCCATTAGGGAAACCACCATAAAAAGTTTCTCCAAAGCCAACTTCACTCTTCTTAAGACAGACACCTATGCAGACGGACAATAGAGGTATGACTGCTGAATCCTACACAAATGCACTTTATAAGCACTTACACGAGTGCATGGATTGTGCTACCCCTAACAGAACCAAGATGGAATCCTTCAAAAAAAAAGGAAGCCAACCTGGCGGTCCCCTGCCATAAACAAACTCTACAACAGAAGAAAGAAACTGTTGCAAAAAAGAGTAAAATCCCATGATTGGAGGAACTCCCTGGTCAGCCTCAGTAAGAAGCTGAGATCCCTCATAAAATCCTCCAAAGCTAGTTACAAAAACAAAATTGCCACTGATTCTAAAGGCAACCACAATGCATTCTATAGCTATGTTAAAAATCTCAATGGCAACACTCAGATCTGCTCTGAGTTACAGTACAATGGCATTAAATATACAGAACCAACTGATATTGCTAACATCCTGGCAGATAGGTTCAGTGCTAACTTTACCCCCCCCCTCTCACTGCCTAAAGGGCCCATCTCTATACCGGAAGAATGCAAAGTTCCTGTAATCACAGCTGCACAGGTAAAAAACACACTCTCCAAAGCCAAGAACACAGCATCCATGGGAAATGACAACATCCCAGGCTGTGTTCTACATGAACTACAGAATGAACTGGCACCCAACCTAAGCACCATGTTCAATCATAACCTCACCTCAGGCTTTGTGCCCACTGAATGGTGCACAGCAACGGTTATCCCACTTCACAAAGGGGGAGCCACCATGAACCCTGGGAACTACCGCCCCTTGGCCTAATGAGCTTGGTCTGCAAGGCCATGGAACGTATCATCATGGAACTTATAAACAAAGGCATTGGTAATCTCCAAACTCTGAACCCCACCCAGTTTGGGTTTGTAAAAGACAGATCATGTCTCCTAAACCTGATAGACTTCTTTGAAGCAGTCATCAAAGGTGCAGACAAGGGTAAGGTGGTTCACACAGCCTATCTAGATCTCACCAAGGCTTTTGACACAATCCCCCACTCTGGAATTATAGATAAACTCACTAAGCTAGGTATAAAAAATGTCACAAGATGGGTTGCCAACTGGCTCACTGAAGAACCCACAATGTGAAAGTAGCAGACTCCAAATCCGACTTCAGACCAGTGACAAGTGGAGTACCACAGGGTTCAGTCTTGGGTCCTTTCCTGTTTGGTATTTATTTTTCTGAAGTACAGGCTAACACAGAAGGTCTTTGGCTAATGAAGTTCACAGATGACTGCAAAGTAGGAGCCATAATCAAAACTCTTAATGATGTGGACATCCTACAAAAGGCCCTCACTGAGACAGATGCCTGGTGTCAAAGCCATGGCCTCAAGCTCAATGCCAAAAAATGGATTGTCATCCCTTTTGCTAAAACCCTGTACCCTTGAGCTACCACATAGGTGGTAGTCTATTTAACACCAAAAGTGTGATAAGAGACCTTGGGACACAGGTGGACAGTAGTCTCTCCTTTGATAATCACATCGCCACAGTAGTCAGGAAATCCTTCTATGTGGCTCACCTCATCACAAAAGGTTACTCATCCAGGAAAAAAGAGGTCATTGTTCCCCTGTACTCATCACTCATTAGACCCATTATAGAGTACAACACCCCTTTTGGTATGTACCTCACAAGACATCTACAACAACTGGAAAGGCCACAGAAATACCTCACAAAGAGGACTACCAGCCTCAAACAGATACCCTACGCAGACCGTCTCAAAAAACTCCAGCTTTACTCCATCGCATATCACATACTCAGAGGCGAGCTCTGCCTAACATACAAAGCTATGTCAATCCCAGAGCTGTTGAACATGCTCCACTTAAAGAAATCCCAATCCTTCTGAGCTACTCACTTTGGGACCTTAACCTTGTCACTACAATAAACAGAACATGCTGGAGGAATAGATTCCTATCCCAGAGTCTTCCCATACTCTGGAACAAACTACCTATCTATATCAAACAAAGCTCCTCATTAGCACTCTTCAAGAAAAATCTTGATGATTGGATGGGAAATAGGAAATTCACCCCAGGGATCACCTCTGTGGCTCTGCTTGACAGGACCACAGGTAAATAATTTCTTTGGTGGCAAAAGCCAGGGTATCTTTTTGGCTAGGCTTATATAGGCCCTAGGGCCAACAGCCTAGTACCTACATATGGATCTATGAACCTGCAGTGGTAGTGATCCTAAAACTAGATTTTATAAGTCATAATAAGCACAATAAATATTGTGGGATATTTAGTAAACAACTTACAATATCTCATTAACCAAACATGTTACACACATACTGTCATTTTGTTTATCCCTCTGTGATTTTTCATATGAAGGTAAACAGTTGTCTATGTTACTTGGCTGTTGTGATATTTAGAAAAAAATGAAAATTAAGAAATATAAATAGTTTATGAACAGCAATCAATATCTTTTAACCAGCAGTAGACAGAATTCAAATGTCAGTGTAGGTATGTTGCCCGTCATGTAAGTTTTAAGAGGAAATCTTTCAATAGTGTGTATGTACATGGTTTTGAAATAATTAAGGCAAATATTTAGAGGGAATATTTGTAATTGCAGAAACACCAGGACACATCACTAGGTTGAAATGAGTTAATGAATTATGCTACCAAGATAGAAATGAAGATTTTATAATCATGGTTCAACACAGACATTGGCCTTTAAGTGCCATGATGTATAGGATCCTTACCAGGTTTTAATCTTATGACTGCTGAACACAAAGACTGTTGGAGTCTCTCTCCCCACCCCCATAAATTGCAATTAAAGAGTAAGAGCTGTTTAAGAAGCACCCCCTCTTTCCAGGCAAACACCTCCACTGAAAGGCTATCTGGTCCTGGAGCAGTATTGTAGGGAGAAATCCTTATAGTATCCCGTAATTCAGATAAGTCCTTCTGTTGACAGAAGTCCCTTTCTACTGCCACATGTCCCAAAGAAGGTAATGGAAACAATATTAAATAGTTTAGGATTTCTGCTTCCTTCCCATCTCAGAGGGTCACCAGCATATCTATTAGAGAAATAAACCACCAAGGAGTCTGGGAAGGGAAAGTGTATAGTGCCTCAGGCATTACATCCTTACATCTGTCTTGAGACCCTGCCCAAAAAGAACTGGCAATGTCAGCATATTAATCATCCAGTGTCTCAAGAGGGCCACACTCTTCACAGAGAAGTTCATCCTCATGGCAGCATGTTTAGATAGTAGAACAGGATCAAAGATCATTGCCCTAGCCAAATATATACGCTCTTCAGAGATATAACACTTATCTTGTCTGGAATACTTGTGCAATCTGTAAGAATAATCAGTGTATTGTGTCTGGGATATATGCAATAAAATCTGCATATCCCTATCCCCAAAACTTTTGTGTGTGTGTCCTTAAAATTTTACTTGAAGCAGGGATATGCACCATCCAGTGACCAGTTGGTATCGCTGACTAATAGCAGACTGTTTTTCAGTCCCCACCCTGTAATCAAAACCTCCTGGTTCACCACCCATTATCAAAAAATTCCTGGGAACTAGTCCCTGGTGGGATATAAACAAAGATCATGCCATACGGCAGTCTACAGTGAAGCCCGTAATAGCTGCAGACCTACTCAGTGGGTTGATCAATTCATTAATTTATTTATTTGCTATTTATTTAACAGTAAAGTCCAATTGGTCCAGAAAGTGCCCATTTTCAGTGAAGGCCCAGGGAGAAAAGCTCCACAATATCAATCTTTCAAAAATCAAGTACAGACATGTTAAATCACAAAGTATCATGTTACACTACAAATCATAAAAGGGAAAAATGTAATGAGAATAAAACATCAATCATATTTTTCTTAATAAAATGCAATGAAAAACAACAACATAAGCTGGAGGAAATATGTGAGGAAAAACTCAATAGTCATATTTGTTACATAGAGTAGTATGTGATAAATGACACCTGAGGCAATTATAATAACATATTTTAAAGAGATAGAGGAGATTATAGACAGTGACAGAAAACTGAGAGGTGTCTTAGTATGAGAGACGATGTTCATATTATAATTATCGAAGGAAGAAGGATGGGAAGAAGGAGATTATAAGAAGAGTACAGCTTATTTAAGTTGGGAGGAAAAAGAAAGTGATAGAGGAAAGGTATGCAGAAATGAAGTCAATAAGGTAAGGTAGCCGGGAAAAAAAACAAAAGAAAGGAGAGGAGTGGGAAATCAGTGAGGGTTGTGAAGTATGATTTAGGTTGAAAGGGATAAGAGAAGTATAGTGAATAAGTTTAGCCAGGATTGGCACAGGATCAGCTCCAAGATTTTGTAAGATATTTTTTAGGGTGCATTTAAAGGTGGGTAAATTAGAAATAGTTCTGGTGGTTAGAGTTTGATTCCACATTTTTGCTACTGAGTATGAGTATAGACTTTTCCTAGAGGATTTATTCAGTTTATTTATGATTAGAAGTAGTTTGTCATCTGATCTGAGTTCTTTTAAGGCACAATACATGTTGATTAAAGGAGTAAGAGATGGACAGGCTTACAGTTTCTGCTTGATTTTATGTGGTGTTATATGTTGAGTATAGGAGAGGTGTAGGGGGAGTTCCAGCCAGCTAAGGGCATGCAGAGCTTTACAGTGATGGGTAAAGATGCATAAATTAGTAGCAAACTTGGTAATTTTGTTGTAGCAGCTTTCAAGTTTGTTTTTAATATCGGATTGTAAAATGGTTAGAATTGGTGCTCCATAGAGTAGGGAGGGCAGAAAATAAATTTTGGCTAGAGTAATTTTTTTGAGTGTGCTCAGAAAATGTTTGTTTCTGTATAGCATGCCTATTTTTTATTTGTTTACTTGACATTGCTTTGGATGTGGAGTTCACGTTTAAGATTATAAATAATATTATAAAGATTATAGATTATAGATTAAAGATTATATTATAAGATTATAAAGATTAGAAATAAGGGATCTAGGGACCCAAGTAGATAGTCAGCTTTCCTTTGATAACCATGTTGCCAAAGTGGTTAGAAAATCCTTCTATGTGACCCATCTGATCACGAAAGGGTTTGCATCAAGATCTAAGGATGTAATGGTGCCCCTCTACTCTTCCCTCATCAGACCCATTATTAAGTACAATGCACCAATTGGAATGTACCTGGCTAGACATCTCCAGCAGCTGGAGAGACCACAGAGGTACCTAACCAAGAGGATTACTGGCCTCAAACAGTTGCCCTATGAAGCACGACTGAAAAAGCTAAGACTGTTCTCTGTTGCATACCGCTTTCTCAGAGGCGATCTCTGTCTAACCTACAGAGCCATGTCCAACCCAGAATTGTTGAACATGCTCCATCTTAGCAAAACCAAATCTACTCGAGCTACTCGCTCTAGGGATATAAACCTCAACACAACAATGAATAGAACATGCTGGAGGGATAGATTCCCTTCGCAGAGACTTCCCTTACTGTGGAACAGGGTCCCGATCTACGTAAGACAGAGCCCCTCACTATCACTCTTCACGAGGAATCTTGATGAGTGGATGGGTAACAGAAAGTTCACACCAGGGATCACACCAACAGCACTACTAGATAGGGACCAAGGGTACTAGCTGCTAGTACAAGGGTCTAGGGAACTACTAAAGGGGCGGTGAATACTGCACAATGTGGCTGGGCTAATATATGCCTTTGGGCAGATAGCCCAGTACCAACTTATGACCCTATGAACCTATAAGACTATCATCAATTATGACTCCTAATAGTTTTGTAGGGTGGACTAATTCAATTTCAGTCCCATTTGCCAAGAAGATTTTGAAAGATGCTCTGTTAGGAGTGTGATTTTTTTGGGGGTAAAGACAGGGAGTTTGTTTTTTGGTGGGTTAAGCAGAGTTGTGCTCTTGTGAGCCCAGTTTCAATGGAGATGACAGCTTGTTGGGTGATTTCTTGGAAGTGAGTTAATGTTTGAAGAGCAGATGATGCTAGTCATCTGCATATTGAATCAAGGTACCTTCAGAAGAAGATGAATATATGCAGGTGATTGATAAAAATATTGAACAGTAGAGGGCCAAGGATGGATTCTTGTGGGACTCCTGTGGAACTGGGAATGTATGGAGAGATGGATTCTTGACATTTTACAGCTTGTTGCCTCTTGGCAAGGTAGCTTGAGAACTACTGAATAGATGGAGATGATAGACCTAGGATGAATAGCTGATTGAGGAGTTTACTGTTAGAGACCATGTCAAATGTGTTTGATAGATCTAGAAATATTGCAAATGCTCCTGTTGTGGCTAGAATGTCTGAGTTGTGTTGGGTCATCCCAGCATGAAAATCTGTGATTTTATTGCATATGCTTCTAATGTTTAGAGTGACTAGTTTTAAACGTTTAGGGTGTATTATTTGGTTTGGTGTTTGCTGGGACCTGGGTTGGGGTGAATGTTACCACATTGATATATGGTAGAGAAAGATGGTTTGTTTATTGCATTTTTAGCAGAGATGGGTACAAGTATTAACTTGACATTGGGACTGACAATTTTTTAGTATTCTGAGATTACAACAGTGGAATAGAGTTATGGGAAATAAGCTTGATGAGATTTTTGAATAGCTAGTGGGAAGATGGTTAATAGTTGAGGATAAAGTAATGTTTGAGGTGTACTTGTTTATTATTACTACAGGGGATATAAGGAATGAGAGGAGGAGGATAACGGGGATGTAAGGAATGAGAGGAGGAGGAGGATAACTAAAGTGATACAGGAGGAAAACAGAATAGTTAGTGTTGTAAAAGTCTTACAATCTGGTGTGGTAAGATAATCAGCAGTGATAATAGCGTGGAGTATAGGTAGGTTTTGATGGGGAGGGAGCAAAGTTAGATTTGAGAAGAAATTTAGAACAAAAGTGGCTGGAGATGGCACAATGAGAACAGTTTTGGAGTGGATAGTGCAGTTAGGTACAGAACAGGAGGATGAGTAGAGGAGGTGGAATAACTGAGATATAGGTGTAGATGTAGTGGGGATAGGTGGGAATTGGAGGTAGGGTAGGGGAGGGGAGTGCAGTGAAGCTTGACTGTAGTGAGGGCTGAATGGAAGGGGTTGACCCACAGTGGAGTAAGTGCCAGGAAAACAATCTGTTAAACCTCAGCAAGACAGGAGGTAAGACCAGTCTTGATCATTTTTAAAGACTGCAAGATGTGCTGCTAGATTGCTGATAACATACACGTAAGTCACCTAATAAATCAATTGAAATGAGACAGATCTCAACCCACCATAACCACTACAAAAAAGTAATGGGCACTGAATACCATAATCGTGCCTGGGAATACCTTCCTATGTTTTGTATTGATCAGATCATTTTCCTGGAAAGAAAATTGTGGCCTCATTAAAAATAGTCATGACCCTGCTTGGAAATGGGATGTGACAAGTCACTCACATTTTAATTCAAGAGTAAAATCTTTCATCATTCAAAAAAAGGACATCACGGGGAAGTGCAGATGTTGATAGCCTTTTATACCTCATTTTCTACTTACTGGACACAGTATTGCACTGTTGCCATTCCACAGTGACGGTACAGAATAACATAATAAATGCATAATAACCAAAAGTAATGCACCCAGTAGCCATCAAGGAAAACTCCTCTTTATTTGAACCAAACACCAGCAAAATCCATTAGTTGTTAAGCGCTTTCATCATAGACAGTGACTTCATCAGAACAAGGATAATTCACATGCTTGAAGAGGTCTATATATACCTAAAAAATTAGCACATATTAATCTAATGCATTAGGTTAAATCAATCAAGAAAAAACTTGCTTAAAGACACATACTCCAATATAAAATAAATACTAAATTCTCAAGTATAAATGTCTATGTATATGCATGCACAGCTCTTGTGAAACATAGTGTATGAAAATTCATAGTTTTAAAATAATTTTTTGTTTGGTATTTAAAATGTATAAAAGAATGTATGTATAAAATATAAACATTTAATCTGAGGTCCCAATCAGATGCAAAAAAAATTGGAGTATTTTTAGAACCAACCAGGATATTTACCAAACTTTGGGTGACCAGCCCTTTTTTATAAACAAGGTGGGAATGAATCTTAAGAAATTGGTAGAGAAAACAAAACACTGTATTAGAAACGGGAATGGGAAAGGGACTACCAGTTGTGGTAGTTGTTCCCAGTGTAGTTTCATTTTTAGGGGAAATCTGGTTCCTTTGTGTTTTTCATTACTGAAGATAATAAAAAATTGCCATGCATAAAAGTTCTTTATGGTACACTGCTTAGTCATTTTGTCCTCGAATTTCAGAAGTGTTTCTAAGGGCTCAAGCCATAATTTGACAATGGAGATAATATTAAGCAGTTTAGTATCATACTTGTGATTGCTACAATTTTGAACCTGGGAATATTATAAGCAGAGAATGTAAAGTACCACAAAAGCTAACAATGTCAAATATTGAACTTTCCAACCTGGGCGGGTAAAGAAACAAGTGCTAACATGGGTCCAGAATGGGGGTAAATCTGGCTGTTTGCTAGCATGGTCCTTGACATTCTCAGCCTATGAACTTCTGGTATTGTTATTCCCTAATTTAAAATTGCAGCAATAGCAAATACAATAGTAAACCTATCAAGTGCATATGTACCAAGCCATCATTCAGGCTGCACCTCACACCTTATTACATTATTTTTATTTCCATTACCACTTGACACTGGAATGCTTCTGCTAAACTAAGCAAAGAACGCATTTTAGACTTCTTCTCCTCATGTTTTAAAACTTTCATGATGTTTGGATTTGATGAGATCAGCATACTGTATATGTATGCAGTCCCATACCTGCAGATCTATTTATGCAATCAGTTTTGAGGAGGCCCATGCATCCTTCAAAGTGAGGCATATATTATCTTACATATCATTTGATAAGCATGAAATATTTATCTAGTTTTCCTGTCCAATTGATTCAATACCTTTTGGCCAGTCACTCGTACCAAAACTGATTTATAGCTTGGATTTTATTCCTTAGACATCAAGGTCCTTTTCAATATTAGTTTTAGTCTTCTGAAATATTCTTTACACAGATTTATTTACATGTGTTCATGTTTTGTTGTAGATTCTTCATCGGTTCCAAAATATTTATACACTCTGTCCTGCTAAAGTTCTTTTATAATGCATTCTTGTTCCAGATTGATATTTTCTTCATGCTGCAACTTTCATTCTTTAAAAATTACTCTTGTACATTTATCAAGACCAAATAACATTCTTATATCACATGAGAAAGTTTAAACCACTTGCAGTTGTACTTTGCACTCCTCATCTGATGAACTTCACAGTTTTATTTCAACCACAAAAATTAGATGAGAAGTCTTTAAGCAAGGCTATTTTCTGGCAACCAGATTCTAACCATCACATAATCTGTTAAGTAAACAGATTGATGAGTTAAGGACAAGACAAAATAACAGGAGTGACAAAGAATATGCCCCTTTGAATTTTTATCCCAGGATAATAATTTGCTCTTTAGCCTGACCTAAATTCAAAGTGGATTGTCACTGTGTTATGGTCACTGTAGTGTAATTGATCAGTGTAGGAAGTATCTTATATAAGTCTACTTCAAAAGAACAAAAGACCATATAACCAAAGACAAAATGAGCGATACATTGCCGAAACTTCACTTTCACGAATGACTGGAATGCCAAAGGATTTCACAGGGTAAGTATAGTTTCTTAATTGGCAACCATTTAAAAACAAGGTACACTGCACTACCTCAAACCCACTGAGGGTTTGAGGTCTATGCCCCCACACCCTTTAAATATACCAAATCTGGGATCGCAGTACAGTGGGGAAAAAGGCAATTTCCCCTTGTTGACTACCTGGTTAATTACCCTGTGAAATCCTTTAGAATTCTGGTTGGTCATGAAAGTGAAGTTTCATTGATGTCATCCCATTCATTTCATCTTCGGTAATGTGGGGATTTGGCCTATTCAGGTAGACTGATCTTATACATCTGGAAGTACTTCTTTACCCACAAATGTGGGATGCTGTCAAATGCTTTCTTTGTAATCTATCCATGCCATACTTAGATTCTTCCCCTTTTCACACATCACTTTAAATGGCTTTATTTAGGTTCATAGGTTCATAGATTAGTACTAGGCTAACTGCCCTTGTGAGGCATTTTAAGCCTAGCCAATTATCCCTTGTGAGACTCAAACCCTGCACTTTGTGTTTGTAAGGCAACCACCTTAACCATTAGGCCAACCTCCCAACTCTTTAGTAACAAAAAATCCTTTGCTCGATATGACTTTCAGTTTGTTACTGTTTTGTTCTATTGCCATGACTGCTTCTTTCTAAATGGCTATAAATTCTGTCTGCATAATCCAGTATACAGTCTGTAGATCACTGGAAGGCAAGGTTTTGATTTAGTTTACATGTTCACCATTAAGGAACACTATTGTTTTTCCTGTTGTTAACCAGGTTGGTGTCTGTTCTGGATGTGCATATAAATAATTTTTACTCAGAACTAAATCTTTGTGTAAAGATGTCATTACTTTTAGCCAGAAGTTATGTACTGCACCTCTGTCTGGGGTTTTTCATTAAAGAGCTTTTCTTAATTTTGTTTCAATTTTGCTGGCTGTTACTACATCTAATTTCATATCGTTTACATTTTAACCTCTTACTGTTTCTTTTAATTGTTCTATCCATTCAGCATCTTTATGTTCCATAGGGTCTTCACAAATATTTCTCTGAAATGTGTATATTTCTTTCTTTCTTTCTTTCTTTTTTTTTTGTTTTGTTTCTTTTCCTTTTGCTTTGTTTTCCATTTCTCTATGAAACTTTTTCAGGTCATCAATGTAGTGCTTATTTGTACTTTTCCTTTATTATTTATCCATATATCTCCTAAGTATTTCTGTCTATACTGATATATTTAGTTTATTATTTGCAGCAGTATATGATAGATCATGGTCTGTTATGATACTGTCCATTGGTTTATCATATCTATTTTTCTAAGTATTTTTATTGATCTGTTTACTTTTCTATATTCTTCTGATACTGGCACTTCTTGTCTTAATTGATTTATAGTTCTCTGTGTTTGGTGCTTCCATGATGGCATTTTATTTCTTCCCTTCCTTTCCCTTACTGCTCTCTGTTGTTGTGCTAAGACTTGATCTGTTATTAATTTAGTTGTACACCAATATATCCTGTTTACTTGTGCTATACCACACAAATCTCTGTTAATAGCCTTGATTATTGTATTCATCTGTTTTACCAGACTTTTAACATTTGGGCATCATTTCCTTCCCATGATCTATTTCTTTCCTTAATCTTAATATGTCAATCTGTCTCTAGTAAATCAAGCAACTCTTCACTTAGATCATTTTCTTCTAAACTGAGAAGATATCAGTTGCTTTCTGTTTCCTGTGGACATTCTGCAGAAAATTACAGAACATCTCCCTGTGACATATCCTCTTGAGATGCATCCTGTGTCATCTGTTGTTTTTTCATATGGGAACTCATTGGTCCATCACTCCACAGCATTGCCTGTGTCAGGAGTTGCCTCTGTTTCCTGCTCCTTCCCCTGTTGTGCAACTCCAACTCAACTTTTTTAATGGTTTCCTACTGAAGGTTCCTGTGCTTCATCATGTGGAAATTCAACAGAAGCTTCCTGTACTGTTTATCTTTGCTTAGGGACTCATTGTTCCATAATGCTGTAATATTGCCAGAGTTAGATTTTCTACACTGAATCCTTTCATTTTGAAGATATTCCATAACTTAGGATTAAACCTTACCAATTCTCTATTCTATGTTCCATCTTTGGTTTCTTATTTTTTGTATTGTGAAAGTTTCCATATCTGGGTATCCTTTTTAAACATTTTTATTAATTTTAACAAATAAACAGCTTATGATAATATTTTAATATATATGGAAATGTAGCATTAAAACAAACACACTAAAAAAATAACAACTAAAGCAACTATTTACAAACATGTTTGTTGTATGTCCTAAACATTAAATGTTCTTGAAATCTGAGTGCATTTAACTGTATTTCTGTTCAAATTTCTTTGCAGCTACCTTTTCTTTTTTTTTTTTTTCAATAATCATTTTTTATTATTTTTCACAACCATATTACAAATTCACACATTATATACAATATATACAAAATGCTTCCATTGGTTAATTTCACATATATATCAACCTCATGTATTGATCAAAGGTACAGCACTCACAATCAAAAGGAAAAAAAAAAAAAAAAATCCAACATTAACAAATCCAAGCCAACAATCTGTCTTTTCTGTACATTTTCTATCTAATCTAAGGTTGATTTAGACTATATTCTGGTCCCGAGAAAAAGTGGATAGTAACCTCTTAAGCCAAAATAATATTAAAAATTTGCTCCCAGATTTTTATGTTGTTGATATTTTTCTTGTGATCACTAATTAACAGTTTATGCGCTAAGATGTGTTTTATTGCCAACAATCTGAAATTTTCCCACGATGTCTGGGCTGGGTTCAACCAATTTGTGGCTATATATAATTTCATTAATAGGCAAATATTCATAATTACAATCATTTTTGATTTATTTAGATTCTCCGGGGAATATGAAGAATCATAAACTCCCAAGAGAGTGTTGAATTTTGGTAACCCATTTTTTGTAACTGCAATTTTAATGAATTCCACAATTTATAAATGCACTTACAACTCTAGAACATGTGAAGCAAATCTGCTGTCTGATCAAAGCAATGTGGGCATATGGGTGAATTCTTCGCATCAAATTTGTGCAAAGTGAGACGAGTATAGTATGCATTGTTAAATATCATCAGCTGCGTAAATACCAATTTCTGAAGGGATACGGACTTTAATGTTAATTTAAATGCCTCCAATATCTTATTGTCGTCTGGGAATATCAATTTCTCTCTCCAGTAACTCGATAAAAGAATATGATTATTATATTTCCTCTCTTTTATCAATTTATATGCTGCGGTTATATATTTTCTATCCTGCAACAGCGCTTCCCATAGATTACGAGAAATGATTAAATCTTCCCCTTTCATTTCAAAGTTGTTAAAATAGTTTATAACCAAGTCTTTTAGCTGTCTTACTATAATTAAATAGGAAATAGGGAGTTCTATTTCTTTTAAAATATCCTGTACTGGTACTCCTAGAAAAGGATATAAATCCAGTACAGTTAACTCCATGATTAAAGGGAATTTCTTTAGATCAATCAATTGACCACCAATTGTTAAATTTGGGTTCTTATGAAACGGTTGGAAAACCATCATATATTTTAGTAAATTTAAGGAAGCGAAAAGAGTTTGAATTGCCGTTACATAACTTTTGATGTGCTCCATTAGCTTATATTTACTCATTGTCCAATTATTTAAAAAGGGTAATGCTTTAGCGTTGACTTCCACTTCATTTATATGCTTGTACGTTAAGAGCACCCATTTGGGTGTCCATTTTCTATTATCACTATCGAAGTAAGACATCTTTAAAATCCTATTGGCCTGAATCACTAAATAGTACATTTCGAAATCCGGTAATTCCAGCCCCCCCTTATTTTTTGGAGCCATCAATTTTTCATATGAAATTCTTGTCTTCCTAGGTTCCCAAAGAAATCTTCCCAATCTTATATGAAGCTGTTTGAAGAATGTTTTGGTAATTCTGAGTTGTGCAGCTCTAAAATATATAACATTCTAGGAAGAACATTCATTCTTATGATAGCTGCTCTTGCCATCATCGGTAACTTCAATCTACTCCATCTTTCAAGATCCAATGTTATTTGATCTGTAGTTGACTTTACATTGTTAATAAAAAAATCTCTATTTTCAGTTGAGAAGACAATTCCCAGATATTTTATCTTTTCTTCCGTCGATACTTGTCCTATTAATGGTAGCATTGAAAAAGGTGTGGGTGTCTTTAATGGGAATATTTTAGATTTTTTAAAATTTAGCTTGTAATTGGAAATTCTCTCAAAGATTTCTTTTGCAGCTAATATTTTTTCAGTATCGGAAACAGGTTTGGTACAATATATGTTTAAATCATCTGCATAGGCACCCATCCTAACCTTTATTCCATACAGTACAGGAGAATTATAAAAAACATTTTGCTTAAGGTGTAAAAATAAAGGCTCCAAGTAAAGATTAAATAAGATGGGAGATAATGCAGCTACCTTTTCGTATTGATTAATTTGCCTTTCTCCCTTGCATAAATATTGCATCATATCATTGTGCAGTGGTTAGTTTTGCCTCACAGCAAGAGGTAAACCAGTTTAATTCACAGCTGGAGCACATTCTGTGCAGAGTCTGCATGTCCTCCCCGCGGTATAGTGAATTTAAAGACATGCAGGTAGGTGCAAGCATGTGTGGGGTTGCCTACTTTGAAGGTTGGGTGCTGGGCTGGCAACTCGACACCGTGAAAATTCACTGCCAGTCATTAGCAGACCGGAGTTCCGCTGTGGCGACCCCTAACTGGGAAAAGCCAAAAGACTGTTTTTATCAGACCTGTTATTCTTTCCTTTGTCCATGTTTCTTGTTTAAAACTTCAAAACTTTCTGGGTTTTGTTCTTTATATTTTCACACTTCCTGTGCTACATCTTTTTCCAAGCCACCCAAAGTTTTTTTTTCATACATGTCAACTGCCCAGATATTCACAGAATGTCCAGATTTTTGTCTCTTACTTTTGGTCTCTTCCTCATAAAATGTGTGGTTTTCTAGAAAATCAAGGAGTATTGAAGTCAATAAATAATGACATACGTTTGAGTTTCAGACTTCATATCCTTCAGAAAATGCAAGGTGACACGAGTTCTGTTATTCTAGTAACCTCTAAGTTTATACGAGCAATATTTAAAATCTGTCCCTATTTTGTGCATTTTCCCAAATTATTTTAAGCTTTGTCCAGATTTCTTCTGCTAAGAATTTGAGAGGTATATTCTCTGTCTATGTAATGTTTTTCCTAAATCTGCTGTATTAATGAACACAAATTTGCATGTTAAGCATTTGACAGATTTACTTGTGCAAGAATTTTTTCTTCTGGCTTCTATTCTAATCTTTCTTAATATCTTTTATCTTGAACTTGTGGGCTTATTGCATCCTGGTAATGCATAATTTCTTCCTTATCCTCAATATTTCAGACTGTCATCCTCCTGGCTATTTTTTGGCCTGTCAGTTTTTGTGTTTCTTATGGACTAGTACTTCCTTCTGCAAAAATAGAGACATCCTGTCCTGAGACTAGCCTAACTTCCATTGTAGGAATGCTTCCATATTTTGAGGATTTTACACTTCCATTTTCCAGTCCTGACGCTAGTGTGCACACCAGCATTGGGCATTTTTTTATCCTGAGACTCATGCACCCAGATTTTTTATTTTTTGTTTTTAAGCCCTCTCTGTCTATGATATATGCTGTATAACATACAGTCTTGTCTTGGTGAGATTTTGTGAAAACAGGGCCAAGGCTTGAGTATGAATTCAGTACCTGCAATACTACTCTCCTTTTCTTGCTGATTACATCATGTCTCCATTTCAACCCCCTCTGTAGTACTGGGCATTACATCTGAGGATTTTAACAGAATAAAATAAGACTGTGGGGGGGTTATTTTTTTTCCAAACACCTTTTTGAATTATAACTTATGACACAGGCAAATTTACATTCATATAAAAGTAATCAAATAATATTGACATAACATTATACATCACATATATTGCTATATATCATATAACCTAAGCAATATTACATAAATTATTCAATTCTTGCTTTTTTTTAAACAAGAAACATCTTCATTAAACCATCACTTGCTACATAGGCAATCACATATTTATATAAATGAAAATAAAACACACCAAGACGATCCTAGTTGCAAGCACTTTACATCACAAACCATACTGACACACTCCCAGTTGAAAATATTATACATCACTTATAATCAACCCAATCTTTCTCACTCAAGCATTACATAGCTCACTTAAGTCCTGCTGCCTTCTAGGCCTCATTCCTCCCTTGTATGTATTGTTCCTACAGTTCACATTTTTTCTTAGGTTGTTTGCTTCTTTTCTTTTCTGAAGTTCTCAATTCCAGTTGTTTTAATGCTGTTACTATGTGCATTACTTCTAGTATAGTTGGTTTAGATTTTGATTTCCATTTTCTAGTAATTGCTTTTTTTGGCAGCCACCATTATTACACACAGCAAGGCCTTACTATGTCTAGGCAATTCCAATCTGTGTCATAGCTCAGACAAATCATCTCCCACATCAGATCAATCTGCCCATCCAGCATCTCCAGCAGTGCATCCCTCTGGTTGTCTATTTTACCTCATGTTTGGCTTTGGTTAATTTGATCAGGGTCTGGAGTTCCCTGTTAAGTTTAATGAGTGTGTTTTTGGCATAATCAGACTGAAGTTATTTTTGCATGTAATGAGATTTTTTTTTTTTGTTATTGAGCCTGGATATTTTTAAATTTAACATTGCATTTATTTCAGAGTGGGGCAGATATGGTTTTGCAGTTATTTACACCAAATTACACGTGCATAGAAACTGGCAGTAAAGGATTTCACATAAGCGATGGGATCATCATTTTGTAAGGGGATTTTGATTTTAGCTAGGATATCACTCAGTTTTTTAGATTAGCCTTAACATAATCTCTAAATACAGAGATATTCAAAGATCCTTTCAGCTTCAGTCTTATACTGTATATGAATGATCTGTGGTCTGATTTAACCAGGGAGGAATTTACAGCTAGTGGGAAGCAAAGTTGTCCCATACTAGTAAGGACCAAAATTGGATTTTAATCACCCCTGGTTTGGGTGCAGACTAACTGGCCCAAGAGTTTATATTAAGTCCAGAAATTTCTGGGCATACATGCATTAGGATGAGGAGAACTTTCATAATAAAATAAATACTAGGCAAGTTAAAACCATCTACCTTAGCAGTTAATAATTGGCCAACTGAATTCCTAAAAACAGCAGCAGATGCTCTGGCCTTACCCATCTCTGTATTAGTTCACCACTCTTTAACAAAAATTATCTACTAGCCATATGGAAATGTTCATATATTATTCCATTACACAATGGTGGTAACTCAACTGAATCATCTAACTACAGAACAGTAATGGTCCTACCCCCCCTTATCTAAAATATTAAAAAATGTGTCCATAACCAACTCATTGAATACCTAAAAATAATAACCTTTTATCCAAAATACAGCATGATCTCCAGCCCAGTCACACCAGTGCAACTGCCCTGTTAAGTTTCTTTAATAAAATCCTCATCTGATCTGTCCTACCATCCCCAACCTTGTGGAAACTGTAATAGAACCCTGGCTAGCCAATTCCCATCTACACTTGAGTCCAAATAAAACAACATTAGTTCTTTTTACTCCCAAGAACTATACTGAACAACTGTACTCATTTCACATTTACTCAATCAAAATAGAAAAGATCTCTCAAACTAAATAACTAAGTGTCCTAATTGATAAAAAGCTAAAACTGACTGGCACCTACTACAAGTCATCAAAGAAACACACATACAGTTAAACTTTTTCTTTGGGGCTAAACAATCCCCTGGATTCACTAATCTGCCATGTAGGACTAAACTAGTCCTACACGTAAGCAGCAGTGTAAGAGGAGGATGGCAGTGCGCCATGCATAAAAATGAAGGCATGTCGCAGGAGCTCCAAATCCTACACTGAGCATGGATGAGTGCAGGGGGCATGTCTGAGATCAGAGCACTCAGAATAAACATGCCCCTGCAAAGCAGAACAGAAGAAAGTGTAAATAAATGAGTGAAATCACTCATACGTGTCCACATATCTCCACCAACAGTCCCATGTGTTCAACAGCAACAGTATATTGAAATAAAATGAAGAAACCCTTGTATTAATATTGTTAAAACCCCCGAGTACAGATAACCATAGGTGTGCGGGTTTGCCCATCGCATAGCTACAGTTAAAGCAGCTGAAAAGGCTGAAGAGAATAACAAGGAATATATATGCAAATGATGCAGCACAGCAGTAGTGGAGTGGTTAGAGCATCCGCCTAATGAACAGGCATTCCCGGTTTGAGTCTCACTGCAGCACAAATTATTTTCCACAGGAAATCTGTATATGAACATAATTTTACATCGTTTTGCCACATAACCTACAGAATAACAATTAAATGTGAACTGGAGTATTGCATGAAATGCACATGTGAAGTGTTAGTGTCATAATGAATAAGGTACAAGTAAGCAGGTCTAAGCACAAATAAGCAGTGGTAAACGTCTCTAAGTGCATTTGCATAGGGATAAGCATCGCCCACACAGAGTAAGCAAAGTAGAAGTTAACTGAGTGCAAGAAACTGTAACTGGAGGTTAGCAGTGCTTACCATCATTCAAACCCATGCAAACCCGCTTACAACCGCTTTAAAGTGCCTTAATCACTCTGGATCCAATGGCCCAAGTTCTGCCCACCAGCAAAATAAACTGCCTCTGCAAGGCTCAAACCCAGGACCCAGTATGCTATAGTTACACTAGTTAACCACTAAGCCATCACAGCAATAGATAAGTGAGATTAAAGCCATACATCCCATACACCCACATGGATTTATATATCTATATATATATATATATATATATATATATATATATATATATATATATATATATATATATATATATATGCAGACATATACATATATATGTATATGTGGATATATATATATATATATATTTTATATATATATATATATATATATATATATATATATATATATATATATATATATATATATATGTGTGTGTGTGTGTGTGTGTGTGTGTGTGTGTGTGCATAGATATACACAGATATATAGATATGATAGGAAACAGCTCACAAGAATGACATAAGTTCACAGGCTATGCCAATGGAAGTTAGGGGCCCAATCAAGAATTATGTAACATGTAGCATGACTTCCTCCCCACCCAGCCGGACAGAGGAAACATACACACAAACCCACAAACAATGTAAATAGTCCACTGCTCCCCAGACCACAGGCAGGATAAAAATGGGGGGGTGCACAGTTACCTATGAAATCTAATCTTGGAACACAGACAGGAGTGTCCCTTGCGGGATGCCCCAAAAATGTTCATATTATGGAAGGAAGCTGGTGCAATGACCATTCTGGCTGGGGTGTGTACATACCCAGAATACAAGGGTGGGAAAGCATGATGACAGATGGGTCAAGACAGTGTACAACATGAGTCCTGTGAAGTGGAGAGTGGGCAGCGCGTAGTCGTGTGTTCAGAACCGACCTGCACCCAGAGTAAGGATGGGGGCTGTAGAAGAGGTGCGGGTGGGGGAACTATGGGTAGCTAGTTATGGGTCTAGGTGTGCAGGTGTTTTTCTGAAGTGGGTCTATATGGACAGCCCCAGGGATGCAAGCAAAAGTGTCCATTGGGCAGAGGCGTCGGCCAACGAGCAGCCACACCCGCTACGATTCCCACTGCAGCAAAGTCTAATCTACATGGCAAAGAATGGAATAATCAGATGTAGATGTATATATGTAGAGGTATGTGTGTGTATATTTACCCATAGCTACATGAAGATATACCTCTCCCTCTCCATAGTACAAATGTATACATACAGAGACAGAATACATATACATACCCACATATAGATATATGCAGACACCCATACACCCATATGTCGTTAGATATATATAGTCAGCAATATATAAATATATACATGTATGCATACATCTACAGATATATCTGTATATAGTAATGTATATATATATATATATATATATATATATATTTATATATATATATATATATATATATATATATATATATATATATAGACAGATATATATATATATATATATATATATATATATATATATATATATATATATATATATATATATATATATATATATATGTGTGTGTGCGCGTGTGTGTAAATATACCCATGTATATAGCTAGGATATGATGCAGCAGTTACAAATTACATATGTTCACAGGCCATGCAAATGGGGGTGAGGGGTCCAATCAACAAACATGTAACACATAGCATCACCCCCCCCCAGCTAGACTGGTGAAATATATAGACACACAATAAAAGTAAACACACCACTGCTTCCCAGACTACAGGCAGGATACTACCAGTGGGAGAGACCCACCAAGTCCAATCTTGAATCAAAGACATGTATGTCCCTTGTGGGACACCCAAAAAGTAAAACATATTTGGGTTTCCTGCCATTACACCGATGTCGAACGGCAGGCCACACATGTTCCTAGTTTACAAGGTAGGGTAAGCCTGATGTTCCATGGGGCGGACAACATATGTGATGGGTCCCGAGAAGTGAGGAGTGGGTACAGTGTACAGATGTGGCCAGACCCGACCTGCACCTGGAGTAAGGAAGAGTGCCGAAGAGGATATGTGGATT
Organism: Protopterus annectens; assembly: GCF_019279795.1. Lineage (NCBI taxonomy): Eukaryota > Metazoa > Chordata > Ceratodontiformes > Protopteridae > Protopterus > Protopterus annectens. The sequence continues at coordinate 1,728,726,683 of NC_056741.1, read as the reverse complement.
GGGAACTATGGGTATGAAATTATTGGCCTAGTTGAGCAGGTGTTGGCTGGAGTGGGTCTATGTGAACCGCCCCAGGAATATAAACAATAGTGTACATTGGGCATGGTCGCCGCCCAATGGACAGCCACTCCCGCTATGAGTCCCACTGCAGCACAGTCTATTGTACATAGCAAAGGACGGAATAACCAGATGTAGATGTACAATTGTAGAGGTGTGTGTGTATATTTACCTATACCTACATGGAGTGAATCCTCCCCCTCTCTGTAGTACAAATGTGTACATAGAGAGACAGAATATAATTAAATACCCACATATAGATATATACATATGCAGACACCCATACATCCATATGTCATTAGACATATATACAGCAATATATATATATGCATACAAATACAGATATATACATATATATGTATATAGATATGTAGAAATATATATGTATATATGTGTGTAAATATAATAGGATATTACATCAAGATTTGCTGCCCAGAAGTATACTCTCCTGCAGTAAAATAATAATGTATCAAAAGCAAAAAACAGGAGTATCGTAAGGCAGATAAGGAAAGTCCACATCAACAATACTTCACAATAATAAACTATTCCAAATAGCGCAGTCTTCACTTCAACAAATGAATAAATAGAAATTTAAATTTATTGGACAAATAGTCAAAGTCGACAAGCGCTTTCACCCTCATGGGCTTCTTCAAGCCAAAAATGCTTCACATTTTTAAAAAAGCTTATATATACTTAAAATAATGACATCATATCCTGTGAAATAATCACATATCCTGCCGTTAATTAAAACAATTAATAATTACATCTCTGTGTACAAAATCTTAAATTATGAGATAATGACATAAGTGATCTAAAACATAAATCAAATTTCACTAGCAGATATTTCATACTGTATACAGAGGCTATTAAATTGCTCAAGAATCATATGTATACATATATTTGTCCAAGTAATTCGACTTCTAAATTTTTAACTTCCTACCTTTCGACATAGGTTTTAGGGGAACTCTATCATTTATATATTTGGTGAAGTGAAGACTGCCTTACTTAGAATATTTTATTATTGTGAAGTATTGTTGATGTGGACTTTCCTTATCTGCCTTACGATACTCCTGTTTTTGCTTTTGATAATAGGATATTAATTGAATTATGTATTTAAATGACATTTGTTAACCGGGTAAGTCTGGCTGAGCTTCTGACTCATTTACAACAGAGAAGACCCAGGGAGAAAAGCTCTTCATGACTAGAAAACAGTTTGTTAAATAGTAGTATGCAACATATACATTTATATATATATATATACATATATATATATATATATATATATATATATATATATATATATATATATATATATATATATATATATATATATATATATATATATATATATATATCTTTGTAGATCTATATATATATCGATATATGATATATGATACACCAGTTAAGGATTACATATGTTCACAGGCTGTGCCAATGGGGGTGGGGGTCCAATCAACAAACGTGTAACACGTAGCTTCAACCCCCCTCCCACCTAGACAGGTGAAACATACAAACACACGATACAAGTAAACACACCACCACTTCCCAGACCACAAGCAGGATACTACCAGTGGGAGAGATCTGCCATGTCTATTCTTGAAACAAAGACATCAATGTCCCTTGTGGGACACCCCAAAAATTAATGATAATTGGAGTCAGTCCCTGTAACGATTTATCTAACCAGGCTGTATACTTACATGGACCAGTAGGTTGTGCAAGCCTGGTGACCCATGGGTCGAGACAACGTACGACATGGGTCCTGACACATGGAGAGTGGGTAGTGTGTAGTGGTGTGGTTAGTCCACACCTGCACCCACAGTAAGGATGAGTGTTGTAGAGGAGGGCCAGGTGGGGGAACTATGGGTATGCAATTATGGGCCTAGGTGTGCAGGTGTTGGCTGGCGCAGTTGTATTCAGACTGCCCCAGGAATGTCAGTAATATTCCGAATTGGGCAGAGTTTACGCCCATACCTCTCAAACTCTAAGAGCTAAACCACTGGACAGAACCTAAACCGTTGGGGGGACATATAGGGACAGAAAGCACATATTCCACTTACAACCTTAGAAAGCTGAATAATAGGTTATGCATTAGCTTGACTCATCTGAAGGATGTGGAGTCTTAAACCCAATTACTTGTCTGTATTTAATGGCGTCAGTTTGCAGGTATTTGTCAGACAGGTGCAGATTTTAAGAGGAACACACCAATATTATGAAGCAAACTCTGGACAGGCCATGGATTCTGTACAGTCAACAGGCATGCTTACGCCTAACAGGCAGCCATTCCCGATATGGGGTCAACTGCAGCACAGTCCAGTGTACAAGGCAAGGTACGGTATAACCATATGTGTTGTTGCATTACCCACTACACAACACCTACGAACACATGGTCACAACATCCCACTGTAGGCATGTAATCCAATGTAATAGACTTTGCAAGGTATTATTGAAGTCCTCACCCCACCCAGGGGTGTGAGTATCCAATGCAAACACCAAATGCAGTGCATATGCACAGCTGTTGTCGTAGACAACATGGCCCACTGTGGACCTTCCCTGCAGCCATCCTGCACTTCCCTGGATAATCCCCCTACTAACAACCCCCTTTGTGCCCCATGCACACCACGTACCTATCAGCCCCTGTTCCATTCCTCTTAATGTCTACAGGTACATGTAGGTGACACCCTCTTCCCCCGCTATATTGCCAGTATCTGGAACCCCGACCCACATGTAGTATCACAGCTGTCCCACAGGACACATGTAACTAACACATAAAGGAACACCACAAGCACACCTGGAGCAGCACAGGCTCACCACCTTGTGAAACCCTCCCCCCACTTCACACTCTATACCACTACATCAACTAGTGATACCGACACCTCTTGCCCTGCCTCACATACAAATCCCAACATCCGACATACCTTCCCTGTTGCTCCCCATCCAATTATACCTACTGGCTACTATGCAATTACAATGTCAACCCCACTACCTACCTACCTACTCCTTAGCTATTCGCCACTACTGTACCACACAAGTATGGAATAACTACACCTACCCCGAATACCTGCATGTAACCTATTCTGACCTGTGAAACAGGAATCCAACCTCACCTTAAACTGACTTTTATCAACAGTCATACCTGACATGTAAACCTGACCTAAGCATGGATAATACTGACAGTTTAACATAAACTAAGCATGTTTAATGGGGGATGTAGCTATGTTATGACTGTTACCCTCTATGCATGTGAGCACCCCAGTATTATTTGGGATACGTAGCTGGAGTCAATGTGGAGCTTTACACCCCGGGCAACCGCTGACAATGGACAAGCATACAGTCCGAGTGTCCCAGTTGACAGATGTGAACAAAATGCATGATGTTGCGTGTGTGTATGTGGAAGCAAGCGGGTGTAAGCCTGTTTGGCTGTCGGTATGCGATTACCACACTGGTGAAGCAATGTAGAGGCTAACAGAGGGCAAGGCGCCACAACCAAAGGTCAGTCTTGCTGTGCTACATGCAAACAAGTGAATACCCACCTACAAATGTTCTACAGTGCTTCAGTCACTCTGTAGCCAACAGCTGTTGTTATAGCCCTTAACAAAATAATCTGCACTGCCAGGTTGCAAACCTCCAACCCTGCACACTATAGTAGACATGAGTTTCACTAAGCCATGGCGGATACACATTCAGCTGCTGTGATCACAAACACATCATCCAGCACAGGCATCCAACACTATAGGAAGTGTATATAAGTGTGTAGATTAATACCAGAACACGTGTCCATTGCTCAACCACAGTATTATGAGCAGTCTATGTGCAGCACAGAACAGTGCCTGTCCAATCATATTGTCAGAACAGTAGTCCTGCATAATAACGAAGGGAATAATGATATATAGTGCACACAGTGGGGGCATGTGAGCATGCTTCATGCACAGTATGTCACACCTGGGGCGTTGGTAACATGGAACCAGGAGATGAGGCTGGCCAGGTGTGTCAGCAAACTGCTGCTACACAATACCCTGACAGGATGCTACCAGTGGGAGAAACACTGTAGACCAGTTAGGTCTACTCTTGACACAACAACAGGTCCGTCCTTGGCGGGATGAACCAACAGTTGTGTGTCACATCAATGTCACCACCAGTATCAGAGGAGGATCAGGGCAAGGCTGGTACATATGTGGACTAAACGGATAAGGAGCCTGCAGACGCTTGGGTGGGGACAGTATACAGGAGGTGTACCGAGACGTGCAGAGAGGGAAATGTGTGGAGGTGTAGTATGGCAGGACCAGAAACCGGGAAATGGATGGATGCTGTGTACGTGGAGCTCGGGGGCTGGGGGAAGGGAACATGTGTATGTCATTATGGTAGACATATGCAAATGAAGCAAAACAGCAATAGTGTAGTGGCCAGAGCATCTGCCTAACACGCCCACATTCCCGGGTCGAGTCCCACTGCAACACATCCTGTTTTCCATGTGATATCCATATGTTAACTTCATTGTGCTGTATAACCTACTAAGTAGCATTTATATTTGCACAGGAGTACTGCCTTAAATGCACATGTGAAGTGTCATACTGACTAAGGCACTAGTAAGCATGTGTAAGCACATAGCAGTAATACGCATGGATACACAGTTGTAAGTGTGTGTACATGTATTCACGTGGGGGTAAGCATTGCCTACATAGATTGAGCTAAGTAGATACTAACTGAGTGTAAGGTAACGCAACCCGAGCTTAGCATTGCTTAGCTCTGTGCATACACGTGCACATCCGCGTACGACCACTCAAATGTCCCTAACTCACTCTGTATCCGACAGCTGGTGTTTTACCCTGAAACACAATATACAGCCTGTGGAAGGGCCACACCCAGGATGCTGCACATCATACACAATGTGATTTACCATTAAACCATGACATATGTACATAACCACTCATTCCACATACATATCATCCAGCACAATCAGTCAACAGCACAGGGAATGTAGTAATAACACACCATACAACCTCTTAATGCATGAATCACGGATATAGTGCGCCATAATATGGGTACATATAGGGATATCTGTCATATCCTGCTCTAATACACTTCAAACATTGCAAGTTACAGTTATATGTGGTAGAACACATATATTGCTGGAGATGATACGTTTGAAACACGTACGTGTCTGCACAAATGACTGACCTCAGTCCTAAGATCATCCAGGTCAATTGCCAAGACAATGAGGCCACACATATAGGCCGAACATGCATTCACATATGGACAGCTATACATCTGCTAATGTAGAGAGATAGACAGCTATAGGTATATATATGTGTATGTATGACTCACAAATAACCATATAACAGCAATCGTACAGAGATAGATTAATATGTTCAGTGTATATATATATATATATATATATATATATATATATATATATATATATATATATATATATATACACACACACACACACACACACACACACACACACATATATATATATATATATATATATATATATATATATATATATATATATATATATATATATATATATATATATATATATATATATGAAACCCAGCCACTGGGGATGCACAAGCCAGTGCATTTCATTGTGCCAGTCCCACTCCCGGATAAAATGGGGAGGGTTGCGTCAGGAAGGGCATCCGGCGTAAAACTTCTGCCACATAACATGGCACGAAAATTTCATATTTCCATACCAGATTGGTCGAGGCCTGGGTTAACAACAACCACCACCAGTACTGTTAGCCAACAGGGTGCTGGCGGAAATTGGGCTACTGTTGGCCGAAGGAGAAGAGGAAGGCGAAGGCATGCCCGTAGGCAGGAAGAGAGGAGGAATGTTAGGAGTGTAGCAGTGAGGGTAGGAACTTTGAATGTTGGCAGTATGACTGGTATAGGAAGAGAGCTAGCTGATATGATGGAGAGAAGGAAGGCTGATATATTGTGCGTGCAAGAGACCAGAAGGAAGGGAAGTAAGGCCAGGTGTTTAGGAAACGGGTTCAAATTTTTCTATCATGGTGTGGATGGCAGGAGAAATGGGGTAGGGGTTATACTAAAGGAACAATATGCCAAGAGTGTTTTAGATGTGAAGAGAGTGTCTGATAGGGTGATATTTATGAAGCTCGAAATTGATGGTGTAATGATGAATGTTGTTAGTGCATATGCTCCACAAGTTGGGTGTGCAATGGATGAGAAAGACAAATTTTGGAGTGAGTTGGATGAAGTTGCAGTGAGTGTACCCAAGGGTGAGTGACTAGTGATTGGATCGGACTTTAATGGGCATATTGGTGAAGTGAACAGAGGGGATGAGGAAGTGATGGGTAGGTATGGTGTTAAGGAGAGGAATGCAGAAGGTCAAATGATTGTGGATTTTGCGAAAAGGATGGACATGGCTGTGGTAAATTCACATTTTAAGAAGAGGGAGGAGCATAGGGTGACATACAAGAGTGGAGGAAGATGCACACAGGTGGATTATATCCTATGTAGGAGGGCCAGTCTGAAGGAGATTGGAGACTGTAAAGTGGTGGCAGGGGAAAGTGTAGTTAAGCAGCATAGAATGGTGGTCTGTAGGATGACGTTGGTGATCAAGAAGAGGAGGAGGAGTGTGAAACTAGTGCCAAGGATTAAATGGTGGAAGTTAAAAAAGGGTGATTGTGAAGGGAGTTTAGGGAAGAGTTAAGACAGGCACTGGGAGGCAGTGGAGAGTTACCGACTAGCTGGGTAACTACAGCAGAACTAGTAAGGGAGACTGCTAGAAAGGTGCTTGGTGTGACATCTGGACAGAGGAAGGAGGACAAGGAGACCTGGTGGTGGAATGAGCAAGTACAGGAGAGTATACAGAGGAAGAGGCTGGCAAAGAAGAAGTGGGATTGTCAAAGAGATGAAGAAAGTAGACATGAGTATAAGGAGATGAGGCGCATGGCAAAGAGAGAGGTGGTGAAAGCTAAGGGTAAGGTGTATGGAGAGTTGCATGAGAGATTGGACACTAAAGAGGGAGAAAGGACCTGTATCGATTGGCTAGACAGAGGAACAGAGCTGGGAAAGATGTGCAGCAAGTAAGGGTGATAAAGGATAGTGAGGGAAAGGTACTCACAAGAGAGGAGAGTGTCTTGAGTAGATGGAAAGAGTATTTTGAGAGGCTGATGAATGAAGAGAATGAGAGAGAGAAGGTTGGGTGATGTGGGGATAGTGAATCAGGAAGTGAAACAGATTAGCAAGGAGGAAGTAAGGACAGCTATGATGAGGATGAAGAATGGAAAGGCTGTTGGCCCAGATGACATCCCAATGGAAGCATGGAGGTGCTTAGTAGAAATGGCAGTGGAATTTTTAACTAGATTGTTTAATGAAATGTTGGAAAGTCAGAGGATGCCTGAGTAGTGGAGAAAAAGTGTTTTGGTACCTACCTTTAAGAATAAGGGTGATGTGCAGAGCTGCAGTAACTACAGAGGGATAAAATTGATCAGTCACAGCTTGAAGTTATGGGAGAGAGTAGTAGAAGCTAGGTTAAGAAGGAAGGTGATGATTAGTGATCAGCAGTATGGTTTCATGCCAGGAAAGAGCACTACAGATGTGATGTTTGCTCTGAGCGTGTTATTGGAGAAATACAGAGAAGGACAGAAGGAGTTGCATTGTGTCTTTGTAGACTTAGAGAAAGCATACGACAAGGTGCCTAGAGAAGAGTTGTGGTATTGTATGAAGAAGTCGGGAGAGGCAGAGAAGTATGCAAGAGTGGTACAGGATATGTACAAGGGTAGTGTGACAGTGGTGAGGACTGCAGTGGGAGTGACAGATCCATTTAAGGTGGAGGTGGGATTACATCAAGGATCAGCTCGGAGTCCTTTCTTATTTGCAGTGGTGATGGACAGGTTGACAGATGAGATCAGACAGGAGGCCCCGTGGACTATGATGTTTGCAGATGACATTGTGATTTGTAGTGAGAGTAGCAATCAGGTTGAGGAGACTCTGGAGAGGTGGAGATATACTCTAGAGAGCAGAGGAATGAAGGTCAGCAGGGCTAAGACAGAATATATGTGTGTAAATGAGAGGGAGGGTAGAGGAATGGTGAGGATTCAGGGAGTAGAGTTGGTAAAGGTAGACGAGTTTAAGTACTTGGGGTCAACAGTTCAGAGTAATGGCGAATGTGGAAGAGAAGTGAAGAAGAGAGTACAGGCAGGGTGGAATGGGTGGAGAAGAATGTCAGGAGTGATTTGTGACAAACAGGTACCAGTAAGAGTGAAAGGGAAGGTCTACAAGACAGTAGTGAGACCAGCTATGTTATATGGGTTGGAGACAGTGGCATTGACAAAAAGGCAAGAGTCAGAGCTGGATGTGGCAGAGTTAAAGATGTTAAGATTTGCACTCGGTGTGACTAGGATGGATAGGATTAGGAATCAGCATATTAGAGGGTCAGCTCATGTTGGACAGTTTGGAGACAAAGCAAGAGAGATGAGATTGCATTGGTTTGGACATGTGCTGAGGAGGGATGATGGGTATATTGGGAAAAAGATGCTAAGGATGGAGCTGCCAGGTAAGAGGAAAAGAGGAAGGCCTAAGATAAGGTTTATGGACGTGGTGAGAGAGGACATGCAGGCAGTTGGTGTGACAGAGCAAGATGCAGAGGATAGAAAGAAATGGAAAGAGATGATCCACTGTGGCGACCCCTAACGGGAAAAGCTGAAAGATGATGATGATGATTTTTTATATATATATATATATATATATATATATATATATATATATATATATATATATATATATATATATATATATATATATATATATATATATATATACAGATAGACATATGTATATGATTTCCATATGGGAATGGACTCCTGGCCCACTCCGTACGATATAACTAACCATGAGCACAGTTAATGAGGGTGGGGGCACACATGAGGGACACCTGGTAATTACTGCAATGTAAACCCCCCCCAGCCCAAACAGATATGCTGTGCAAACCAATATCCAGCACTTGCAGTACTTGACAGCAGGACCCACCACAACACAGCTACAATGCTCCAACAGTTATCCATGTCACCTGTGCATGTCAGGCCAATATCTGTAACATACTAGTTCAAAACAAAAAATGGATCCGAATGCTGGCAGTCCACTCAGTCCACTCGGTCTTATAAAAAATAGTTTAATCGTACTAAGTGCGCTTAATTACATACACTTTTCGTCGGAGCACAGACTCCAACTTCTTCAGATAAAATTCAAACAGTGGTATCACTAATGCAAGTATAAATAAACTTCTAACATAATTGGAAATCAATTAAAGAATTAAGAAATTCATCAATTAATATCAATATCTGTAACATATCATGCAGATATGCCATTATACCATAGGGAATTTACTATGTAGAAGGGCTACACATTACAACGGTACAGATATGCACACACATCCATACATTGACGATCATGTGCAGGTATATAGATATGGGATATATGGGTACATATACACAGACAAAGGGTATTAGTAGCCATAAATGTGTAGCAGTAGTGTGGACGTACTGGGTGCAATGTATATCCCTATCCACAAGACCTGTAACCGGTACTTGTGACATGTGTGGTGTGGCAACCAGCCCCACAAAGGGGATACTTGCATTGAACATATACCCACTCACAATTCAAAGGACATGACATGACACACAGGTATGTATACACAGATAACCTTTATGTGTGTACCATACAATAATGTTTGCCATTACTGACAGCACATGGATGTTGCTGTATATAACCAGTGATGGATGTAAGGTCCACACATAACAGTCGATGCAGACAGTGCGTATATATATCATACTATGGTGTCCAGGCTAAGCCCTTCAATTCATACAACCGTTGACAACGGATTTGTCTGCAGGATACGTAACAGTCAACAATATCAGATGTAGTTCAGCAGCCTCCAATTACACCCTGTAGTCAAGGCCTAGGGGGCAATTCATTACTTGTGGTAATGTCAATGTATCTGTCACATGTATAGTCCCTGGCCAGCAAATGTTCTGGGTGTCCACGCTATGACTGGGATGATAGTAGGAATGCTAGCAGTGGTGAATGATAGGCCATTACCTAACAACCCATACCTGTATCACAGCAGGACAAAGGCTGGTGTATATGTGGAGGACAAAGGCAATAACGCAGGGCCATACCCACAATATTGCAGTAACACACCCTGGAACATGCTGGTGTTACAGGATGTGTTACATCATACCCTTATGCAGGAATACAACATCATGTACACAAATGGATATAGCCATGTACTGCTAGCATGCAACACACACACTGCCAGTGTAATATCTGACACAGGACCTGTGTGGTGGACAGACAACACATGATAGGCACACCTCTGTCCAGCTAGAGGATGTCCCACAGTAGTGAGCTATGCAGACAGACTGCAGTCCAAGGTAAACTAGTATGTACACACACACACACACACACACACACACACACACACACACACACACACACACACACACACACACACACACACACACACACAGACCCTGTAACACCAATACTATGCAAAGCATTACACCACTCTACTCACAGTCTGTCTGTATGTCCTGATCCTCCTACATATATGTGGCTGCCCTGAGTGTGCAGATTCTCCTGTAAGAGGTATTGCTACCTGCTGTCTGTAACATTGATGCCCACACACAGGAAGGATGTCCATCACACAGGGAATGTACAGGGAATACGCCCACATGATGTAGGGATTCATAGTGGGTGGTTGCCATGGAATACTACACATGTGTACTCATATATGTATGTGTGTGTGTATATATATATATATATATATATATATATATATATATATATATATATATATTATATATATATATATATATATATATATATATATATATATATATATATATGGCTATCTAGATACTTACATGTCCATAGTGTCCTATCATATGTCCTTATGTCCTGGACATGGAGTGCAGCCCTACCCCAACCCCTATATTCCCAATGTAGTAGTGCAGGGGGATGTCTGGTATGTGTAGCTGGTATATTAGTAGACATTTGCAATTGTCATTGGTTTTGTTGTCACAGACATGGTGTGTGTGGAAGCTGACATCTGCTCATAACATGTGTGCCATGGGCTACTGACAGACATCCTAAGGTTATCATGGTACAGTACCTGCATATATAGCAGGCTCGACAGCCATGTTACAGCACAGGGTAGGCTACACCTGTGTGACAGTGCATAACCACAGCCAATGTGAACACAGCCACAGACACATATGGCATGCTAACATACTAGTACAGTATATGGACTATCTGTCCTACACCATCCTCATATGTGCCACTCACAGCATGACCCTACATATACTGCGCTGCTAGACAGTCCAGTCTGATGGCTGTCTTTGGTATGGGACATTTGTGTGTATGGCCCTACACACAAATAAGGTAATATGGTACCATACAGTGGGGCAGCATGTAACAACAGATAGAAGGGGAGCTGGAACAATGACATTTACCAAAGTCTGTACACAGGCCACAGTACATATTAACAATACACACACACTGCCAACATTCACCATCACTACACAGCCCTCAGCACTGTACAAACATCCACAGGATTTCAAGGGTATATCATTAAGTGTAACCCCTACTGTACATGACATATGTAGCACTCTGATATATCACTGGTGTGTTATCACATATGCTGACACTATTTACAGTGTACAGCACATATGCACCACTTCATGCACAACATATGTACAAAGGTTGACAGAGGTGTGGCTGACAGCACATACATAGGGCCAGTATAGACATGTTGCTGTGATACCCTCATTAATCTACCATTGTATCAGGATTTGTTGCAACACATGTCCAATGAGGGATATGTAGTCAGTAACTATCATGGTCTTCACCATCAACAGACTGCAATCCTCACCGTACCTTCTGCATTCCACGGATAGATGCATCATGGCTAACACATGACACCAAAGGCACAACACTGCCCAGTCTGCAGATGGAGATTCCTGATATACATGGAACTGACATGGCAGGTATTGCGACATGTATGACAGGCATATCCAGACAAACACTGTTAATCCAACATTACTCCACATGCAGTATAGCAGCACTTATAGTTTGTAGTCAGGCCAGGCACATCCCCCTCCTGTTTGTTGCCCTCTTCCCACAGTGTATGTTGCTAGAGGTAAATCCCCAACCCATCCGAAATGCTGTTTGCCAAATGACAGTCATAGCTCCTGCTCACAGTGACAGACAAGGGCCAACACCACCAGGATGTTCCCAGGTAGTGGAGTGCATTTCCATGCAATTGGCTGTGAGAATGTTACCACACCTGCTCCACAGGCAATTGGCTAGGGAAGGCCTGCAATACACGCAGAGGCCATCAGCTGATCATGAGCATCACATTAAATACACATGCTGCTGCATAAGCGATGCAGGTGTGGGCCTCCACATCCACCACAGAGGGAGTGGGGAAGGCAGACAGAGGCGAATACATGTCAGGGAGGGGTGGGAGGGTAAAACCGATGCATGTTTGTGTCACACACCTACCAGCACAGGGTATCAAACACCCCACAGCTATGTAGTGCTATCACAGTCCGATGCTGTTATTGGCTGCGCCACATGGCTTATCTGGTGAGGAGCATTCAAAACATATATGTGGTGGTGAGTGACATCTGCAACAGGGATACAGTAGCCCAGTAATCGCAGTGATGGGTCCTTTAACTGCGTACTGCTGTAGTCTGATGCACTAGTTAGATAGTAACTAGTCAGGTGACACATGCCTGTCTGCATGAACAGGTGCCAGCATCAGCACAGGCACACTCATACAGGGATGCACACACATTAACACACTTGGCAGGGCCAGGAGTGCAACCCATCACTAGTGGGATTGCCACAACACATCAATGTGCATGGAACACATGCACCACATGGGTGATACGGAGTTTGTATGGTCAGTGAGTATGAGGGGTGTCAGACATAAGGAGGCATGCTTCATTGTGCCCTGGGGGAATAGTGCGTGTGGATGTGGACATACACACCATACAACACACACATGAACACACAGGGTCCAGTACGGACATGCATGGGTGCATGTCTGCATGGGTGTGTGGAGGCCTACAGAGCCAGCAGGTTATACAAGGGTAGGTGATGGGCATACCTTGGCATCAGCCCACATGACAATAGTCTGCATTGTGGCACAGGCTTTTAGCTTCTGCATTTGCCCACACAGGTGGGTATTGCATCCATCTTCCAGGCACCTGGTTGACCATTGTGTCTGGCCAATGCTGTGCATCATTTGCCATGTATGTGTTCCCTAGTCCATGACTTGGATGGTGTCTATGATGTGCACTCCTCCCACATGCATGTACAGTGACATGTGGAACTGTACCTGGGGTGTTTGGCCCATACTGTGAACACAACTTATCATCAGATGTGCCAGTCTTGCCCATGTGTGGCAGGGAGTGGTACTGGTCAGCAGATTTACCCTGCACCCACATTGATAGCATGCTAACAGCATTTCCTGATGTCAGTGTCATCTGTCCATACAGGCCATGTTGTCTGGCATGGCATGTCCATTGTGAGTCACATGTGAAGGCACAGTGGGGTTGCTCACTGTGACTGGCAGGCCTTGATATCACATGTGTGGCTATGGCTTTGCACCCCAGCCTCTCAGACATTTACATCTGTTATCCCTGTATGGTTGACATTGTGATATATAGCAGGGCCACCATAAATGAAACTAGCAAAACCCCTCCACATTGCCCACAGGTGTCTCAGACTCACAACCACCTCTACACAGGATACGAGTTACAAACATACACACACCTGTCATGTCTGGGAGTAGAACCCCTACCTAGTTTACTACACTACAGCACTACGCAGTTATATTACACACCATGAACATTACTGAAGTTCATCTTCCCCAAAGGTGTATTTCACAATTAATGGCATCAGGAGGACTACCAAAGTAGGGCATTTGTAATGTACTGCAAGTGAGTAGCCTATAATGCATTGCTCCATACACAGACACTGAAGCACACACATCACATCTGGAACTGGCATGGATGGAGATGGAACACTACCACCGTTCCAAATCACACTACAGCAGTACGCAGTTGCAGAATGCGCTACAGTGATTACTGGGCTGTCAATTTCCCAGAGGTATACTTCTAGATGAGTGACATCAGCAGCCTTGGCAAAGTAGTGTATTTGTATTGTATGGAGTGTCAGTAGCCTAAAAAGCATTGCTCTCTACCTAGTCAGACACACACACACACACACACACACACACACACACACACACACACACACACACACAGACTCACACAGTTGCCAGGGCTGGGGTTCGACAACCTACCTAATTTATCACACTACAGCAGTACGCAGTTACAGGAGGTGCCATGGTGATTACTGGGCTATCAATTTCCCAGAGGTGTACGTCTAGATGAGTGACATCAGTAGCCTTGGCAAAGTAGTGTATTTGTATTGTATGGAGTGTGAGTAGCCTAAAAAGCATTGCTCTCTACTTAGTCAGACACACACACAGATAAACACACACAGTTGCCAGGGTTGGGGTTCAACACCTACCTAACTAGTGCATCACACTGCAGCAGTATACAGTTACAGGATGCACCACGGTGATTACTGGGCTATCAAATTCCCAGAGGTGTACTTCTGGATGAGTGACATCAGCAGCCTTGGCAAAGTAGTGTATTTGTATTGTATCGAGTGTGAGTAGCCTAAAAAGCATTGCTCTCTACCCAGTCAGACACACATAGTTGCCAGGGCTGGGGGTCGAACACTTACCTAACTAGTTTATCACACTACAGCAGTACACAGTTACAGGACACACCACGGCAATTACTGGGCTATCAATTTCCCAGAGGTGTACTTCTAGATGAGTGACATCAGCAGCCTTGGCAAAGTAGTGTATTTGTATTGTATGGAGTGTGAGTAGCCTAAACATCATTGCTCTCTACCCAGTCAGACACACACAGTTGCCAGGGCTGGGGTTCAAACACCTACCTAACTAGTTTATTATACTACAGCAGTACGCAGTTACAGGTCATGCCACAGCGATTACAGGGCTATCATCTTTCCAGAGGTGTACTTCTAGGTGAGTAACATCAGCAGCCTTGCCAAAGTTGAATACATGTATTGCACAGAGTGTGAGTAGCCTAACAAGCATTTCACTCTACACAGTCAGAGGAAGGCAGGCACACACACAAACACACACTCACACAATTGACAGATCTGGGGTTAGTACTACTACCTAACTACTCTGTCACTACAGCAGTAACACAGTTATGGGACGCGCCATGCATTTTACTGAGCTATAGCTCTCCCAAAGGTGCAATTCACATTTGATGACCTCAGCAGGCTTGTCATACTACTGCTATGGGGAGCGCAGTGTGTGCATGGATCATACCCCATTCATGTAGGGGTTGACATGCCACATGCGTGCATACATGGGGTCATATGTCACAGGTGCGTGTATACAGCTACTAGATGGCTGCTTCCTTGTACAGTCTTGTTGCCCAGCTGGCACGTACACCACATAGTCTATCATACTGACAGGTATTGGTGGCTAGTATCTGCAGTGGGTTACATCCACACCTCATGTGTTGGGGGTCCTTAGGCTGTGTGCCAGTTGGGACAGGCCTGTATGGCACCTTGTCACAGTCACCCTCTTCCACACATCTATGCCTGTGTGCCTGTGGCTTATTATAGTGTGCTGTACTTACATATTTGTCTGCATTCCTATCCACTGTGTGTGCAAGGCAGAAGTGGTGCATACTGACATGTGTTCAGACTGAGAACTGCAACTTCCAGATATGTCTGGTCCACTGGTGTTTGCAGACATGGCCTTCATGTGTTTAAGTGTGTGAGCATGCCCAGTATGACTTCTCAGTATGTTGTTGACTGACATTGCCTTCATTCCTCTAAGTGTGTGAGCGTGCCCAGTATGGCAATCTGTGTTGCATGTGTGGACCACATCCAGGTTTTTCGTACTGTGGTGCTGACCTTTTATTGTACACCAACAGGTAGCATGCTGTGTCTGCAGGGTATCCATCAGTCATTTGCCATTGACTGTTGCTACATTTCTGCATAGCGGGGGGGGGGTGGCACACCTAACTGTTTCTACTGTTCTACACAGGAGTGGGGTGGCACACTTGACTGTTACTCTATGTGTACATTGGATGGGGGGGCACACCTGACACTTGTACACATTTTCTAGGACTGTACTGGTAAGTCAGGTCCTCCATTTCAGTCTGTAGTCTTACCTATCCTGCTGGCTAAGGCTTACCAGTGTAGTACAGATCCTAGCGTTGTTTACCTACATATTAGTGTCTGACTTCCTAGCCTTCACAACTTACATCCGACTGCCTGGCCTGCTGCGGTCTGTCTGTGTAGGCCTGAGGGAGGGTTTAACCATAGGGCACATTCAGAGGCCATAGTAAAGCATTTGTTTGTGTTTGTCTTCACCTGTCCTGTTGGCTGAGACTGTTGCTGGGTATGTGATCCTTCCTGACTGGTATGTGTGGCTCTTATGGACACCCCTGTTGCTCAGGCCATTTCCTGCAGTGGGTTTTGTCACCCTGTATAGTACTGGCTACTATGGTGACTCCAGTATGTGTTACAGATCTCATGCTGCCACTGTGGGTGTCTACTCACTGCTGCCTTGACATCCTGCCACCTAATTCCCTTGCATGTTCACATCCATACCATAGCTACAGGTAAAAACACATTCTACTCCATTTGACAATTGGTAGGTTAATTGACTTACCTTGAGGGTGTGCCGGACTTGAGGATGGTGCTGGTGGGCTACCTATGTTGGATGCACATAGTACACTCCCTATACATGGTTAGGCACAGGTAGTGTCATGTTTGGCATCCCTTTTACTGTCTGTGTGAGTCAGAGAAAGGTGTCATTCCCTGGAGCCCTACTGTGTCAGTGCATATGCTATGCGTTGCCTCTTTGCCAAGGCCAGGGCATACTGGGCACACCCCCTTCTGCCTACTGGAGCAGGCTTGGGTTGTTCCTCCTGCAAGTCCCTCTGTATATGTACAGGCATTGGCGTGGGGGGGTGGCTGCGTGGCCCTGCCCCATGCTGTTCCTGCTACAGCTGTTTCTGCAGGATCATATTGTGTATCATAGCACATACCATTATTATTTGGGTACATGTAGCTGGTGAATACTGCAGGGCTCCACCGGATGTATCCAGACACCGGAACTGTGACCTGAGCATCCCAAACACATGCTCTATTATATGTCCTGCCTGTGCCTATGCATCATTATGGCGTTTTTGTTCAGGTGTGTGTGCATTTTTGATGGGTGTCATCAGCCGCAGCTCCAGTGGGTACTCCACATCCCTCACTAGGTGACTGTAGGGGATGTCCACATCGGCAAATCTGTGGTACAGCTGCATCAGTTAACATATGTGTGAATTGTCATAGCTTCTAGGGCAGCCAGCACACACATTCAGTATAATGCCCTGGGCATCACATACGACCTGGCAGTTGATGGAGGGGCTGCCCCTGTGGTTGATGATGGCTCTACCCTGCTCACCAGGTCGTGCTTTGATGCATAAGTGCGTGCAGTCTATAGCACCCACTACCCCAGGGTAGTTAGCTATTTGGTGGAAGAGATGCATATTGCGGGTCAGCACCTCATGTGTGTTGAGAAAATATACATGCTCACTGACATGTGCTGACATGGCATCCAGGAACTGGTGGAATACTCTGGATGCTGATGCCTGTGAGATGCCCATGTTATCCCCAGTTGTAGTTTGGGAGGTACCTGTGGCTAGTATACCTAGGCCTACACATACCTTGGTATCCACTGGGATAGGTTCCCCTCGGCCAGTGTGGTGTGTCAGGTGTGGCCTGCAAAGCTCAACTGTTTGCTGTAGGAGGTCTATGTCCACCCTATAGCACTCCACTATCTCCAGCTCATGTAGCCCCTGGTGGGTTACCCTGGGTCTATACACTCTTCTCTATTTCCTCACTGTGGGTTGTTCGACAGCATTGACATCCTCACCACCCTCAGCCTCTTGCACATGTTGTTCTATGTTGCCTGCTGCAGCCCTTCTCATTTTGTAGGTTTGGTTTTAAAATTTCTCCGCTTGTATACACCGGTGGTGTAGAGTGTGGAAAAAAAGAGAGGGCTAGGTATTTGCTTGGTTTATAGAGGTGTTCTGAGCTGGGCTGGTCTGCTTCCTGTGTGATTAGCTGATTCTGATACATTTCATCTGGCAGCTCAACTAGGTCTCCTTGATTAATTTACTACTGCTGTTTTCCCTTCCCATTGCCTCCCTGTTTAGGCCCGTGTGCGTGCCATGCAAATGGAGTGCTCAAATGTGCACAGAGCTGCTTTTTCCTGGTTTAACTTCCATTTTCTTCCTGTACAACCCGGTGTGCAGAGCGTACACCTACTTACACTTTGTTGCAGAGACTTTCATATAGCATGGAATATCAAGATAAGATAAAAATATCTGTTTGTGACCATAATGTTTCTTGACTAAAGCCAAGCAGTTTTTTGACTGATGCTATCTTTATGATCTACCCCGATTAGTGATTTATTTGAAGTGTTTTAAGTATTTCGTTTATGCATATATTTCTCTAAGACTTAACACATTCCAAGTACTTTAAAATCTCTTGTTATCCTAAGATCAAGTTGGATAAAATTGCCCATGACTGAAACCTGCCTAGAGTCAAAGATACTATTAATCTGTCAATAGCACTACTGGTGAAATATGCAAACTTTAAGGAATGTGAATACCTTACAGTGGCAGTTCTAGGTTTCTTTTATTAATGTGGGGTGGTGAAAAATAGGGTACAATAACTAGCTGGTGGAACACGTAGGACATATGGAAAAAAATAAAGAATAAAATACATGATACTTGGTAACATGCCTATATTTCACTGTTAAAAATGAATAAAACATCTATTAAAAACAGTGATTGCTATAGTCACGCAAATTCCAACAGTATTCACAGCAAAGAAAAGTTAAAAAATTGCCATGATTAAGGATTATGGGCTGGATAAAATGTTGTTATGCTATAGTGTAACAAGTCAAGGGAGTAGATTACCAGTACAACAGAGGCAGAAAATGTCATAAAACAAAGACATTCATGTCTCAGTAGAAAGAGAAACATATCATTATCCCAAATTCATGAACCTGAAATTGGAATGATTTTGTTCTGTATTGCATGGCAAGGAAAATATTTAAACAAATGCAACATGTTTTGTAGCATTCATGATAAAACACATGCCTTCCCATTACAGACACTGGTGACTCACTGAGTAGTGTAAAATTTATTTGAAGTAGAAGCAGGAGTGGTCAGTTAAAAGCTTCTAGGTTACAATGATAGCTTTGATGCCTCAGGAAGTATGTGGGGGAGGTCTGTCTTCTAAAACTTGAAAGCCTCAGCTACTTTATTTTGTTTAGCATTTATAAATACTGTTAGGTAAGAGCTGCTCTGAGTACAAAATTAGAATATTTCAGGAAAAAAGTGAAAATGAAAATATGTTTACAGCAGCAGGTCCATTGAGATATAGTAACCATAACTACTTGGTGATTCCGATGCTTTAAAAAGCCAGAGTACAAAGTTATAATGAAATAATTAGTGGCAACCATTATTTATTTATTTATTCGTACATACATTTTGCTTACTGGGTTAATCCCACTAATCAATGGTCTCTTTTGAATAAATTAAGGAGGAGATGCTTTTAGTTTGTTAAATGATGTTTTGGAGTACATTCTCCAGTGTAATCTTTTTGAAAATATGCAGATGGAATAAGAAGAAACTGGTAAGAATGTGTTCTTACAACTCTCCGGCCAGGAGGGTTGTGGGATCATTTATAACAGGAACTGTTGATGCGGAGTAAAGCAGAAAGCAGGAGAAATGTTTCATGGGGAACATTATGAAAAATACAGTAAGATTAAGTAGATGTGAGTAAGTGAGGAACAAAAGTTTAAAAAAGCAGCAGAAAGTGGAAGAAAAAAGGACATATGCAGCAACACAGGCAGAGGTGAGAAGAGAGAGAATTGAAAAGACACCTTGAAGGTAAAGGTATAGAGTAAGAATTCAAGGAAAAAAGATAGAATTGTTAAGATATTTGGGATAATATAATTGGTCTGTTGGGTATATCAGTGCCTGAAGTAACAACTCTCATTTTGATAAATAAAGAAACTTGTTGTGACATTATTTGTGAAAATGGACAGAGATTAGAAATGTTTATAAATGAATGTGAAAAGGATAAAGACTTAAGACCATGGAATGAATATACGATTAATGCATTATATAGATATTGAACAAAAAATACTTTAAAATGTGCTTAGAAAAATATTGTAATAATATTCAAGAGATAGTAAAAGTTTATGATAATATGGGCTTGTGGACTGGTGGATGGGAATGTTTAGATATTTTGAAATCCTCCATAAAGGAGGCCAAAACACTGTCACTTCTAATTTTCGGCCCATAGCCATCCTATCCCCACTATCAAAAATCATGGAGAAATGTATTTGATCCCAAATGATGTCTTATATGACCCAAAACAACCTACTAACCCCTACATAACATGGTTTCTGTCCCAGGCATAGTACCATCACTGCCCTCCACTCCTTGCTAGACTCCATAAACCTTGCTCTTGACTCTGGCAAAATAGTTTCTACTCTGTTCCTTCACCTCTCCAAAGTCTTTGATACTGTATCTCACCCCTTACTATTATCCCAATTCTCCTCTCTCAACCTCCTCCCCCCACAATCACCTGGTTCACCAGCTATCTCTTTAAAAGACAGCAAGCCATGAAATGGAAAAACTCACTCTCTTCTTTTCTATATACCACACACCGCTACCGGAGTTCCCCAGGGTTCCATCCTAGGCCCTCTCCTCTTTACCATCTTCATTAATAATTTCCACCAGTCTCTCTCTAATGCACACTAATTCAATATACTGATGATTCGGCAATTATTTGTACAGCAGACACCCCCTCTGACCTGCTTCTTAAAACTCAGTTAACCTTCTCTAATACCAAATCATGGAGGCATAGTAATCACCTCACCTTAAATGCCAATAAAACAAAGTTAATGATCTTTTCCCCATCCAAAAACACCATTATAAACAAAAACTCTTTTACAGTGACTGCTCAGAATAACAGTCCCATAGAAATAGTATCACATACCAAACTGCTCGGTGTCATAATTTATGAAAATCTAAAATCTGATATCCATATCCAAACTAATATAAAAATAAAAATCACCAAAAACTAGGTCTCCCGTATAAATGCAAGCATTACCTTATCCCCTCCACCAGACACACCCTTACCTCTAATTACCTTCGTCTCTCTCTTATGTACATCACCCCCCTATTTACTAATCTTCAGCTAGGCTTACAGGCCAAGTTGGAAGCCTGTTACAATAAAATCTCTAAATTTGCCACCAATTCCAGAAACTCATTGCATTACTGTCTTTATATCCATGCCATGAAATGGCTTGAACTTCCTAACTACCTCAAACACCTTAGACTTACTACTGCTCACAAGCTCATATTCAAACCATTTAGTTGTCCTTCTTTGTCCACCTTGTTAACGCCCTACATTCCCAACCGCTCTCTAAGATCAGAAAACTACAATCTTCTACACATATATAAGCCTTGTTTACCCCCTGGCCGCCTACTGTTATCCTGCTCCCTAGCTAAACTCTGGAATCCTCTCCCTACCCCTTTGAAATACTCAGAGCCACTCAAACTTCACAACTCTTTTCCAATCTGACCTCCTTTCAAAGTGGGACTGTTCCTGTACCCCTACCACATAAACTCTTTAAGACCATTTCTCATGCACTATATACCTCAACCTTCTATCATTGTACTCTCTTACCCTTTGCCTCTACTTCCTCTCCTACCCTATACCTCATAAACTTCCCCCCAACCCATGCTTTGTCTCCACTATAACCACCTTTTACCTCTCCCACCTCACCTTCTTCTCTCTGTTCTCTCCTCATAGTTCTAACTTCCAAAAAAAGCTTGTTTTTTTATCTGTACATAAATGTTTTACTTACATGTTTTTTTAATCTGAAATGCCTGTACTTTTAATATGTTTAGACTACATGAATCTCACTTTTGTAAATCGTTACCTAGGATTTGAAATGTTATGTCTTTTTTTTAACAAATTGTATATTATCTCTTTATTTTTCACTATTCTACTACTTTATTTACTTTTGTATAACTATTGTAAAATTGTCTATATCCTGTGGAGCTTTTCTCCCCGGGCCTCCACTAAAAATTGGCTCTTCCAGGCCCAGTGGACTATCCCAGTCATCAAACTGTAATAAAATAAATAAATAAAATGTTAAATAAAACAATTGTGCATTTGACAAAAAATGTGAAGCAAAATGCTATAAATTTAAACAAATGTATTTTTCACTGTTCGACTACTTTGTTTAGTTTTGTATAACTATTGTAAAATTGTCTATATCCTGTGGAGCTTTTCTCCCTGGGCCTCCACTGAAAATGGGCTCTTCCAGGCCCAGTGCACTACCCAGTCATCAAACTGTAATAAAATAAATAAATAAATAAATAAATATAATGTTAAATAAAACAATTGTGCATTTAACAAAAAATGTGAAGCAAGATACTATAAATGCAAACAAAAGGGGAATTTGTGAATGGACTGTGACATGGGGAAAGAAAATAATATTCATGGAGAAATGGGGCAAATAAGGCAACAAAATGCTACTGTTTCAGAGGATTCAGGGGAGAAAGACTTAACATCAAAAGAAGGAGAGGAGGGAAGAGAATAGAAGTGAAGAAGAGTTACAATAAAGGGTAAGAGAAAGGAGTGCAGATATGGAAGGATTTGAAGTAAGTGATGAAGAAGATAATAGAAGGCATGTTCTTCTTTCGGCTTTTCCCGGTTAGGGGTCGCCACAGCAGAACTCCGGTCCGCTAATGATTGGCAGTAGATTTTTATGGTGCTAAGGTGATAGCTCGATGCCCAACCTTCAACGAAGGCACGCCCATTTACATGTCTTTCGACGACACTTGACCATGTGGAGGACATGCAGACTCCACACAGAAGGTGCTCCAGCTGAGAATTGAATGGGAGAACCTCTTGCTTTGAAGCGACAATGCTACCACTGCACCACCGTGACTTCAGATAATAGAAGGCATGTAATCAAAAATAAAAATTCCATTGGTAAAGAGTTATGAATAGAAAAATAAACTTTTGCAGGAAAGTTTAAAAGAGAGAAAAAAGGAAGCGAGTGACTCTATAGTGGATACCTTACATGTTAACAGTGTAATGAATGCTGTTAGAAGACTGATGGTGTATCAGTGGTGTCAGAATGTCAATGCAAACATAATTGTTCTAATAGTAAAAAGATTCACATTTAAAGAAAAAAGAAGATATAATTATTATGGGAAGAAAATGGAATGGAAAAGATCATATTATTGTAAAGTCAGGTATATTATTAGTTATAGATATTCATTAGAAGGAAAACCAGTAGGACTGATTATAGCTTATGTCTGCACTAATTGCAAGAAGTGAGATGATTTGTTGAATTATTAAAACCTTATGTTTTAGTTAATATGACTAGTCTGTTGAGTGACTAACTGTAACCTAAAAAGGAAGTTGGTAAAATGGCAAAGCTTGAGAGAAATCATGTTTACAGGAAATTTAAAAGCATAGAAAAAGAGATTATACATATAAAAAAGGAAGTGAAAACTGATATTGATTACATCATTTATTCAGAATCCTTTAATGAGTGTAATGAGTGATGGGGATTGCTAAAAGTTGTTTTTTCAGATCACAGGGCAGTTTAGGTTATATTTGGAGTAAAATAAATATGATACAATTGGAAAAGGTTTAAAAAATTAAATAATGAGAAGGATGATAATGAAAGTAAGGATGAAACTGAAGATCTATGCAAAAATTTTACAACCAGATTTATGTATAAGAATTGGTCAGAAGGGAAGTATATAAAGCAAAAGTTAAAAAGGAATATGAAAAAGAGAAAAAAGTAAATATTTAGGAGAAAAAAGGGAGCATGTTAAGGCTAAAGGGATGATGTGGAGTTGGAGCAAAGAAAGTAGTGAAAAGTACAGTTTCAAATAAATGGAATTGGAATGAGAAAATAAGAAAAGGGTAGACAATTTAATTAGAAAGCAGACATTTTAGTACAAGGAAAAAGAAATAAGTAAATCCTTTTCAGTAAAAAAAAGTTAAAGCAACAGTGCATGTTAGAGGAAAAATATAACTGTAAAAATGAGTTTAAATAAAATGAAATAGGAATAATTAATTACACAGAAAAAATATCAAGAGGAGAGTGGTAGAAAGGAAACAGAAATGTAAAATGTATACAGAAACAGAAAATTAATATTTTAGAAAATAAATTAGTGTGGGGAAATAGATATATTAAGAAATGTGAAAATTATGAATGAATGAGTAAATCATGGTTTTGGAGAGAAAATTATTTGTGAGAGGTGGTGAAGTTAATGTGGAAGAAAGGAGAACTGGAGCCCTATAACACTGGTGAATATAGATTATACAGTTTTATGAAAATAATCCTGGTAAGATTAGAAAGTACAATGAAGAATAAATGAAGTGATGGAATGTATGGAATTAAAGGAAGGAAAGTGAGTGAAATGTTAATTATAGTTGGAAAAAATAATAGATTGCAACAAAGAGCAAGGGAAGTGAGTTAGGGTAATGGGAATGGATGTGGAAAAAGCATATGATAATGAGAATAGGTATCAAGTATAAAAGATTTTAGAAAGATGTGGTATTAATAAAAAACTTAAAAACTGTTAATGTGGTATGAGCCAAGGCTATTGTGAATAGGTGGGTAAGTGAAGAAATTAAAATAAAAAAGGAGTTAGGCAAGGTTGTCCAAAGAGTAGCTTATTGATTGGGTGATAAGCTTGAACATGGAGAATATTAGTTATGGTGCTATACAATAAGAAATAAGCATTGCATGTGTTTATCAGATATGGCAAGCTAGAACGAAACAAATTTTATTTAACAAAATATGGAATGAGAAATTATGAGAAAGATTAAATATTTTTTAATTCATTCCCTCCAATGGAACTCTGGAAGTTTGAATGTAACTTCAATTGGGTGGACCCTAAGAATTTGAGAAAACCAAATTGTGTCCTCACTTTTGAAACAAATGATCATATTTCTGGAACCTTAAGGGTTATTAAAGAAATGTAAATGTGAACCTCTTTAGTACACACTATTTTTATAGTGGTAACATTCTTTAGATTCTAAGTCTTAAATTGGATTTTATAAGTCACAATAATCACAGTAACTATTAAACTGTATTTATTTATTTATTTGACATTTGTTGACCAGGATAGTCCGACTGGGACAGAGCCCTTTTTCAGAGGAGGCCCGGGGAGAAAAGCTCCAAAGTACAAATATGTATATAAATGAAAAATACAAGTTACGATAATTTTAAAATAGAAAAAAGTTAGCAAAAGAATAAAAGATAATCACACTAGTGGCATAGACATATGAAATATTAAACAGTGAACATTCAGTATGTAAATTAGAAACAAAATATAGTTGACAAAAGGTAAATGTATTGGTAGAAGGTAAAGCTATATTAAAATTAAAGTTTAAAGCAAAGAAGAGAAGAAAATAATGAGAGTCAGGTAACTATATAGGTAGAAGAAATCAGGTAAGTTGGAGAACAAACAGAGGAAAGGAAGGAAAAATAAAGGGTTAGGAAGGAGAGAGGAGTAAAAAAGAGAGGAGAAGAGAAAGAGTAAAGGTTTAGATTCTGGTAGGGTGGTTACAGTGACAAATCCAAGTGTGGTTTAGATATTCTTTGAGAGATCTCTTAAATTTGTAGACTAAAATTAAATATTTATATAATATAAGTGATTAATATTTTGTAAACAACTTACACTATAGCAACAACCATTCAAACTGCACATGGCATTTTGTTCATTCAACTGAGGGATTTCATATGAAGCTAAGCAGTTTTGTCTGTGCTACTTGGTTGTTCAGATATTTCAATACACATGAAATTTGTGACCATACAAATAAATATTATATAAACAACAATTAATGTTTATTTCTCTGCAATAGACTGAGGTCATATATCAATGTAATTATGTTTAAGAGGATGAAGAACAGAAAGGTTGTTGGTCCAGATGACATACCTGTGGAAGCTTGGAGGTGTTTAGGTGAAATGGCAGTGGAGTTTTTAACTAGATTGTTTAATGAAATCTTGGAAAGTGAGAGGATGCCTGAGGAATGGAGAAAAAGTGTTTTGGTACCGATTTTAAGAATAAGGGTGATGTGCAGAGCTGTAGTAACTACTGAGGGAGTAAATTAATCAGTCACAGCATGAAGTTATGTGAAAGTGTAGTGGAAGCTAGGTTAAGAAGGGAGGTGATGATTAATGATCAGCAGTATGGTTTCATGCCAGAAAAGAGCACTACAGATGCGATGTTTGCTTTGAGAGTGTTGATGGAGAAGTACAGAGAATGTCAGAAGGAGTTGCATTGTGTCTTTGTGGATTTAGAGAAAGCATATGACAGGGTGCCTAGAGAGGAGTTGTGGTATTGTTTGAGGAAGTCGGAAGTGTCAGAGAAGTATGTAAGAGTGGTACAGGATATGTACGAGGGTAGTGTGACAGTGGTGAGGTCTGTGGTGGGAGTGATAGATGCATTTAAGGTGGAGGTGGGATTACATCAAGGTTCAGCTCTGAGCCCTTTCTTATTTCTAATGGTGATGGACAGGTTGACAGACAAGATCAGACAGGAGTCCCCGTGGACTATGATGTTTGCAGATGACATTGTGATCTGTAGTGAGAGTAGGGAACAGGTAGAGGAGACCCTGGAGAGGTGGAGATATGCTCAATAGAGAAGAGGAATGAAGATCAGCAGGACTAAGACAGAATATATGTGTGTGAATGAGAGGGAGTATAGAGGAATGGTGAGGATGCAGGGAGTAGAGGTGGCAAAGATGGATGAGTTTAAATACTTGGGATCAACAGTTCAGAGTAATGGTGAGTGTGGAAGAGAGGTGAAGAAGAGAGTACAGGCAGGATGGAGTGGGTGGAGAAAAGTGTCAGGAGTGATTTGTGACAGACGAGTACCAGTAAGAGTGAAAGGGAAGGTCTACAAGCGGGTAGTGAGACCAGCTATGTTATATGGGTTGGAGACAGTGGCATTGACAAAAAGGCAGGAGTCAGAGCTTGAAGTGGCAGAGTTGAAGATGTTAAGATTTGTACCAGGTGTGATGAGGATGGACAGGATTAGGAATAAGTATATTAGAGGGTCAGCCCAGGTTGGAAGGTTTGGAGACAAAGCCAGAGAGGCAAGATTACGTTGGTTTGGACATGTGCTGAGGAGGGATGTAGAGCATATTGGGAAAAAGATGCTAGGGATGAAGCTGCCAGGTAACAGGAAAAGAGGAAGGCCTAAGATAAGGTTTATGGATGTGGTGAGAGAGGACATGCAGGTGGTTGGTGTGACAGAGCAAGATACAGAGGACAGGAAGACATGGAAACAGTTGATCTGCTGTGGTGACCCCTGATGAGAGCAGCTGAAAGAAGAAGAAGAAGATTGTGTAAGCTTCATGTTGAAATATTTTAATACATTATAAGTAGTATGGTTGTGGAAATTGGAATTATTAATTCAAATATGAAGAAAACAATTTTTGATGCCCAGAAGCATCAGTAGAAAGCAACTGTAAAAACACCTGCAGATGTTATTAGGACGTAATAATATATACGAAATGGAATATGTAAAATGTTTTAAATACGTTACATAATCATTTTACTATTTATTATTGCATTTATTTAAATGGTGGCTAATGTAGTATTGTTAAGTAGACAAAATGTGTTTTTGTGTGTGTGTGTGTGTGTGTGTGTGTGTGTGTGTGTGTGTGTGTGTGTGTGTGTGCGCGATCATGCGTGTATGTAATATAGAGTGTTTTTAATTTGCTTGTTTGAAACTATAGTTACAATAGAGGGCCCCCACTCATTTTGATTAATAGAGGGCCCCTATTCATTTTGATAAGTGCCATGCAGTATTTTTCATTCAACTGAGCTAATACTAGCTAAGGCAGGTGAGGCCTCAGTTTATTGTCTCATCTGAAGACAGCACATCCAGGAATGTAGCCCCACACTTATGCAACAGTATAGTGTCAGAATTGAAACAATAATCCATATACAAATTTGCAAATAGAAACTATAGCATTCTACACTACATGGTGCGGCTGTTACTTATCAAGCTTCTGCAGCTACAAATAGACACAAGTAATTTTATACCCCCCTCCAAAGAAGACAAAAACTGTACCAAGCAAATGTATCAATATGAATCTTGTAGTACTTTTTCCGATTTGCTGAAATAACACCAACAGAGATAATTTAGCTCTGAATGTTTTGGTGTAGCAATGTACCTCTCAACTTATTTGGTGAAGAATTCTGGACAAAGCCAAACATAATGAGGGGGGTCTATTGGAAGCAATTTTTAAATAAGTTAATATAAAAAGTATTGCATCAATATGTATTTTGAACAATAAGTATAAAACTGTAATGACTGGTGCTATTGATTAACTTTAATCATGAAAGATTTACCAGAAAATAAAAAAAAATGTTATGAGGGACAGGACCAACATTTGAAGCAAAATCAGAGACATTCAGCAAAAATAGGAACAGTTCAAAGGTATGGCAGGTACTCAAAAGAGAAGGTCTGATCACAATAATCCATTCCAGGATTTTAATACTTTCTGGATATTCAGAATTTTAAAATATGCAGTTATAATGCATATATTATAATGCATAAATATGTGTTACTGCTGCTAAACCTTTTGTATAATCCATATTTTATCTAAGACCCTGCTAGGTTTTCAGTACGCTCCCTGACCAGAAAAGCCAGCAGCCAAACCCTTTTCAACTCTGTTCCCCCCATACTTGTCCCTCTTCTAGCTCCCTTAACTGCACTAGTCCCCTTCTCTCTTCAACATTTCCAGCACAAGGAATCCCCTGGTGGAATTACAGGTGTACTTTTAGCATTGTCCACTATATGGCACCCTCTCACCTCGATTCCTGACTTCCCACATCTCTTACTTCACTGGCTTTACTATTCTCTACAAGTTCTAATTTCTCTTTTTCTTTCTCTTTTTCTGACTTCTTAGGCCATTCTATCCTTTAAAATCCTTGTCTCTTGTACTTACCTTCACCAACCAACATTCCACTGATAGGTTCTCACTGTGGTCCTGCCTTCCTTGGCTCTTGGCTCTACCCGCTCCATTCGCCCTGCGGGCTCATTCCACTCCCCTACCCTGTCCCCAATTCCCACCCGCCCCAATACCTCTACATTTATACCTTCATAACCACACCCACTAGACTACCTAGCAAATAAGTTCCACTTCTTTGTCAACTCCTACTCTCTTATCCCACCCAAAACAATAATCACTCAATACAACTACAAAACCTAACCTGGCCAATTAGTCTCCATTTCTCAGCCAACACCCACTCCCTAACCCCACCCATACCCAACCATTATTCATATCTCCACTCCATTATAATAATTAAAGACCTAGCTACACCCCTATACATACTACCCCCTTACACCCATATTTTACTCAGCAACTGCATACCATCTTACAACTGCCATCTTTAACATTCATCATCATTATGATCTCCAAACCGTCATCCCTACTCACTCTGCTGTTACTTCTCCTCAATATATCCTACATCCACTACCTCACCCAGCCCAATCATACTAAACATTCACAATGCTTTCATGTAACCAGTCATCTTAACTCACCTCCCTTAAATTCACACACCTTAATATCTCCTCACTTATATGAAATCAGTAACCATCTACTCTTTCCCGATAAACTTATCACCCTTCATAAATATTCTTCCATCAGAGCATCTAATAAACCCTACATCATCATAATTAAGCCTAACCCATACTCTAAACGATCCAAGTACCTCTCCAACCCAATGTTATATCTAATTACTACACTATTATCAGGAGATATTCTCCCTAATCCTGGACCCTCCACATCATCCACTACAGATAAGTCCATACTATTCACCTCTCTAAATTCCCAAAGCATAGTGAACAAAATCCCAAACCTCCATACCTGGCTTAACCATAACAAACCTGACTTCCTATCCATCTCTGAAACTTGGTTAAAACCCCACATAAAAGACTCTGAAATAACACCATCAAACTATTCAATCATAAGAAAAGACAGAACCCATAAAAAAGGAGGTGGAGTTGCTCTCCTATACTCATCTTCCTTATCAGTTACTCTATATAACAAACCTATTCCCCACTTCAATAATGCTGAAATACTCCTAGCATTATTTCAGGTTAATATACACAAACACATATGCATAGCACCCCTCTATACCCCCCTGGTGACAATATCACTACACTTGAGGACATCCTCTTCTGGCTCTCCACTAACATTTCTAATGAAATAATAATCCTGGGAGACATGAATATCAATTGGGCCTCCATTCAGGCTCCCACAAACCCACTTAACATCAACCTTTATAACTTCTCACAGCTTATTAACTCCACAACCCACCCCTCAAAAAACCTATCCAGTGGTAGCATTTTAGACTGGATTTTAGTCTCCCACCCTCATTATTTCTCTGACAATGGTACCCTTCCAGACCCTCTTAGTGACCACCTACCCACATTCACATATCGACTCCCTTCTCCCATACACCAAACACATAATTACATTACGACTCGCAACCAAAAAAATGTCAACCCCATAATCTTCATTGACTCCCTTAAAACAATAAATTGGAACATCCTAAAAACTCTACCTTTAGATAATGCTGTTGCCCACTTTAACTCAACCTTCTTAAAATTCTTGACTTCCATGCTCCTTTACAGACTAAGAGAATAAAAACCAAAACTGCCCCTTGGCTAACCAAAAATACCCTAGTAACCATGAAATGCAGAGATAAAGTCTGGGCACTTTACCAAAAAAATAGGTCTCCCCTACATCAAAATGAATATAAAACACTTAGAAATAAAGTAAAAAAGCTTATTATCACTGACCGACAAAACTACTTCTCCATACTCCAAAACAGCAACAAAACAAACCCACAGAAATTCTGGAAAGGAGTTACTACCCTTATCAGTCCTGGCAAAACAGACAACCCCAGCCCAGACCCTAATGCTCCTGACATAGACTTAGCTACACAATTTAACTCTTTTTTCATTAATTCTATTTCTAAATTAACCTCAACATTCTCTAACAACATCACTCCCTCCACCTCTCCCTCACCTTCCTCTTCTGACACTTTTACCTCTACTCCGACAACTTCACTCTCTTCCTCTCCACCACCATGATCCTGTAATACCCTCTCTTCCCCTCCCTCTCCTTTTTCTCTAAAACCTATGCCCATATCCACCATTAAAAAACTCCTTCAGAAACTTAAGCCATGCTCCAATGCCCCAGACAATATCCCATCACACTTTCTTAGTATAGCTGCAGAAGCCATTGCCTACCAAATTAGTATACTAATTAACTGCTCTATCCAAGAATGCATAGTACCCCAAATCTGGAAAAAGGCTTTTATCACACCGTTACATAAAGGTGGTAATAATAACAACACTACTAATTTCCTTCCCATAGCAATCTTATCTCCCATTTCTAAACTCTTAAAAAAATGTATCCAACTACAACTCCTACCATATCTCTTAGACAATCACCTATTAACTCCAACACAGCACAGTTTTAGACCTGGCCATAACACTATGACAGCCCTCCTCTCCTTCCTGGAAACCATAAATAAAGCCCGAGACTCTGGTCACATTGTCTCTACCCTCCTACTTGACCTCTCTAAAGCCTTTGACACTATCTCTCACAAACTTCTTCTAACTAAACTCTCTCAGCTCAACCTATATTCTTCCACTTTAAACTGGTTCTCCAGTTACTTATCTAATAGATATCAATCAGTCAAATGGAAAAAGGCCACCTCCTCTTTCCTTGCTACCCAAACTGGAGTTCCCCAAGGTTCCATACTAGGTCCTCTCCTCTTCAATATATTCATAAATGACTTCCGTAATTCTATCCCTTTCTCAAATATCATTCAATATGCAGATGATTCAACTATTATCTGCTCTGCAACATCCCTCCCTATGCTACAAAAGCTAACACAAGATGCATTCCCAATCACCGAACAATGGATGAAAAAAATCACCTAGCACTAAGTGCCTCTAAAACCACATTAATGGTATTCACTCCCTCCAAAATCACCTCTATTAATACAAACACTTTTTCTATCACTAGTCATAACAACACATCTCTGGAATTGGTGTCTGAGACAAAATTACTTGGGGTCCAAATTGATAATAAGCTAAAATTCAACTCCCACCTACAACTAAATATAAAAAAAACCCATCAAAAATTAGGCATGCCCTACCGACAAAATTGTTACCTAACAACATCCACTAAAATCACTCTTGCTACCTCATTTCTTATCCCCTCCCTTCTCTATGGAGCCCCACTCTTAACTAACCTTCAATCTTCCCTTAAAACACAACTTTCCTCATGCTACAACTAAATTGCCAAATTCGACACTAGCCACAAATCATCTAGCCACCACTGTTCTTCTCTCCACAAACTAAAATGGCTAGAACTATCCAATCATCTCACCTACACTCAACTGATTCTTGCACATAAACTAATTTTCAACCCCTTACTGTGTCCATCCCGATCCTCTGCCTTTAAAATGCACCTACCTAACAGAGTACTAAGATCTAACAACCAAAACCTAATAGAAATATACAAACCAACCCGTCCCTCTGGAAAAAAATCTCCTATCCTATGGTCTAGCTTGTCTCTGGAACTCTCTACCACCATCCATTCGTACCATCTCCAACCACTTTACATTCAAAAAAATCTCTTCACTCTCACCTATCATCCCAGTGGGAATGCTCCTGTTTTCATCCATCATAATCTATACTAGCAAACTTTTTCTCCTCCTTTCTGGCAACTTCCTATACTGCCTCTCCTAACTCATGCATTCTCTGCTAGTGCTAACTAAACACTCTCCCAAAACTGTATCATAATGTCATATTTTCATGCTTCCTAAAAGTTAATGACCTCACAGTACTTATATTATAACATTTCTTTTCTAAGCATGAATTTTCTGTAACAATCATCACCAGTCTGTACTACTTATAACATCAAGCTCTAAGCTGTAACACTTGTAATTATTGTATTTTAACCAAAAACCTATTTGCAACCTTGTTTCTAGAACTACATTAATCATAATGTCATACCCTAAGCTGTATCACTTGTAAATATTGTATTTTAAACAAAAACCTAACTGTAACCTGGTTTCTAGAACTACATTACTTGTAATGTCATAATCTAAGCTGTATCACTTGTAAATATTGTAATTTTAATGTATAACCTATTGTAACCTTGTTAATGGAGCTTTTCTCCCCAGGACTCCATTGAAAACGGGTTCATCTTGGCCCAATGGACTATCCTGGTAAACCAACTGCAAATAAATAAATAAATAATTTCCTAAATGTTATAACTGTCTTGAACATGTTTCAACACTTTTAGTTTTAATGACTGAAATAATTAAAACTGCATATCCTGACATTCTTAGGCTAAGGCTTCTTCATTTTCAGACAGTTTAATATAGTTTGAAATTGCCATAACTCTCTAACATCAATAAGTAAAAGAATTAAAAAAATTTACACCCATAGACTATATTCTATTTTCAAAATTTAGACCACTATAATACCTTTCTTAAGGTGGAACAAATGGGAAAAATGTGAAACATTTACTTAAAAATTGAGAGCTTACAGCATGGTTAAAGTGTTCACAAATTAAACAACCACTCACAGTGGACAGTATGAATGGTTCACCCCCCAAAAAATCCAGCAAAGTCCAAAGAATAAAATTGAATAGAACCAAACCACGATCAAGGACAGCAGCATATAATCTTCCTTTATTGTTTATTTTGCAGCTACAAAGACTGCTTCATCAGACATATTCACTTCACATTCCCTCCATATTTAGAAAACACACAACCAATAAAATAACAAAGATCATTAAGCATTTAAATTTTCAATTTTCAAACAGTACACCTTAAAACTATATTAACATCAAATTCCATCATATCAAACATTCATAAAAAGTATATATTTTTTATATTAAATAGAATGACAAGTGATGTATAAAAATGCATACAAATATATATAAAAAATAAAAAATATATTTTTATCTAAACATCTGTCTAGCCTGTAGCACAGGCTTAATGAAAACGTTATCATTCAACCCTCTTCCTTTGGTAGGTCTCATTCTAATAGTCCAATTTAGTTCAGACATTTCTGTTATATTCCTCACATCACCCCCCCCCCTTTCACACACACACATTACTTCAACTACCATGAATCTAAAACTGTGTGTAGGCCCACTCTGAATGGCATGTCTAGCCAATGCATTTGTGCTCATAGCATTATTTATCTTATAGATGTGTTCCCTTATCGGGTCTCTTAACCTTCTATTGGTCTTACCAGTGATCTGTCTAGAATTTAAAGTGCATGCTAATTGTAATTCTTCCCACTTGGTATATCTGGCTTATTGTCATGTTTGTTCATCATTTTATATTGGTATGAATGTCTCTGATTTTGAATTTGAAGGAGTTGTTGAATCTGAAAAGATGTTGGGCAAGTAGGAACTTATCCATGTGACAAGTCTAAGATACGTGTTTTGGTAAGAAATCTAAATGGTAATGCATTTAATGGTAAGAAGTATAAAGCGGTGGAGCATTTTAATTGTAGTACGTGTAGATTGATATATATTATAGGTTGTGGTTGCACACCTATAAAGTGGTACATTGGGCAGACAAGAAGAATGATGAAGTGAATAATGGAGCATTTTGGGGATATAAGAAATACCAGGTTACATAGCACAGTTGCCCAACATTTTAATTCAGTACATGATGGTTGTGACAACAGTTTATTTTTCAGTGTTTTGGCTAAGCCATTTTCTATTCAGGGGTGATTATATATAATGTTTATTGAAAATGGAAACAAAATTCATTATCAATTATAAAACTCTTTGTCCTGGTGGATTGAACTTAAGAGTTAAATCTGAATGTATAAAAACCATGAATAGATACTAGTTTTCCTAGGGTGGACACTCTCAAAATTATATTTGTAAACGTAATCTAAAATATATTTTAAATGTATTGAAATGTTTATATATATTTTGTTTATTATTTGGTGCTATTTTGGTATGGGGGTGCTGCACTTTAGATATCAATACATTTTTGGTGGGGTTTATTGATTGAAAGTAATTTGTTTCAATTGAATGGTTTATTGGATAATTGCAATTTGTATAAAACTGAGGCTGTCTGAGTGAAGTAATTGTTCCCTGCAAGGCAAACAGCTGGGGTACTAGGAACATCAGTAAAGTATTGGCAGCTATGAATAGTGGCTCTGTTTTGTTTTATTTTTTCTTTTCTTTTGTGACTTTGTGGTTTATTCTTCACTTCAGTTTTATTCTTTGAACTTTGATGGTTAAAGTGTTACTTTATACTTGTTTTACAAAATACTAACTTCTTCAACCTCAACAAGCTCCCAGGAGAAACAACTCCAGTTGTCAAAGTCCAAGGCTAAAGATGAGCAATATCCCCACCCACTCAAAAAAAGTGAGACATATGCTAACAACTAGGAAGGAAGCTCACACCATGGTAATATTGTGGATATTATAATGTATATATTCCAACACTCTGTTTTATTGCCAGAACAATCACTTGTTAAGACAAAAAAAAAAAAACTTACTCATCAGTTATAATTTTTTTGTGTTCTACCACCAACCCAGCTCTTCAGGTAATAAAGACATGAGAGTACGGTGAAAAAGTCCAGACTCCCCGACATACAAAAAATAACATTTTTCTCATATTCACTCTTAACATCTCAGTTAGAAATGCACAGTCACAGCTTTAGCATTTGTCCCCATTTCAGTTATTACTTCATTTAACCCACTACATTAGTAATATCTTGATCTTTGACACACATACACACATGCACACACACACATATGCACACACACACATGAATTACAGCCACTTGCATGACTGAAAACCATGGTTAGTTTTTTGAGAACGTGAA
The DNA here is from genome assembly GCF_019279795.1 of Protopterus annectens. NCBI lineage: Eukaryota > Metazoa > Chordata > Ceratodontiformes > Protopteridae > Protopterus > Protopterus annectens. Next base: position 1,728,690,501 of record NC_056741.1, on the reverse strand, counting down.
TAAATAAATTTATAAATAATGGCTCAGAACTATATCTCAGCTTGCTGATCTCAGAACCATACAGTACAACTCCCCTCTGCTCTCTCAACGTCTTAGTTCAGGAATCAAAAAACAACAAACAAAATCAGTAAACACTTTTAAATAATTCTCTTATATGCTTAGAAAGGTGATAGAATAACACAATGTCATTATTAAGCATGTTACAAAGTATACAAAATCTGAAACTCATATGCATGTCATTATTTAGTGACTGCAAACTTCAACCATTTGTAAAAGCCACAAATTATACAAGAAGCAGAACAAAATATGTCTCATTTTTTTGCTCAATAATTCTGGACACATCTGAAAATAGTGGAGACAAAAGGCAACCATTTTTATTAATTTATTGTATATATTAATCAGCTAAACCCAATAGGCAAAATGTACCTTATCATGGGTGATCTAAGAACACTGTCTCTTTAAGTAACTTGCTCAAAGTCACAAAGTAGGCAAATGGAGGTGAGAGGATTCAAGCCCTGTACATTTTGACTACAGAATGCATTTTGTTAACACAAGTCCAAATTACCTAGAATGTTAAAAGAACAATAACTGTTGCATGAATGTGCATTCTCTGAGCAATAAAAGCCACAACACTGTAATGACTGGCATTATCAATTGACAATAAGCCTCAGTGATTTTCCAGAAAAAAAATAAGTGAATGAGGGGGAGGGCATAAGTATGAGGTAAAATCAGTGATCTGCAAAATTGGCGACTGATAACAGACAAGCTACTGTAATTCACTTAAAATGTTAACAGAACAGTAGGTGTTGGATTAACATACATTTTGTGAATGTTTGAACAGAAAAAAGTATGAAATCCAACAAATGGTATTACTGACAGACTATAGGCATTTTTAACTTTCTGAGAGTTGTCAGTAAATTGATTCAAAAGTTAAGGAGCAACAGTGCAGAGGATTAAGGTTCTAAATGTTTAGTTAACTGCTCCTTACAGTCAAAGTTGCAGGGTTTGATTTATTCCATCTCCATTTGCGTACTATGTGACTGAATAAGTCACTTAGTCAGGCAGTGCTCCTATGCTTCCCCTTTACCTGGTTAACAAGATAGAAAAACAAAACTATACAGCATGCATCTGAGACTAAAGTCAAATGGAGTCATAGGCAGAGTAATGGTCCAGACCCTCCCACAGCCATATCAAAATCCCCATTACATGGATTTCTTTCATCAGTTAACAAAAAACACTGTTGACACATGTTAGCCTACATACTGTATCTTTACTTTTAAGATGGTCACAGAGATTTGAATTTAACTTAAACTTTTATTAAAAAGTTACAGCAAACACACTGACATACATTTGATGAATGAAGCACAGCACTCTTATACTGTAAACAGAATGAGCAACAATTAACTTCTCTTCCTTTGAAATGTACAGATTTATTGAAAATGCATCTTTCAATCCATTAAACTAAAGAAATAAGTGCTGACATTCATAGTCAAATGGTATAGTAAGGGTCTCTGAAAAGAGAGGCAGCCCTTGAGCACTGTCTGGTGAAAGGACTAGGTTAGGTATACATTAGACAAATGACAGCTGATAGAATCATAAACTGCATTATCAGAAGCAGAGCATGGCCTTAACTCATCTGCAATAAGTAATAAACTGCATTCCACATCCTTGTGCATGCAAAACACAAGTTAATTTAAAAATATATTCATACAATATATGGGCTAAAAATGTCATGGGAATGTATGTATGTATGTATGCTTCTTGAGATCTTGAAGGATCAGCAGCTTATTAAGTACCTATGAACCAATGTAGGTGTGATAATTCAAACCCTTTACCTTTGACTGCAGAAGGCAATTAGTAAACATCTCTGAGCCTTAAGTGCCAGACTTAATCAATTAAAAGGTTAGCAGAACTGAAGCTGATGTTGCATGGACATGCATTTTTCTGAACAATGAGAACTCTAATGACTGATTTTACCAAAACAACATGCTAAGGGAGGTCAGGCATTAGGTGTAGAGGATTAAGACTCAAAGTTCTTTTTGAGCTGCCTAAAGACTTTGATGGTCATTGCACACATACACAACTTGACTGCATAAAAATGTAAGAAAAGACATGCATACTTCCTCCTGATAACTGCTATAATGGAATATATTTCTCATAGCTGCTTAAAAACACATCTGGGATCGTTTTCAGAAGGCCCTGCTGGACTGATATTAAATGCATTTGCTTGGAGAAATGTCCAGCTGGCTGAATTACTTTTTTTTTTCTGTACCCAGGAATTGGGGCACTCAGTGAGGCACACACTTTAAAGGGGCATGTGCTTCTCTGTGTCCCCATCTAGCACCACCCATCTAGCACCACCCACGGCACCCTAGCCTTGGGCATGAGACTTGATAACACATAAGAAAGACAGGGAATTTAGAATAAGAAGATAAAGACAAGGGATTAGAAACAAAGAAACGTTCAACTCTTGGATTAAAGCAGTATATTAATAATGAGGTTCTCTTAAACAGCCGGAATGCACTGTGCTAAAATTCAGATCAAAGATGCAAACATGGTAGGAGGACTGCTTATTTCTTTTGGGGAATAGTAGAAATCTTTCATGCTAAAATTTCAGTCTTATTAAGAGTGAGGTAGTTAACAGATATATAAATAGATACGGAAGAGAAGGAGCACAAGTTTTAAAAGATGGAAGTCGAAATTGCCAGACTCTGCCCAAGAACTGCTGTTACTTTTCAATGGCTCCTTACTTTAAATTTGACAACATGATGACTGGGAAGGCATATTCAGAGAGAGCTGACCTTTCACAGTATCAAAAGGGAATGTGATGAGAAAAAACATTTCATACACGCATTCTACTTAAACACTGCTGAAATCAAAGCCTGGTTGACTCCGTTCCAGATAGTATAGTATTGGAAGTGCAAAATGAGGAAACCTGGGAAACAGGTAAGAGAGGTAATGAAATTGTAGAACACAGGCTAAGTATGTTTGATAAAGTAGGGAAACTGGATGAGAAGAAAAGGAAAATTCAAGAGGGGAATAGAGATGGACAAGTATCTGAAATAAGTAAAAATTTAGAAAAAAAATGACAGTAGGAAAAGGGGGACAGACCAAGAATTAAAAAGGAAAACAAAGGCAAACTGCAGGAAATCAACAACATGCCAAATGATTACAAGAAAAAAGTAATAATGAGAATTCAGTGACTTCAAGAAAGGAATCCACCCTATAAAGACTTGGTAAAGTTAGACAATTAAAAAGGGAGTATGTAACAAGGTATTAAACCTATTTAAAGGAAGAAAACAATGAAGCATTAAGTTAGGATGTCGATGATTTTCTTTTGATTATATGATGTAACAAGATCAGCAATTAAATAATGTCTAACATAGGCAGTAAATAAGGATTTTAGTACATTTATTAAAGTCTGCTTTTGCAGTGCATTTATAGATCCTGATAACTGCAGTTTGTCAACTGATTTTTATGCTCTTATGAATGTGTGTAAGGGGTATGTTATTTTTTTTTATTGCTTAAATTAGGTTTCTGGGTATTTCATCTGATTCTATAGAACTGTTGTTTCTGACCTTACTGTGCAGCAAGATGACAATTTTGGATGTACTTTTAGGTATGGTCAAATGATAAGGAAGAAGAGTGAAAAGGATTTCCCTCAGTGGTGTGAAGTTTTCTGCAAATGTGTTTGCGGGTGTGGCCAGGTCAGCCCATTAATCTTATTTAGGTCAAACTATTTTTTTTTTTTAGGACACAAAGTTTTTTTTATTTTTCTCTTCATTTTGCTTGGGTGGTTGTTGAAGGGTTTATCATCTGTTGTCCTCATGACAAGTTTTACCTTGAATAAAGCTTAACTTTTCTTGATTGTTTTAAAGAGTTAACTCTGCATAAATTTAACCATAACATCACTTTTCCAAAGTTTTTGTATGTATTTTTTTATTTTGGTTTAATAATTTATTGATTTGGTAAGTCTACAGCTTAGTTTTCTGCAGAATTTCATATATTTATGCATTATTGGGATGGATTTCTCAATGCGGTTGCTTGTGTAGGCTCATATGTGATTCTCTAATAAGTTGTTAAGAGGTGTGAATGTTCAGGCCCTATAGTAGTCACCTGAAAAATCCTTAGAGTTCTCCATTAGGTTTAGTTTGACACATGAAAGGAATATTATGCTAATGGGGTTGCAAGAAGATAGGATTAAGATAGACTTAACTCAGTACAGCTGACATGGATGTTTATCAAAAGGATATCCAGCATGTTTCTGTCCTTTGTTGACATTCCATTTGTTCAAGATTAATATTTATTAACTGTGCTAGTTTTTGTGTCCAGTTATTGTCAGAAGCACAGTTTTTCTCTTCAGTGGAGGGATAATTTAGGTCATTGAGTAGAAAACTATTTGTGATATGGAGAGGGTAATAAGTTATCAAGGAAGTGGTCACATTCTTAGGGTGATATGGAAGAATTTCACATGTATCTTCTTGACTATAGAATGGAATCTGCGGAAACTGTATTGCTTTTCATAGTTTAAAAATTACGGATGGGACAAGTAAGAACAAGGTATAAAAGAAGACATTGGTGTTTCTTAAGTAAAATGCATGCCTATTAAGGCAGCCTAATCAGAAAGAGAAACTATACTGCATATTTAAACAGCTGATAGATACATTTGTGTCACAGTGTCTTAAGCATCGAATTGTTAATTGTTCTGTTAATGCAATGCCCCTGTAACATATATTTTCCACAATATATCTCGTGAGAGTAATTTTTTTATTTAAAATCAGTTTATTCAGTCATCTAAATGACAGATGCTTCACACCACTGAGTATGTCTCTTTAGGACTCTGCTGCAGCAATGACTTTTATTGTTTTTGTTTGTATGTCAGAATATCAGTGTTTGAAGGTTTCTTCCTTCTATGTCCAAGTTGTCATCTTGGAACCTACTTGGCTACAACGTTACCCACAAGACACTCCTGGTGCTGCATCTTTGATGAATTTGCAGGTTACACATGCCATTCCTTTTTACCATTCTTGATCTCTGTGCTAAAGTGGTTGTGGGGCTATTGCACATTACAGCAAGAATATTTCAGTCTTTCTACTCCAACACTAAAATATGCTTAAGTCCGGCAGTCAACCTGCTGTAGAGCATGTGGTACCCTGCTGTGATTGCTGGAGAACATTCCCGTGAATTGTAATATTGCTCATTCTACTACATCAGTATATGGTGTTGTGTACAGTGCAGTCTGTCTCTCTATCTATCTGCACAAATCCTAGAATGTTCTTGAAATTGGAATGTTATGAAATCCTGTATTACTTGGTTTGATCCTGCCTTGCTTAGGCAGTTGCTGTCATTAATCTAAGAGGCCTGGGTGCTGGCTTGCTAGCTCCTGCACATTTAAGAAAAGGTATTCAACCCACTATAGTGCCATCTGTGAATCTTAGAAGCCACTGCAGCAATCAGCTTCCAGGCATCTTGCAGTCTTCAGTTATCCAAACATCACTGCTTCCCGCAGTGTCAGAAATGAGATAGTCTGGGTTTCAAATCTGCAGTGCTGTACATTCCATGAATCCTTTACACCAACAGAACAGAAGTTCAAAGAAACAACTTTTAGAACAAATGCAGAAAAAAAAACTTACAGTTTATTAAAAATAATGAAATGACAAGAAGTTGCCAAAATTCTCCCATTCTGTGAAAGGCAGCAAGCAACCTTCAAACACTGGACCCCACCCAGTTTAGGTTTGTGAAGGGCCGATCTTGTCTCCTGAACCTGATTGACTTCTTTGAATCAGTCTCCAGAGCCATGGACAAGGGTAAGGTGGTCCACACAGCCTATCTAGACCTTGCCAAGGCCTTTGACACCATCCCCCACTCTGGAATCATAGATAAACTTACTAAGTTGGGCATTAATCCCTATGTCACCCAATGGGTTGCTAAATGGCTTACTGATAGAACGCACACTGTAAAAGTAGCCGACTCCAAATCCAGCTCCAGACAAGTGACAAGTGGAGTACCTCAGGGTTCAGTCCTGGGGCCGCTCTTGTTTGGCATCTACTTCTCTGAAGTACAGGTCAACACTAAGGGACTCTGGCTAACAAAGTTTGCAGATGACTGCAAACTGGGAGCCATTATTGAATCCCCAAATGATGTGGATACTCTACAAAAGGGCCTTACAGAAACAGATGCTTGGTGCCAGAGCCATGGGCTCAAGCTCAATGCCAAAAAATGTATTGTTATCCCCTTTGAGAAAAAACATGTATCCATGAATTACCATATAGGTGGCAGTACACTAAACAAAGAAAGTGTGATAAAAGACTTAGGGACACAGGTGGACAGTGGTCTCACCTTCGATAACCACATTGCCACAACAGTCAGGAAATCCTTCTATGTGGCACACCTCATCACGAAGGGCTTTTCATCCAGAAAAAAGGAGGTCATTGTCCCACTGTACTCATCCCTCATTAGACCCATTATAGAATACAACGCCCCATTTGGTATGTACCTCTCAAGACATCTGCAACAACTGGAAAGGCCTCAGAAATACCTCACTAAAAGAATCACAGGCCTAAAGCAGATGTCCTACGCTGACCGCCTTAGAAAACTCCAGCTATACTCTGTCGCATATCGTCTACTCAGAGGCGATCTCTGCTTAACATACAAGGCCATGTCAAACCCAGAGCTGTTGGACATGCTACACTTAAAGAAATCCCAATCCCTCAGAGCTACACGCTCCAGGGATCTAAACCTTGTCATCACAATAAACAAAACATGCTGGAGGGATAGGTTCCTGACCCAGAGACTCCCCAGACTCTGGAATAGATTGCCCATACATGTCAAGCAGAGTGCCTCTTTGGACCTCTTCAAGAGGAACCTTGCCGATTGGATGGGAGAAAGGAAATTCACCCCAGGGATCACGTCAGTCGCCCTGCTAGACAGGGGTCCAGGAAAGTAAATAATGTGGGAAGAAATAGCCAGGGAATTGTTATGGCTAGGCTTGTATAGGCCCTAGGGCTGATAGCCTAGTACCAACCTATGAACCTATGACCGTGCAAGGTATTAAGGCTACAGTATCCAAATAACAAACACATGGATCTTCAGAGAACTGTTGTCACTAGACATGCCAATAGACCAGAATCCTATATTATGAAAACAAGACAAGACAAAATGTCTAATACTTAAAAGGATTTGGACAGACAGCACTGCTTTAATGTCAGCATTCAGAGGTGATTGAAAAACTGGCAAATGCCTAGAGAAAAACAATTCCAGCAAGCAGAGATATAGTAGTCATCTGATGCCCTAGACAGATCTTTGGATTTGTGTCTCTCACAAGCCAAAGTTGAGGAGCCAAAGAAAGGTCCTACAAATCAAAATTCATTTAAGATGATGTGATATCAACTAACTTCTCAAATGAATGAATGAATGAATGAATGAATATATGCAGTGTTCAGGTGCCCAACTGACAACTGAGCAGGCCTGTTAACAGATTTTGTCTGGTACAACTGTTAGACTTTCATCCCTATTGAAGCTATGGGTCTGCTGGCCAGAAAGTGTTACAAGTACCCTGGATTATTCAATTGTGTGATACACACATCACATATATCCCGACAATGTCTTGAGTACCATACCAGTCAGTTAATTACTCACTTACTAGACTTATTGATGTCAGTTTTTCTAATGGTAGCCAACTTCAACTAGTCACCTTAGAGCTAGTTGTGGCTGACATTCTGAATTAGTGACTGATAATTATCTAGACATGGTACTCTCAAAAATCATCAAAACTGAATTATGTTACATTTTGTGATAGAAAGCATTGAGTCATGAGACTACTAGTTTAAAACACTGCCTGTTTCAAAATATGTATATATTTCTGTATACATTTTGTATATATATCTATTTTAAATGAAATGATGATTGCACATTACGTGATTTCCATTTTCTGTAGTAGTTTACCATTTGGTGAACAGACAGTCAATGAATGCTGTACCTTGAAGCCACAACTTTTAAAAGGGTGGTGTATATGAAATCTACTGCAAAGACAGTTCTAGAGGTTACCTTTTTCATTTTAAATAGCATTTCTCCTTTCCCTGTGGTGTGTGACTATGGAGTTTATAATATAAATAATGGGTTGTAGGAGGGCCCCCCCCATGCACACACACAGCAGCAGCAAGATTCTTTAATAGAGATATCACTTCCATTTTGGTGTGTAGGTGTTGCTGTAAAACATTCTTTAATAAAGATATAACTTCCATTTTGGTAGGTGGGCATCTCTGTAAAACATTTTTTAACAGAGATATCACTTCCATATGGTGGATGGGTGTTTAAACAAGTCTGAGCCATCCAATATAGCAAGAAAGAATACTAGAGTTTGAGGACTCATAATAGATGTGGCTAGTATAACTAGATATCCATTGTTCCTCACTACAAGCATTAAACTTAAAGGTGGGGGATATGAGGCATAGAGTAGTGTGGTTTTAATACACTAAGCCTAGTGCTTGCAGGGTGCCATATGACTCTGTCTTGATTAACAGCTGCTGCCATTACTAAAGAGCAGAGTTCTTTACATGCTACCTGCTGTTTGTCATCATGCTTATTCCTTTACTGTAGATAGTGTACAAAAACAGTGAACACACAATAAAATCATATGAGGAGCTTCTTTTTCGTGTATACACTCAATAACATGTTCTACATTTCCAGGTTCTCCTGGAGTTATATCACAGTAGGAGTCAAAGGCTGCATTGATCCTTCATCCACTCCCTTCAGACAGGATCTCCTTTCCTGTTCTCTAATGAGGGCATGTAGGCTTTATCCACTGTTCTTCATCATTTTCACCCAGATAGGCTGTATTCTGCACTGGTGGTAGCTGTAGTACTTTGCCCCTGCCTTAGTGAAAACAGTCATGTGCCCACTTTCAAAGAAAAACTTTTTCACTGATTTGCAGATGTTTGAGTTCCTTCCATTTTATTTACCTGAAGGAATCAAAGCAGTGTTTGTTTGTCATGCAGATACTGACAGAATGACAATGGCAACTCTCTTGCTGGACTGTCATGTTGGCTGTCTTGTTGTGGGATGACTTAAAAATAAATTTTCTTTTAATGAAAAGCTGTTTCAAAATAGCTACCCAGGAAAAAGCTGTAATCATTTTTGGTCCTTCGTTATTTTACTCTTTTTCTGCTTCACGAAAGCTCCCACTACAATCATTTTGCATACTACTTTTTGTAAAAAAAAACTGGCTGATTTTGACTCATTGTGTTCACCATTCCTTTAGAAAACACATGGAAGCATATGTGCTCTCTGCCTGAGAGATGGCATGTAATATCAAAAGGCTAATATGTGAATACGAAGGAAGAAGAAATGAAATCAAATGCCTGAGTAATATATGTAACAGCATCCTGAAAACAGTTTACATTCAGTGGTGACCACCTGTTGTATAAGAGAGTGATTTATCTTTATATGTCTGGTGACAGCAGAGTGTGCCTTTCGTCAGTAACTTGTATTGTAAAACTACTGTACAGGTGAGCTTGATTGATGAGCATCGTTAGGAAAAGCTGCTTTCACATTACACTTCTACAAAGCTGTGTGAGGTTACATAAACTTGTATGTTTCACCCTTGGTTAGAGCTCAGGCTTCTCCACTATATATAGCAGTGTATTTGCAATAATAAATCTTTCTGGGTTCTGTTAATCATCTGGCAACACATGTCTCAATGGTGTCCATTGCCTTCCACGCATTGTAAAAATTATAACTTTAGACTATAGAAGTGAAGCTTTAAAGCTATGTTACAGTTAATATACTCTATTGGGAAAGTTAGTCACAGATTTTCTGTTTGTCATACTGTGGGAGACTGATAAAATTGTTTTGTTTTATCATTATTATGCCTTTACAGGTGCTCTCATGAATGGAATTGTATACTACAAATCATTTTTAGCATGCTGATCAAGGTAATATCATGTGTAGGAACTTCAAATAACTAAATCACTGTAACTCAACTGTTGTACAGAAAAGTCCTTATAAACAGACAGTACTTTGCAATTAAAATTAATTTGAGTATCATTCAGAACCGTATTTATTCTATAGATAAGATAACACACAAACACCCACACCCACACCCACACACACACACACATATGTAGAATCTTACTTTTATAATACTTTAGCTTTCATGTCTGAAACACAAAACACGTAACAGACCAATGGGTACGAGCATAATTTATCAGATACATTTCCTTCTCCTTGCTTGGTGATTGGGAGCTTATCCAGTGGTTAGACTCACTATTGCACTTTCAAATACTCAGGGTGATCCAGTGTTCCTGTATGGAGAGAATGACTCGCTCAGTCATGAATCTGTTAAGCGACTGCAGCAGTAAAAATAGTTCTCCAATGAAAACTTGCACATTTGATATATCTGCCTAGCAATGTTCCAGAATATGTTAGGAAGGTTTAAAAAATTGTGATGATAAATTATTTTTGGGGAAGTAGTGGGGTAGCTCTAGTCATCTGACTAAATTATAGAAACTTTAATCACCTCCTTTTACTGAGTCAATAGGTACATTTCTCAAAATAGACTCTGGATTAACACACGGAACAGAGATGAAAAAAACATACAGTTTTTTGCTTTTTACCTATTCAGTTTTCAATAAATTAATAATATTTTGTGTAGACTGTCACTGTTTATGCACTTTGCCATACCATTAATCAATATATATATATATATGTATATATATATATATATATATATATATATATATATATATATATGTATATATATATATATATAAATATATATATATATATATATATATATATATATATATATATATATATATATAAATAAATAGATACATAGAAAAAAATATATATGGGTCTCCTTCTATTACACAGGTAGATATATAATATACACACACATAGACACACACACATAAAGCACAGGGAAAGAGTGCTTCTGAGCCTCACCTTGTTAATATGATGCCAGGATATCATCACAGAACAGTCATTCATTGGTTTAAATCCTTTATCTGGCAGTTGGTGCAGAGGGTTAAGGCTGTGAGCTGTAGTTGCTATGGGATAGTCTTTGATTTCCTCAGACCTCATTTTCCTACTGTGTTATCATGTGCAAATAATTTAACCAGACAATGCTTGTGGGCAACTGGGATTTTGAGATACTCTTATGAATGGTCTCCTGGACTGCAAACCTAGTAACTATATATGAACATGTATATTTTGCATGTGTGTGTGTGTGTGTGTGTGTGTGTGTGTGTGTGTGTGTGTGTGTGTGTGTGTGTGTGTGTGTGTGTGTGTGTGTGTGTGTGTGTATCTATTTATATATATATATATATATATATATATATATATATATATATATATATATATATATATATGTGAGTCTACTTGAGTAGATCAAAATTCCATTAAATCAAATTTTACTTAACCAAGATGACATTACTGAAAACTCATAACCAGAAAAAAAGGTGTTCACCCATGTGACCTCCAACGAACTAAGAACCAAGAAAAAGGACCACGTAGTCCGAAGCTCATGAACCATTCTGATGAAGTCCAAGAGTATGCATGAAAGTGCTTAATGTTCTTTTAAAGTTATAATAAACTGGCTTTTTTAACTTCTGGTCTTGGATTTATTGGTTGTGAACTCTGGAATATGCAAACCTTTTTCTGGGGTTCTCCTAAGTGGTAGTATAATGAATAATGATACTAAAGATCATACAACTGAACTTATGTACCACCAACTACACACAGACCGCATGATTTGAACATTACACATGTGTAGGTATAGAATATGAATACCAAGCAATTCAACACAAGCACCATCACATATATCTGGCTTTAATGCTGTCACATTGCACTTTATGAAGTATGATAGTAGAAGAGCATGTTGGGAGGAGTGTCTGACATGGATGTGGAGACACATCTATGTTTAAAATTGTCTCACAATTAGTATTTGGATATATATGCACACTCACGTTGCCTCCTGTCAGATTAGAAACCCTTTATATCTAAGGGTAAACAATATTGAGAACACAGTACATAATGTTACTGCCAAAGTACACGTTTGTCTTGAATACTGTCAGATTGCATGTTATACAGGATGACATCATCAGTTTATGTTATAAGAAGACATTTTAAGGAGTGTCTGACATACCTGTGGACTCACATGTCATTCTACAATAGTTACCATACTGATTGTTGAATGCACACACAAATCAGTTAACTGAGGTGAGAGTAGAACTTCTGCCTAACTATCTATAGAGTTTCTTCCTTCTATGTCCAAGTTGTCATCTTGGAACCTACTTGGCTACAACTTTCCCCACAAGACACTCCTGGTGCTGCATCTTTGATGAATTTGCAGGTTACACATGCCATTCCTTTTTACCATTCTTGATCTCTGTGCTAAAGTGGTTGTGGGGCTATTGCACATTACAGCAAGAATATTTCAATCTTTCTACCCCAACACTAAAATATGCTTAAGTCCGGCAGTCAAACTACTGTAGAGCATGTGGTACCCTGCTATGACTGCTGGAGATCATTCCAGTGAATTGTAATATTGCTCATTCTACTACATCAGTATATGGTGTTAATTGTACAGTGCAGTCTGTCTCTCTATCTGCACAAATCCTAGAATGTTGTTGAAATTGGAATGTTATGAAATCCTGTATTACTTGGTTTGATCCTGCCTTGCTTAGGCAGTTGCTGTCATTAATCTAAGAGGCCTGGGTGCTGGCTTGCTAGCTCCTGCACATTTAAGAAAAGGCATTCAACCCACTATAGTGCCATCTGTGAATCTTAGAAGCCACTGCAGCAATCAGCTTCCAGGCATCTTGCAGTCTTCAGTTATCCAAACATCAGTGCTTCCCACAGTGTCAGAAATGAGATAGTCTGGGTTTCAAATCTGCAGTGCTGTACAGTCCATGAATCCTTTACACCAACAGAACAGAAGTTCAAAGAAATAACTTTTAGAACAAATGCAGAAAAAAGACTTACAGTTTATTAAAAATAATGAAATGACAAGAAGTTGCCAAAATTCTCCCATTCTGTGAAAGGCAGCAAGCAACCAGAAGCAAGTGCCATCCACACTAAAAACATAATTTTGCCTAAAACAAAATGTTTAACAGTAGAAATTAGCTGAAACTGCCAGGAACAAAGGAAAAATAGCTCATAACAACAAAATTAACATAAGACAGAAAGAAATAAACAAGACTGACTGACTAAAATGCATAGGTCATAAAATACTTAATTCCCAAAAAAAGGTCACAGCAGTTTCGACAACAGTGTAGAAGGAAAATTTTCAAAATATGCACCATTTTTATAGCTGTAGGAGTTAAAACATATCACAGGTTCATGGGTTTAATCACAGCAGATGGTCAAGTTGAGAGAGTTATACAAAAACTGTAAAAAATCAAGAGTTGTTATCTTGCACATTTTAAACAGAGGAACACCCCACTTCATCCTATATGGCTTATATATTCCAGATTGTTGATAAGAAAAAAACAATAAGAACAAAACTGCCTGCATTTTCTGCCAGTATTCCATTTGGAAGAAGAGTTTTAAAATCCAAAATGTGTGGAAATCAGCTACCACTTATTTGCAACAATATATAAACTAAAAAGCAATTGACCAGTCCATACTGAGCTGAGTTGAGGAATAAATCATTTTATTATGAATGCCTTATGCAATATGTCAGTTAAGTACTGTCATCCTTAAATATTTTAGGACTTCTTCAGAACCACTGAAACTACTCTCAAACATCTCATTTTAAAACCTTAAATTAATTCATTCATTCAAATCATATGTTACATTTAATAAAAAGATATTCAACCTGCCATTCTAAAAAAAAAATATCTCAAAAAAACTATATATAATACTATATATTACAATGATAAATAAATGTGTCTTACAAGATAACATAAATGGTGATTATTCACAGACATCTTGCTCCTTAATAATAATTCATATCCTTGAAGTTCAATGTTTTAATTCACTAATAATTGAAATTGATTCATTAAGACCCTGTGTACTAAAAGCATCTGTATGTAACTGTCAAATCATTTCCCTGCATAAATGATGCCACAGTATGTAAGAATTTTATTAAGTTCAAGTTTCATATTTTGGAGAAAATAGACAGTTCTTGTTAATGGGGAGATTCACAAAATCATTTATTATACAGAAAAATGATCTAGCAGCAACATACAGATGCTTCTAGGACACCGGGTCTTAATGAATCAATTTCAGTTACTAGTGAATTAAAATGTCGAGCTTCAAGGATACGAATTGTTATTAAGGAGAATAATGTCTGTGAATAATTGCCATTTATTTTATCTTATAAGACATATTTATTATTGTATATAGTTTTATTGAAAGTTTTTTTAGAGTGGTAGGTTATATGCACACTCACGTTGTCAAATTAGAAACCCTTTATATCTAAGGGTAAAGAATATTGAGAACACAGTACATAATGTTACTGCTAAAGTACAAGTTTGTCTTGAATACTGTCAGATTGCATGTTATACAGGATGACATCATCAGTTTATGTTATAAGAAGACATTTTAAGGAGTGTCTGACATACCTGTGGACTCACATGTCATTCTACAATTGTTACCATACTAATTGTTGAATGCACACACAAATCAGTTAACTGAGGTGAGAGTAGAACCCCTGCCTAACTATCTATAGAGTACAATATTTAACACACACACCCCAGAACAAGTCTTGCTATTATAGTGTTTGACAGTACTTTATACCTGATGATATCAGCATTGCATGTTTGTGAGAAGAAGAGTGTCTCACATACTGTTCTAAAATGATCTCTTTAATGCGAGCCAACTGAGCACAAACATACACATAAGTTGACTGCAGTGAGGTTAGACCCCCTAAGTACCTAGGTACACTAGCTAAAGAACGCAATACTTGACAGAAATGGCACAGTACATGTCTGACATTTGCACTGCTGCTGGACAGTTTATAGTGGACGACATCATCACTGGATGTTTGAGAGATGTTGAGGGGCATGTATGACTGTCAAAATATTTGTACTCCAATGTACTGTATTGCTGACAGTAGGATAGTTAGTTACACTTTTTGGACTACACACACACACACACACACACACACACACACACACACACACACACACACACACACACACACACACCCTCACATCAATTGACTGCAGTGAGATTAGACCCCCTACTTAACTATGTACACCAGCTAGAGAACTCAATACTTAATATAACCACAATAGCACAAGTCTGACTTTTACACTGCTGCTTGACAGTTTATAGTGGACAAGATTGTGACAATGGGAGGTATTGCTAGCGATGCCAGGAGAAGTAGGGCAGTGGATGTGTAACATATGCCAGCACAACTAGCTGGAATTTAGTAAAGACTTATATGTTATTGGAATATCAATCTGATTTGTACAGATGCTTGTACCAAAAATAGATTTGTAAAGTTGCTTGTGTTAAAAATCAACCAACAATGGGTCCTGACTATATTGTAACTGAATTAAATATACATATGTTAACAGTGAATACTGGAAAAGAAGAGGTTAAGCTCATCTCAAGCCAACTTTAGAAAATAGTAAGAAATTAAATTACTGGGTCTAAGCCATAAAGATGTTACCTCACAGTTTTGAATGAAGCAAAAGACCCAATGTCTGTAAGAAGCATGTTTTTTTAGTTTCTATAGGAGCAGTAGACATTTGTAAATGTTTTATGACTTCCAGAAGCTGCACCAGATCTGTGCAATGCTCCTGTGTGTGTATTATTGATATGTAGGTGCTAAATCCTGGTAGTTTCTAGTACTGGAGTGTTGCATGGGAACTGAAGTCCAATGACCAGATGTATGTGATGGTATTCTGTACAGAAACAATGTTTTAATATTAGGTGAGACAGAAGTCTTAGGCCAGTTTCTTTGAACCTGACATAGAATGATACTTCACCTACTTCATCTTGCCTTGCTCTAAGTAGGAACAGTAATTCTCTAGATCAGTCAGGAAAATATAGTGAGAATAGTTATGGATTGTTTTTTCTGTAACTGTGTGAAACTTCCCAGCTATGGTACTTTTAATATTTCTTGTGAATGAAATTCTGCTGTTTACTGTAAATATATATTTCATATTTTCATGTTCTTTTATTATTTATTATTAAATATATTTAAACTTTTCATTGTGACTGGTCTTTTAGAAAATATTTTAACCTTTGAGATTACTTTTATCTATTGGTGACACTGTGGCCACTCCTGAAGCCTGGCTGTTTGGTCAACATTACCATTTGTATTAATATTAATTTCACTCAGTATAATTTGGTATCCTTGCAAGAGCCTTCAGTAGCTGGCTTTGTAGTGTCTGGTGGCAGTGATAACTACCTTATAGTCTGGGCAGAACGGGGTACAACAGGTAAGTCTGTGGCAGCTTTTCTTGTGTGTGTGTGTGTGTGTGTGTGTGTGTGTGTGTGTGTGTGTGTGTGTGTGTGTGTGTGTGTGTGTGTGTGTGTGTGTGTATGTGTGTGAAAATCAAATCTCACAGTGTGTGTATCAGCTACTTGGAGTAGGGACACAAAACACTGATTTCACAGAAACAGTGCTGTAGGACTTGGCATGGACACTCAGCCGAGGACTTAATCCTATAGCTGTGCTAGGGGAATCATTATTGGGGTCCTGGAAGGAGGCAAATGTAAAGAAATCAAGACCCTGTGCTGACTGTGTTCCATGTGTGCTCTTAATTGAAGTTGTGTTTGATGCAGAGAGGTCTGCATCTGGAAATGCTGAGTGTATCCATTTGTATTCCAAGTGAACATCCCTTTCCAGTGTCTGTAGTGAGAATTCAAGCTACTTGATTACTGGCTCAGAGTGTGGACATCACAGACATCATCACTGCATGTTTAAGCAACAATGCTGGGAGGCCTGTATGAAATGGATGGGTAGCCATGTACAACTGCCAAAATATTTGTACTCCATGGGACTGTATAGTTGATAGTAAAATGGACACTTATGTTTCTCTCACTACACAGACACACACACACACACACACACACACACACACACACACACACACACACACACACACACACACACACACACTAGTTGAATGCAGTAAGATTAGAACCCCTACCTTACTAGATACACCAGCTAGAGAATTCAATACTTAATGCAAGTGCAATATCACAAGTCTGATTTTTACAATGCTACCGGGCAATTTATAGTGGATGACATGGCCATTGCATTTTTGAGCAATGTTGCTAGGAGGCCTGTATAAAATGGATGGGTAGCCATGTACGACTGTTAAACTACTTGTACTCCGTGAAACTGTATTGCTATCAGTAGAACACACACACACACACACACACACACACACACACACACACACACACACACACACACACACACACACACACACATCAGTTGACTGCAGTGAGATCAGAACCCCTACTTAACTAAGTAAATCAGCTAGAGAGCTCAGCACTTAACGCAGGCCACGCAGAACAAGTCTGACTTTTACACTGCTGTTGGACAACTTCTAGTTTATGACTTCCTCTTTGGATGTTTGCAAGAAGATGTTGTGAGACCTGCTTGATATGGCTGGGTAGCCATGTATGACTGTCAAGATATTAGTTCTGCATGGGACAAGATGGATGGTAGAAGGATACAGACTGATGTTCCCCTGACTATGGGTACACATTTATGCATGCATAGAGACACATGCATAATGGGGTTGCTGTGCTAATTTAACACACATGTAAGTATTTAGTTCCCACCTGCAAAACACAGTATTTTATGATTGCAGCACCCCTAAAGTAAGTTTTTAGTGATCTTTATAGATGAGGCCATCATCGTTATATGATGATGTTAGCATATCCTGTTATAAGAGTGGTGTGCAAAGTGTAGATGTAATGTTTCCTGCTTTGTTTCCAATGTGCAGGTTTACTTTAAGAGGCAGATTGTCAAACTAAATGCAAAACGTTGTCAGGAATGCATGCAGCACAAATGAGACATATGCAGCTATTTCCCAGTATATTCTGTGCATTGCACATTTATCATCACATATCAGCATGGATAACTGTGAATGTATATGTGTGTGCATATTTGTGAAGAATTTCTGTGCACATTAATACATGTAGGAGACGATCTGAATGTCCATTGTCATTATAAAGGTGTACATGGTATGCAACAATGCAGTTTTGCTATTTATTTCTGTAGTGTAGTTGACATTTGGGAAATAGTACTGATACCAAGTTTCAAGTGCACTGGTGCAGGTAACACATGATTCAGTATAAATATGTGCTGTCATTAAAAGTGCCTTCCCATTGGTTGTGTTTTTACATAGATTTTAGTGAGATGAAGACTAACTGGGCAGTAAACATAAATCTACATGCTAATAAGCACTTTCCATAGTGTACCACCAAGCAGCTGGTTTGTGCAATTGATGGCAAAGTGTTTCTGCATGCGAGATGCACATTGGAGGACTCTTACTTGAATTTGAGAAGGACTTATCCATACTGGCTATGGTAGACACAGCTGACAGATACTGTGGTGTTCATAACTAGTTTATATTAGTTGTGTCATAAATTGTATAACCTTAACCAAGTATTTGCACTGCTTTCCCAATTTTGACATTGTTAAATGATGAGCAAACACTGGTCTCTGCATCACTGAGAAACATATAGTAGTGAACTCTTATTTTGAGAACAGATGATCCAGGGTTCGAATCCAGCTCTAATTGTTTTACGTATGTATTCATGATGTACTTAAATAATTACATGTGATAATTATTGGAAATGTGAGAGGGAATGACTAGAGTGATGTACTATATAAAACAAATAGTACTCAAGTGAATTACGTCAATAGTACACATATGGATTTACATATTCATACACTCAGTAATCTAAATAAATAATTATATGGCAGTTTTAATTTGAGTGTATTTATTCTACTTTAACTTTCTGATTCTTTATTGCAGCAAGTTTAGGCAGCATTGTGCGGATGTAATCACACCATGCCATAGGACGTGAAGAGCCATTCACTGTCGCTTGGCATTGGTGCATGATGCAAAAATCCATGCACATGCAGAGGACAAAAAGTGAAGGGCTTCACCTAGGATTTATTATTTGTATGTGGTATGTGATTTTGTTTTTTGACCAGATTAAAGGTGTGAAAATGGGGTAGATAGGAAAGCAGTGAAATAGGGGGGCAAGCAAGGGGGAAGAGAAAAGGGGAAGCAATATAGGAATATGCTGGAGAGAATTAGGAAAGAACCATAGCTATTCACTTCTTCAGCAGTGCAAAATGAACAAGGATAGAATATTAGATGAATTTGGACTGTCACCTCAACAAATATGGGTACCAACACAGTAATTTTGTATAGCCAATTAGACCGAATCAAGTATGTCAAGAAGACACATGTGGAAAATGGAGAGCTATGTATGGGACAATATTTTTTTTTTTCGAGACAGGTGCCCATTTTTGTGTTTTTACTTCAATAAGAGTGGAATGTTGGGTAAAGAATGTAGGTATGTCAGGCTCAGGTAAGTAGGGTAGGTAAGGAAGCCGATGCAGACAAACAGGGCAAACAAGACAAGAGACAGGGATGGTGAGGCACACAACAGGTTGGGACACTCCATGATTATGTATAGGCAAAGAACATCAGATGCTCATGCCTGTCAAACATTGGGGCAGTGAGAATCTATTTATCACCCTGTTCTCACAGTCCTCCTCCTCAGCTTGATCTTGGAGTGCTTGAGGTTTTCTTTTCCCAAGCATTCTGTCAAGCATCTTTTCTTTCCAACTGAGGTGTGCACCAGTGGCAATTTCCATGAGCTCATGCATCCTGCCTGTTATCTTCTGGTGGGTGACAAAATCACCACCTTCACCAATATTTCTGGAAGGTACCACTACACCAGCTGCAGGGGAAATGCTACCTGATATGGATGGTCCAGGTAGTGCAGGGGCTGCATAGTTGGTACTGCCAGCTTGGGTCCCAGATGCGCTGGGAATCAGTGTGACAGACATTGAGGGGCAGGCTGAATTGCACTGGTTCACCGACTTCCATCTGCTGTAAATCATTTTGTGAGTTGTCAGAAACTGATGACACCATAATGTTGTGACCACACATATAAAAATATAAAAAGAGATAAGGGGTATGGTAAGAGACAAAAAGAAAAATAATTAGTACTGTCATATGTGACATACAATAAACTAGTACAATATAAATAATAATTTTAATTTTACATTTAGTATACTTTTTAACAACTACAAGCTATGATTGATGACCGCTTCAAGCAATCATTACAATATATATACAGTGCACATATGCTTGATCAAATAATACAGATTAAGTTAACAGCATGTGATGTACGCCAATTTCGTTAAAATTATTATGTAATATTTTTAAATTATTTTACAATATATTTGTTACCTGTTGGATTTAAATCCACAACATCTGAGTACACTATTTCAGTTGACCCCTACAGTTGGCTTGAGCTATGGAATGAAGCATGCATGCTTGATTTTACAGTTAAGATATGTTTGTTTAATTTGCTAATAATGTGTACAAGAGCAACACTTTAGATAAAATAATATTCTTTTGTGGTGCACGCATTCGCTTTGCTTCTCTAAGTCTTTCCAAATGCTCAGCATGGGCATACCTGTTTGCTGCAAACTCCTGGGCAGCTGTAAAAGAAAAAGGGGAGAAAATGAAGAGTAGTGTGCATACCAGTCTTTGCTATATCCACCTTTTTATCTAATTTAAAGTATCTTTATCTGTATTCTTACACAGCAACAATCCTAAACTCATCCAGCCACTGGTTGAATTATTCCTGCTTGCACCTTTTCAGACCACCATAGTTGTGCCTGCATTGCTCTTCAGTGCGTGGAATGCCAGTTGCAATGGAGACAGGCTTGGTCAAACTATTCCAAGCCACTGATTTGTATTGAGACCTGGTAAAGTTAAGCATAATTGCCAGTATACTACACAAAACGAAAATAAACTAGTTAACACATACCAGCCAACGATGCAAACACAGTCAGTTTAATGGTGAACGCTTTCGAAGGAGTCAGTGCCCCAACTTCTTCAGACAAAGAAAGACAATGAACTCAACATTTAAATACAAAATCTAAATACTCAATTATTCAATTATCTAATTCATATAATTGCCAGTATACCTTCAGTCACACATATAATTCATATGAACTCCGGTGCTATACATAGTTATTGTTATTTATAATCATGTTTTCATTGTTCTTTATTTTTATAATTGAGCAGACAAGCATTAATAAAATTGGGAGTGTGCTAGATTAGAACCCTGGCTCACCTGTATTGTGAGAATTAAGCTATAACAGCTGCCACAGGAAAGGTTAGGCTATGAGTGCATTTATTACAGTCATTACTGTACAGAGATCCATTGCAACTGAGACCTTGTTTGTCAGACCTGCTTATTAGTTACACATATACATTAAAGAGTTGAGTGCTTAAACATGTATATGTGTGACATGAAACTTCAGAAAATACATTTTTTAATTGTAGAACCATAATTCTACTAATACCCACAGTTGCACATGTACTACACATCTGCTATTCTGTGCATGCTCAATGCACCTGCTATAAATAGTTATTTCTATATGTAATTATTTTTCTAATGTTAATTTTTATAAAAAGTAAACTGGAATAGCAGTAATAATATTTTGGACTTTGCTATATTAGAACGTAGGCTCACCGGTATTGTATTCCAAAACAAAATTGGACCAGCAGACGGTGGCAAAAACCATTATATTTATTATGTGCTACAAACACATAATGTAGCAAGAGACAGAGAGACCAGTTTTGGCTGATAAATCACATAGCCTTCATCAGTGTGTAAAAACATCAAACAACTCACTCCATATATAGTCAAATAATACATGTGACCAATTAAAGGTGCTCATTTAATCCAGGTAAAAACAAGCCACCTAGCTTAACAATCCATTTTTTTCTCTTTTTTTGTTCAGCATCTCATGCCACCCTGATTTATTGGATCTCATGCCCAAAATCCTATCAATAATTATAAAAATTAAAGGAAGCATTTTTATGTATTATAGTGTGTTTATACAGGGCATTTGTAATTCTTTGGTGTTTGATATCACAAATATGCTCTGAAATCCTGAATTTCAAAGGCCAAGATGTTTTCCCAATGTAGAAAGCTGAACAATTGCAGGTGGCCAGGTATATCACCCAGTCTGTATGGCAATTTGCAAAAAAAGAAATATTAAATACCTGGCTAGTGTTTTTGCTACTAAAACACATAGTCTTCATGACCTTCAGACAATAAAAGAGGCCCTATTCTTTGCTATTGCAACTCCTTTCTTAGCTTCTTTTTTAGCCAACCAGTATTCCTTCCTAGACTGTTTTGTCTTTTCTACCTCCCACTTTTTCCTCCACTACTTCTTTCTTTTGATGGCTTTCTGGACTTCTGCATTCCACCACCAGCTTTCTTTATGTACCTTATTTCCATACCTGGCTTGGCCACATATCTGTTCTGTAGTCCTCACATGTACTGGTTTGAGGCACTGCCATTCTTCTTCAGCTATACCTATTTCCTCCTATTCTTGGGGTGTGAGAGCCCTGATTAATTCCATGACCTGTTGTATTTTCTCACCAGTCAACTTCCAGGTTTTCAGCCTGGTCTCTGTTGACCTTAGAGCCTTCTCTGACCACTGCTTGCAGCTGACTGTGGCAACCAGTGGTTTATGCTGTAGGTTGACTGTTCCACTGAGAATGACTTTGCAATCATTGATTCTACCCTAGTGCTAGTGTCCTTACTAGGGGGAAGTCTACCTGAGTTGCATGTTGGCCACTTTTGTATGTAATCGTGTGACTGTCTTTCTTTCTGAACCATGTGTTGGCTACTATCAAGTCATTTGCCAGACAGAAGTCTGGAATGCCCTCTAACTCTTTATTCCTGTTGCCTTGCCCATGTGGACCCAGGCAGTCCTCTTATCCTGTTTTGTCTGTCCCAATATGTGCATTCAAGTCACCTGTTATCAACAGCAATTAATTTTGTCCTGCTTTATCTAGTAGGTCCTGTAACTGCTGTCCGAATGCACTGTTTTCCTCACTATCACAACCTGTTGTGGGGCATAGGCTGAGATTATGAATACTGCCCTATCATTACACTGGAGCCTAATTACCAGGAGTCTGTCACTAATTCTGATGATATCCCTCGTTGCCTTCTGAAGCTTTTCTCTCACCACAGTTACCACACCATTTCTAGCCTGTCCCCCTCCTGAGTAGTAGAATGTGGATCCCAAGCCAAGTAGCTTTGCTGTACTGCCCTTCCATCTTGTCTCTTGGAAACATAGGATGTCCATCCTTCTCAGTATCATCATGTCATTCACTTCCAAGCTGCATCCTGTCAGTGAAACTACATTAAGTATAGCAATTCTCAGTTCATGTTTGGCAGGTTGATTGGTTTTATGTCCAGCTTCACTCAACAGAGCTATCCCAGGTTACCCAGGCTGAGCAACTAGACACCAGCCAGCCAGTAGCTTATTCACCCAGGGCTGCTGGGCTTTTTGGCGAGCACACACTGGGCAAAAGGGGCACATACACCCCCTCCCACTATTAGCATGGGTAGCATGGGTCCCTGGTGTAAGTTGGAGTACGCCAGGTGCTCAACCAACTTATCTCCGATAACTACCTATGCCCATTTGGCGTCATCAGTCAACATGACCGAATCACCTAGAGCTATATGCAAATGATGATAATTGTGCCATATCCTTGATTTTCTATCTTTCGGATTCAGGGATACGTCTTTTGTCTGATGGTTAGGGTGCATAGCTAACTGAATGCTTAGTATATATGTGTTTGTGATGCTCCTTTGAAAATTGTACTGCTTTCTTACACGTTTTTGTAATATTTGTACCTTTGATGCATGAGGCCTATTACTTGACAGTAATCACATCTATTAACATAAGTCAAGTGCTGCCACATATTGATGTCATTACTGTAAAAAGTCACCCACCTTGTACTTATTTACATTAGCAGGTAACAGTATTCAAAGATATGCCATTCATTTGTGTTCTTAACTATTTCTTTTCCTATTCCAGGTGCAATACCTATAGTCTGGCAGTTACAAGAGTTTTAATTTGGGGCTAACTCTGTGTGATGTTAGCAGTATAAAACCACTACATTGGTATGTAAAGTTTATGAGCATTTCCTGGCATCAGTGTTATTGTATGTATGTGCCTAGGATGAAGGTTTTACATCCTTAAGCATGTGTGCTATTCATTGCCTCTTGGCCAGGGGGAGAGCATATTGTGCATGCCTGTGTCTCCCTATGCCCACAGCAGCTGGTGGTTCCCCTCTGACTCCTCACCTGTGTGTGGCTGTGCTGACCTAGCCAGTGGTGGTAGGATGTGTGCCCTTCCTCTTGGTGTTCCTTCTTTAGCTTTTTCTCAGAATAATATTGTGAAGGGTAGCACAGACAGTGAAAATTATGGGAATTGTACTGTAGGACTCCTCAAGATGTATCTAGATACCGGAATCATGACTTTAACAGCCCAAACAGATGCAGTGTGGTATTCCTTGCTTGAGCATGTGCTTCATTATATCATTCTTCAGTGGGTGGGTGTGCATTTCTGATGGGTGTCATCAGCCATGGCTTGAGTGCATAACCTGCATCCCCCAGTAAATTACCCAGTGGGATATCACTCTAGAAAACCTATGATAGAGTTGAGAGTTGTGCCAGATACTGGCATCATGGTAACTGCCTGGGTTGCCAACACAGATATTTAGGATGATTCCCTTAGTATTACCCTTGCCCAGGAAGTTAATAGAGTGGAAACCTTCCCTGTTCCCTGGGTCATGTTTTGATTTCGATGTGCATGCAGTCTATGGCACCCACGACTTCAGGGTAGTGTGCTACAGGGTAGAAATCCTGCATAGTTGTAGCTTTGTCTTGGGGTGTAAGGAGAAAATGTATGTACTCACTGGCATGTTGTAGCATAAGATTTAGGAACTGATGGAGAATTCTGGATGCTGATGCCTGTGACATTCCCAACAAATCCCCTGTTGGTCTCTGTAAGGTTCCTGTAGCTAATTTTCTAAGTGTTACACATACCTTAGTCTCCACAGCTACTGGTTCCCCTCAGTTTGCCCTTGATCTCGGCTGCGGATGACAGATGTTGCAGAGTTCCTTTTATGTGTCTTTATCCGGTTCTACCTGAGATAGCCGACAGCTGATTTCACCGACAACGAATTTGCGAGCGCCAGAAGATCGACAATCCGGAAGACCAACGCTACGGATCAAAACACCGATGCCGAGGATACTGACTTGGAAAAAGGCTGTGTAAGTATGCGGTGGTGACGGACGTTAGGGTGCGAGTAAGGTAAGTGTGGATATTGACGGTCTGTGGGGATAGGGGTGGGTTTAGTGATTTAGGGTCAGTGCGCGGGTTAGGTAAGTGTGCGGTAGTGATAGTGTTTGGTTTAGGGGCGGGTTAAGTGAGTTAGGGTTAGGGCCCGTGTTAGGTAAGTGTGTGGTAGTAGTATTTTTTGGGTTATGGGCGGGTTAAGTGAGTTAGGGTTAGGGTGCGGGTTAGCTGAGTGTGTGATAGTGACGGACCTTAGGGTAAAGGTTTGGGTTAGGGTTGTAGATAGTTGTGTATGTGAGGTTTAGTGTGGGTTTGTGAGGATTTTGGTGTGCTTGTGTTGTGTGTGTGGTTTTTGGACAGGGGATGTGTTTTGTTAGTTGATTGTTGTTATTGTGGTGTGTGCAGCGTATGAGGTTTCGTGTTTGTGGACCGTCGGTTATTTGATTGTCGGGCATGTGAGGTTTCGTGTTTATGGTTTGTCGATTATGTGGTGTCGATGTTTGTGTTGTCGGTGTTTTGCCAAGGTCTATTAGCAGCAGCAGCATAGTCTTGGGCCTGTTGCACATACACATATATAAGGGCAACAGCAGCCCCTAACATTGCGTTTGTGTAGAGTAGTTTCCATGGCTGTATTCCGGCATGCTTTGGAATTCTCAGGCAAAACGTGCCCTGAGTCTGCACGACTGCTTTATAGTCTTTAGAATAGCTCCTCCATCTTGGATTGTTTGATTAGCATACAATTTAGCTGCTTATGTTGTAATTAGTATGCCATAATGTTTACTAGGTTTACACTGCTCTACATGGCATGTAGAGGTGTTTACCGAATACAAAAGAGCACACAATGTAGGCTTTATTGAATCTGCACCAATAGTCTTTTAGTTATTTTTAACTCAGATCTGAGGATTATATCAACTGTTTCTGTTTATTTATTCATATAAGGTATTCTGTTCACAAAAGAATGTCTGAACAGCAAACTAGATGAAATAACTTCAAAAACAGGATATTTATTTATTTATTTTTTATTCACATTTGTTGTCCACTGGGTCAGAAACCCATTTTCATTGGAGACCTGGGAAGGAAAGCTCCATTCACAGTAAAACATATAACAGACAGATACACTTTACATTATTTAAAAGTATGATTTTTATCCAATTTCAGTAGTTAGCAATAAGCAAAAATAAGTAAAAAATATACAGTCAGGTTAAGTGTATGCATTGGATATTCACTAAATGGCAATCTGTTCATCTTTTTACTCTGATAGGAGAGAGGCTAAAAAGAAAGTTATTTATATAGAAATCATTGTAGAAATGCAGAGTAATTAAAGTTAGCTGGTTAAAATTTGTTAGTTAAGAATAAAGTCCAGCTTTACAACAGATGCCTAGGATTAATTCTAAGGTGGAATTAGATTTGGGATACATAGGCAATTTGATTTTTCAAGAAAGTAGTATGCAATTAATGCAATGGTATTACTGCTCAAAGCCCAAAGTGTCCTATGTATTAACATTTTTACTCTGTATGTAATTAATGTGGAGGTTTTCTCCCCGTGCATCCAATGAAAACAGGCTCTTCCTAAGCACAGTGGACTCTCCTAGTTAACAAATGCAATAAATAAATAAATAAATAAATAAATTGATGTTTTAAGGTATATTTGAAGGACTGAAATGAATCAAGTAGAGGGGAGGGAGTCGGTTTATATAAAACTTCTGTTGGCTCAAAGAAAACTATTCAGCTGTCATACAGCTGTCATTTCTAGTGGTTATTCTTTATTTTGGCAATATTGATAGCCTTGCCAATAGTCCACATAAAGCATTTCATTAACTCACTGGACTGTGGCCATAGTGGAACCACTTTTATATGGTTGACACATTGACACCAACATAATAGATTAAACCAAAGACTGATGTTGCTAGTTTGATCTGTCTCTGATAAGGATTATGTTGAAAATATATTAACAAGACCTACCTATATATAATCTGGAAAATACAAATTCTGCAAATAAAAGTAGGGCTACTCACATAAATATTTAATAGGTGGGCATTGTATGCTGTGAGCATCAATGCAAAAGTTTGTCCAAAAGTGGTTGTTCAGGCATTTTTATTACAACATCTTTGTTGCATTGTATATTTCTTTGGGACGTCAAAAAGCATTTAGTATTCCCACATTCATTTCATTCATGCTTAAAAGCCACATTCTTATTCTTATTGTTCATTTTTTCACCATCACTAAATGATACCTCATCTTTGTATACTTTTTCTGGCGTTCACTTGTTGTTTTTAGCCTGTAGCATTTAGGGAAACACTTCTCAGTGGCTGTAACTACTATATCTGATGTTGTTAATCTTCATTCCATTCATCACTGATGGGTTTGGGTCTGAGCCCTCGGAACCAAGCTTGCCTTATACCAAAGCTCATGCCAGCCAAAACCTCTTGAGCTAAGATTTTACCCACAACCCCCTTCTCCCTGTTACCTCAGATCTCGTTTGCCGTGTTGCTGTAAAGCCGCGTTCAAGCTAGCTCTCAGCTAAGTCTGTTATTTTTTTTAAATATTCTGAAATTTTGATATTGCTGTTATCCCTAAATAGTTTAATTTGTTTCTACATAGTATGTTACCTCTTTACCTGTGTATCGCTAAGTTCTACTTCTCCTTTTTCCTGTCAACCATCTGCTGGTAATCTTTGTGGCCGTCCCAAATACCAGAGTCAATTTTTTTTGCATTGGCTGCAGTCGCCTGTAGTCTGATGTCAGGTTATTAGTGCTATAAAGCAAGGCAGCCAATGTCATTACATCAGTCTTTCTTGCCGTGGAGCCCGTAGCAAAAGCAGTTCGCACGAGTCAGTCACTACCAGAAGTCAATTTTCAGCTGAAAATGTCTAAAGCTAAGTACCCCATTGGAGATCCTCTTTTCTTGCACTAACCGATGTCCGAAAAAGCTAACAATTGTCTCGCCTGTGGAAAGCAGATCCCACACAGAGACTTCCACTCTTACTGCATCAATTGTTTAGGCCCAGACCACAACGTCCCTCATTGCCAGTTCTGTGCCCTATTTAATGGGTGAACCATTCATCATAGAGCTCTTTTCGTAGACAGTTATTTTCATGTTCTGTCTTCGCATTCCGATATGACGTCCATCAGAGACAGACCACCCAAGGCTAAGCCTTCCGATGATGCTAATGCTAAGCAGGTCATCGGTTCTCTGGAATTCAGTACCTGATTCAATATTCATGCTGGCCTCTTCCGAGACCCTTTCAGAGTCCGGTATGCCACAGAAATCTTCTTCATCTTCAGAGCCTTTGGCTGTCTCTACCTCGGTTGGGTCCAGAAACGCTACGCAGGCAACAGCTTCCAAGGAGGCCTTTTGCACTACAGAATCTAGACAAAATCTGATGTCTTCTCTCCTGACTACCATTTCTCTCAGACTGATGGATTCTCTGAGGCCTAGAAGCCAGGCTACTCCTAGAAATCTGCTTCTAGCCACCATCTTGCTACTGCTCCAAAACCTCAAGCACAAATGCTGAAAATGGTGGAGGATCTCGTCTCCCTTATCCGGGATAGTCATGCCACAACTTCTAAAAGGAAAATGCACCCATCTCCAGAAATTATGACAGAATAGGATTCTGAGGAATCTGACTATTCAGTTTTTGAAGAGGAACAGCATCCCTTAACTGCTAATGAGGATTCAGACACAGAGGAATCCATCCCTTCTGCCTCCCCTCCAGAAGACCTTTCCTTTGGGGAAACCCTTCACTCCCTCAGGGAACATTTCCAATGGGAATTCCAGGATATCCCACAATCTAAGAAAAGACTTAGAGTTTCTGGACCTGCCTCAGCACAGACCCCTAGCCACCCCCCCTATTTTAGAAGTAGTGGATGATGTTTTCCATGAATCCATCTTAGCCCCTGATGCTGCCCTCCTGCTCCCAGTAAACCTGACAGGTACTACAGAGTACCGGATTCTCACAAATACCTGTAGAGAAATTCTGCTGCAGACCCAGAGCTCATTACACAGGGACCTGAAGAAGCTAAGACTAATTCTGCTAAAAATCCTCTTCCTTCTGACAAGAACTCCAGAGCTTTGGACAGATGGGGTAAAAAGGTATACACCTCAGCAACCTTAGCTGTCAGAGCACTCAATTGTCAGTTCCATATGTTAAAATATCAACAACACACTTTGGAACTATTAAAACAGAAAATTACTGTTTTTCCTGACTGCCAATTCAAAAAAGTTAGCAGATTTACTGCACTCTGCTTGTCAAGTGGCTAAACACTCAATTAAAATGCAGATATGATGCCCTAGAAGCCTCTAGCAGGGCAGCTGTGACATGATCTGTTATCAGGAGACATGCATGGCCAAAGGAACAACCTCTCCCTGATCATGTCAAGTCTGAACTTATTGATGCACCCGCCTAGATAAGGAGCGTTTGTTTGTGAAAAAAGCAGAACAGGTGCTTAAAAAGATGGAAGACAAAGCAAAATCTATGCAAACAGTAAAATATTTCTTTCAGGTTCAACCACCCAGGTTCAGCAGGAACTTTCCCTCTAAACACTGGGCATTCCCTGCACCTAGCAGACAGGGCCAAGCTAAGCCCCGCAGGGACAGACCATCCAGGTCCTTATCCCAGGGCCAGCAGAGAAGCTAACAATGGACCACTTCTGTCTCTAAGGCAGGGAGTTCAAAGCCAACCTTCTATGGCAAACACTTACAATGACCCCCCCACCCTCCCTTCACTCATCAAAGACTAGGAGGAAGGATCTTCCTCTTCAAAGACAATTGGCTTTCTGTAATAAAGCACCAATGGGTCTTAAAGATCATTTGTTAGGGATATAAATTCTCATTCAATGAACTCCCAATTCCAAGAGGATACCTGGACTTACCTCTAAATCAGTGGGCTGAGGCACTGAAACAGGTACAAACTCTCATATCTCAGGGCCAGTAGAACCTGTCCCCTCAGATCAAACAGGCAAAGGATTTTGTTTTATACTATTCCTTGTTCCCAGAGAAGAGGGCAGTTGGCGCCCCATCCTGGATCTCTCCATTCTGAACACTTCCCTACTGGCCCCCAGATTCACAATGCTAACTTTGCAGCAGATGCTGCCTATGCTAACAAAAAATGCTTGGCTAGTGACCCTAGACCTAAAAGATGCCTACTTCCACATCCCCATCACGAAATTGTGCAGGAAATTCCTGTGCTTCAGAGCAGGAACACAAAACTTTCAGTTCTCTGTGCTGCCCTTTGGCTTATCTACTGCACCCAGAGTATTCACCAAATCCTTGGCCCCGGCCATAGCATTCAGCAGACAAAGAAATACAAAGAAGTATACAGATTTACCCTTACCTGGATGACTGCCTCATTCAGACAGAGTGCAAAGAAAAGCTGCCCCATGACCTTATCTTTGTCAAATCACTCCTATCTTCCCTAGAGTTCACCACCAATGAGAAGAAATCAAAGCAAAACCCCACCAGGAAGATCATTTTCTTGGGAGCTCTGCTAGACACAGGATCCCAAATGGTCTTTCTATCCTCAGAAAAGGAGAGCTTCCTGCCTCTCTACTTTACATAGCTGGCTTCCAGAAGTCACCTCACTGTAAGGAAGCTCCTGCAAGCCCTGGGATACATGGCATCTTGCGTCCTTCTCATTTCTTTGGCCAGGCTTCATATGAGAAAATGTCAGTGGTATCTATAGAACCTTTAGTGCCAGCACTCTCAGTCCCTACAAACCTCTCTCCCTCTGATCCCATGTATAAGGGCTGAGTTTCTCTGGTGGGCACAGACCTGTACCAGGAACAAGGGTCTTCCCATCATCCTCCACCCTACTGGCTAGACCATCACCACCAATGCCTCATTCATTACCTGGGGTGCTCACCTAGCAGGCAGGTGCACCCAATGTCTTTGGGATGGCCAACAACGTAACTTTCACATCATTCAGAAAGAAATTATGGCAGTACAGAAGGCCCTGACATCTTTCAAACCCCATCTCAGGCCAGGGGTTCTTCTTATAAAAACAGACAATACCACAGTAATGTGGTATATCAACAAATAGGGTGGGTGCAATCTTACCCCCTGTGCAGGTTAGCCATGAGCCTCTGGCTTACTGCCACCTCCATGGGTCTACACATAATTGCCTAATACCTGCCAGGGGTCAACAACAATCTGGCAGACCACTTAAACAGAAACTTACTGGACCTCCACAAATGGCAGCTCAACAGGGAAATCTTTCTGCAAATCACTCAGGAGTGGGGGACTTCGGAAGTTGGTCCCTTTGCCTCTCAACTCAACCACCAGCTGCAAAAGTTCTGTACTAGGGAGTATCACCTCCTAGCATGGAAGGTGGATGCCTTGATCTTCCCCTGGAATTCCCTCTTTGTGTATGCTTTCCCTCTTCTGCCCTTTATTCCCAAGGTGCTGATCAGAATAAGGGAGGATTGACCAAAGGCCATCCCCATTGTTTGAGATTGGCCCAGAGAGCAGTGGTACTCCTTACTGTGCAGCCTGACCATACAGCTTCCCCTGATCTCAGACCTCTTGTCCCAGGGGAGGGGGAAGATACTGCACCCAGATTTACAGACTCTCAATCTCTCGGCATGGCTTATACCTTAAAAGCTAACACGAAGTCCCTGTTAAGCAAACAGGTCCTAGATATCATCACAGAGGTAGAAGGCCCAGCACCAGAAAATCATATGCAGGAAAATGGAAAAGATTCTGCTCCTGCAGCCAGTCAAAAGGGGCCAGTACCTCCCATCCTTCCATCCGTCTTATCTTGGATTACCTAGCCGAGTCGCTCAATAGTGGCCTCTCTTTCTCTTCTATTAAAGTCCATGCCTCAGCCATTTCTGCTTAGTTCAATTCAGACCCACCCTTTTTCTCTCATCCTTTGATTAAGCAATTCCTCAGAGGGGGCTTCTAATATCAGACCTCCCAGAAGGCCTCCCATGCCACCCTGGGACCTGAATTATGTTCTAGAAAAACTAACTTCACCTCCTTTTTGCACCTGCTGCTTCTACAGAATTGAAATACCAATCCTGGAAGACTGCCTTCTTACTAGCTATCACCTTAGCCAGAAGGGTATCAGAGCTACAGGCTCTCATGGCTGTTGAGCCCTTCATCATTTTCCATACAGACAGGGCCTCCCTAAGAACTAACCCTCCTTTATGCCCAAGGTGGTATCTGATGTGACCCTTAACCAGGCCATACACCTATCCACCTTCTTTCCCAACCCTCAAAGCAAGGGGGAAAGAATTCTACACTCGCTAGATGTTCACAGACAACTCAGATACTATCTGGACCGTACTAAACCTTTCAGAAAAACAGAACAACTACTTGTCAGCTTTGCCCCAAGGGCAGAGGGGAAGCCCATTTCCAAACAAATCATTTCCAAATGGATATCACACTGTATCCATTTTTGCTACAGACTACATGGGAACCCCCCCAAGTCTATCTGTACCCATTCCAGTAGAGCAGCCTCCACTTCCACAGCCTTCCTCAGAGAAGTCCCCACCAGGGACATCTTGGAAGCTGCCATCTGGACCTCTGTCCCTACCTTTACAGTGCATTACCACCTACCTCTTTTTTCTAAGTCTAAGGCAGGGTTTGCCTCTGTAGTTCTGCAGGGCCTGTTGTCCCATGCCTAGGACTCCAACCTTTCCTTCCACCCCTCTCCTTAGCTTTGGGAATCCTCCCACAGGTGATGACTGCAACAGTGAAACATGAAGAACATAGTAGAGCTGTGAACACTTACCATAAATGTAGATGTTTGAGTGTATTCACTGTTGCAGTCCTGGTTTCCCTCCCACCATCCCCCATATAACATCTTCCCCTAGGGGGACATAAGCTTCCCATGGTGGTTTTTGGCCACCATAACCACCTTTCCTTATTTCCTTGTGCTTCTGATGGGTTAGGGCAAGAAAAACTGATGTAATGACATTGGCTGCCTTGCTTTATAGCGCTGACAACTTGATGTCAGACTACAGGCGACTGTAGCCGACGCAAAAAAAATTGACTCTGGTATTTGGGCCGGCCAAAAGCTACCACTGCAGGGATAACCCACAGGTGATGACTGTAACAGTGAATACGCTTGAACATCTACATTTATTGTAAGTGTACACAACTGTACTTTGTGTGCTTATTTGTTTTCTAATCATGTTTTGTTGAGTTTGTTGGTGTTAACATGTCTGATAAAAAGGGCACTTCGGGGTTCAAGCAATGCCTGAAGTGTGGAAGAAAATGCCTAAAAGTGACCTCCATGATGACTGTGTTTATTGTTTGGGTGTGCCTCAGCTCTCGGTACAAACCCCTTGCTCCTTCTGTCTGGGGTTTAGTTTTCGTACCCTGAATGAATGTAAAAACAAATTGATTTTGAAGGGCCTTCTCAACTCACCCTTCTCAGAGGCTCTCTCTGCATTGGAGGGTTCGTCCCCTCCAAAGAAAGAGAAAAATAGTCCACACTACATTTCCTCCTCACCCTCTGGTGAGGAGGAAAGACCTCCGAAACCAAAAATGCCAAAACTTTCTACACCGGAGCAGAAGTCTTCACCTATGGTACCGTCTTCGCTACGATCTGTTTCTCTAGTATTAATGCCAACTCCCTTGGCACTGACAACTTCTATGAAAAATCTTGACCTCGACACTGATTATGACTCCGAGCCCTTCCATGGCTCTGATATCTCATTCTGACACTGTTGCTCCTCTCATCTCAAAATTGGAGACGGTGGTGCCTTTAGACATACAAGTTTGGACCTGATACTGCTCGTCTGTGGACCCCTTCTTGGGACAGGCTTGTAGTCCCTTCTTAGAGTGTCCAGACTCCCCCTCGGGGTTATCCACTAGATACACCATGAGCTTCTCCAAACTTGACGTGGTGTGCCTTGTGGACCAGCTGCTGATGGCCATGGGGATTCCTTCTGATTCTAAATCCCACTCCCTTCTTGGAATTAGGGTTTCTGCTTCACAGACTCCATCTTACTCTTCTCCTTTGTTCTCCTTGCAGGTTCCAAAGCCCTCGGCACCGATGCCTCTCTTGGCACCCTTGTCTTCGATGCTGATAGTGGACCTCACTTTTGCCCCAGAGTCGACCCTTTGGCCTTCAGTTCCATTGGAACCGGGTCTTCCTCAGGCCCAGGATTGGGCTGAGGTTTTCTTGGTTCCGAGTTCAGTGCCAACCTTTACTATGGTGCTGTCCATGACTCCGGGAACCCTTTCAGTACCTATACAGCTTGAGGTTCCACTCCTGGGAGCAGGCTTAACGGAGCAAGGTGTGACCCTGGTTGCAAGGTTGTCCTTCTCGGTTCTGGGCTCTCATCTGTCTTTGGGTGGCCCTGTTTTCCAGGTGATGGAGAGGGCCCTTGCCTCCATGAGCAAGCCTTCGGCATTGGAATCCCCATGTCCTCCCCCTGTGCTGCAGCTGTCACAGGCCACTGTCCCAGATCAAGCATGGGAGCCGCAGGAGACCCTATTGTAGGGTGCCCCTTCTTCTGTGTCCTCCTCAGAAACTACCACTGAAAAGGTTCCTAGGAAGAAATCATGCAAGAAGAAGCACATGGACTCCTCCGAGGAGTCCCTCACTGAGGACACCAATTATGATGAAGGGGAAGGGTCCCCACAATCACCCCTAATAATGCCTCCTTTTGGAGACATCCTGGATATCTTGAAACAGAGGGGTTATTGGAAGTCCAAAAACCCTTCCTTGGAGGAATTTGTTTTCCTGCAGGCCTTTCATGCTCGACCATCTACCTCCTGGGGGACCCCGCCTGCAGACAAGTTGGTTCAGCTTGTGGTGCAGTGTGCCTGGAAGAACCCTGACATGGTTGAATCAATCCCCAAGAGACCAGACAAGATCCTCTCTCCTCCTGAAGAACTTCCTCATTGGTCCAAGGGTTTACCGGTAGATGCTATGGTGGTGGTGGCAGCCACCAAGAAAGAGCTTGCTGAGGAGAGCCATACTGTTCTTCTGCCTATCTGGGAGTCCTGAGCAGTGAACAGACTGGGGAAGTGAGTTTTTGCTTCATCTACCTTTGCTATTTGGTCTTTGAACTACCTGCCACATTTCACTACACTCCAAAGAGACCTCATCTTCGAACTCTCTGGTACTTTGTCAGGAAAGGTGTCTGACGAGGTTAATGATAAGGTAGTCTCACAGCTAGCGACCCTGGAATTGATTTCTAATTCATCCATGAGGTTGATTTCACATGCAACCAAAGGGGCGGCTAGATCTGCGGGATCAGGTGTAGTTATGAGACGTCATGACTGGATGCGTCTGTGTGACTTTGCGGATCTTTTTAAGTCTTCCTTCCTTAATGCTGCAGTGGAAGTGCCTTCCCTGTTTGGCCCCAAAGTGAAGGACACATTGGCCAGGTGTGAGCAGGATGTCAAGACCCTGTCTGTTGTTGGTGTACGTTTCTCCACTCCTCAGCGTCCCTTTTCCAGGAATCAGAGAAGTGGGAAATTGTGGCACAAAAAGTCTCAGGGTTCTTTTCGTGACACACGTGATGAGTGTACCCCCAGAGGCAGAGGGGGCAACTCTTCCGTTAGATGCCCCTACAGAGGCATAGGGGGCCCACGTAATCAGAGTTCCAGGGATTCCTTCTCTGTACAGTCGTATCAGCTCTCCTGAAGAATGGCTCAATTGCTTTCCTCTGGAAGCAGTCAGGGGACACCTTTCTCTGCACCCCACTGCCTGGCTATCTATTAGCACTGACTCTTGGGTGCAGAAGATAATATCCAGAAGTTAGCAAATTCCCTTCACCTCCTACCCAAAACCTCCTAAGAAAATCCCAGATGTCCCACCCAATCTAGGGGAAGAGGCAGCTCTTCAAATAGAACAGCTGTACTTAAAAAGAGTCATCCAGAAAGTCCCACCAGACCAGATAGGATCCAGATATTACTCAAGGTTCTTTTTGGTGCCAAAAAACACGGGAGACTGGAGGCCAGTTTTGGATCTCAGCTGTTTAAACAAGTTCGTCAGCCAGAAAATATTCCAGATGGTCATGGTTCAGTCCATTCTCCCATTTCTGAAGGAAGGCAACTGGATTTACTCAATAGATCTTCGAGATGCGTATTACCACATCAAAATGGACAAATGCTCCAGAAGGTTTCTTTGCTTCTGGCTGGGAACCAATCATTACCAATTCAATGCCCTGTCCTTCGGACTCTCTACAGCCCCTAGAGTGTTCACCAAATGTATGGCAGCAGTGACAGCTCACTTGAGACCGCAAGGATTCTGGGTGTTTCCATATCTAGATGATTGGCTCCTCACCGCCCCATCAAGCATCTACTGGTAACAGCCTTGCATTACACCCTCCTTCTGGTGCATCACCTGGGAATATCCATAAACTGGGAAAAATCCAATCTAACTCTGACACAGACCCTCGAGTTTATAGGGGTAATGTTCAGTACCTGCTCTTGCTTGATTTCTCTCCTCGATCACAGGCTTCAAAGACTAAGGATACAGTTCTGAGTGATACTCTGCCACAGATTGGTACTGGCTTAACAGGTTCTGCAGTTGCTAGGGTCGATGGCAGCATGTATATCCATAGCCCCCCTAGCAAGATATCACATGAGACTCCTACAGTGGCTTCTGTTGACCGAATGGTACCCGAACCGTCATCCATTGTCTTACCAGATTCGTATTACAGATCGATGCAAACTGGATCTTTTTTGGTGGATGAAGCCAGACACAGCAGTTTGAAGCTGGCCTTTCCATCCCCCCTCAGCCCAGTATCATTGTGATCATGGATGCTTCTCTGATAGGGTGGGGGGGGGGCATTATCTGGGAATGTCTATGGCACATGGTCATATCTAGAGGCCAATCTGCACATAAATGTTCTGGAATTGAGGGCAGTGCTTTTAGCGTTGCAGGCATTTCACATTGCCTTTCCTTCAGGAACAGTTGCAATCCAATCAGACAACATGTCAGTAGTTTGGTACATGAACAAACAAGGAGGAACCAAGTCCTATCCCCTGTGTCGAGTAGCCATGAGAGTGTGGCAATGAGTGATAGCTTCCATCCACTTTCTGACAGCAATGCATATCCTGGGAATTTCCAACGTGATCGCAGACAAGTTGAGCAGGTGCATTCTCTTGCCTCACAAGTGGTCCCTCAACCCCAACTTAGCGGCGAAGATCTTCAACTGTTGGGGTCAGCCTTGTTGTGACCTATTCACCTCCCCATCCAACCACAAGTGCAGCAATTACTTCATCCTAATTCCCTCACAGGGGGAGCCCCTGAGGGATGCAGTTATCCATGATTGGCCCACTGGACTTCTTTATGCTTATCCTCCCATTCCTCTGATTCCTCTAGTTCTAAAGAAAGCCCTACAGTTAAAAAGCAAAATGATCCTCATAGCCCCTTTTTGGCCTCGACAAGTGTGGTTCCCCTTTCTCTGACTTCATCTTCTTTGCAGTCCATGGATCTTGGATCCAACTCCAGATCTGATACCTCGCTCTCAAGGGCTGAGTCACCCGAACCTTTTCAGCGTCAAGCTCACAGCTTGGCTTCTCCACTTCCAATGATTGCCAGGCGTTGTAATCTTTACTCTCCAGTGCATGATATTATTCTGGCTTAGCAAAAAAATATCACCAGAAAACTTTATGCTGACAAATGGAAAAGATTTGCAATTTGGTCTAGACAAAGAGAATTGGATCCCTTTTCTGTACCCATCTCTGCGGTACTCCATTATCTATCCAAATTTTTTGAGGAGGGTGCCGCAGCTTCAACTATTCATGTCCATTTAGCTACCATTTCAAATTTTCATAATGGTTTCAGGGATTCCTCTTTAATTTCTCATCATCTGAGCAAAACCTTTTTGAAAGGAATCTATCATTTGAGACCTACACTTAAGCAGCCCACTAAACCCTGGAGTCTCACACTTATCTTGCAATCTTTGACATGGCCTCTCTTCGAGTCGGCAAGCACATGTGACATAAAGTTCCTCTCCTGGAAATCCCTTTTTCTGATGGTTATAACCTTGGCTTGATGCATTTCCGAATTCCAAGCTCTTTGTGTCAAGCGTCCTTATCTCATCTTTCATAAGGACAGAGTATCACTTTGGACCAATCCTTCCTTCCTGCCCAAAGTAATTTATGAGTTCTCCATTAATCAGACTATTGATTTACCTGTGTTCTTCCCTAATTTTTCCAGCAAGGGAGAGTATTGTTTACATTTATTGGATGTTCACAGTCAATTGAGGTTTTATCTTGACAGAACAAGAGCAATCAGGAAATCTGACCAATTATTTATTTCCTTTTCTGGCCCAAAAATGGGAAAATCAATCTTTAAAGTGACTCTATCCAAATGGCTCAGAGACTGTATAACCTTCATTTATAACCTAGAAAGGAAATCTGTCCCGCCAAACATCTGGGCTCACGCCACCAAATCAATGGCAACTTCTGTGGTGTTCCACTCCAGAGCTTCAATGGATCACATCTGTGCAGCAGCTACGTGGGCTTCCCCCCATACCTTTATCACTCATTACAAACTGGATCTGGTCTCTAGGGGAAGGGTGTCCTTTGGTTCAATGGTGTTCAGGAATGTTCTTCCTTAGGGCCACCCATGGATATAAGGTAGCTGGGGACTCTGTCCCATCAATGATGAAGGGAATGAAGATTAACAACATCAGATAAAGAAGTTATGTCTTACCATAACATTCCATCTGTGTTGTTGAGCTTCATCCATTCATCACGTCCCACCCTCCTTCCCCCTCCTAGAGGCTCCTGGGACATATTTGGGTCCACTTCCTTGATAAAGTTTTTGCTCAGGGACAGCCTCTGCTTTAGTTATTAGGAAAAACTCGATCTGAGGTAACAAGGAGAAGGGGATTGTGGATAAAATCTTAGCTCAAGAGTTTTTGGCTGGCACGAGCTTTGGTATAAGGCTGACTCAGTTCCGAGCCCATCAGTGATGAATGGCTGAAGATCAACAACACAGATGGAAAGTTATGGTAAGATATAACTTCTTTTTCTCTTTAGTTTTCTCATATCTTTTATTGCGTATGTCTGTGACATGCACCTACAGTAGATGCAATATTCCTTCACTCTGTGGAGAACATTTTACAATGTCACTGATGGCTGGACAGTAATCTATTATTAGTCATAAGAAAGGCTGCAACACAGAGTATTAGAACTAGGTCTTTGACGGTAGCTAAGCTATTATATGCTTGAAACACAGATGTCAAGAATTTACTTTGAAAGCATAGCTCAAGAGGTAAATCTTGACACTTATGTTGATAACACATACTGGTTGTCACGTTCATGTTAGGGCAAGAATAAATGAATCTTTGTGGATCTGTTCAAACAGCTTTATTATATACAAACACATTACTAATGTTGACTATAGACTGTAACTTAAGTAACTTATATACAATTAATGACTTTAATCATGCATGCTCACTCCCTAGCTGCTCCTTTAAAATGGCACCAAGGTTGTGCAAATGTGCGGGTTATATACGTGCACATACAACCTCATATGCTTCTTAAAGATATAAGCACACACATTTTACACTCTGAACTACATCCTCCTTCTTTGAGAAATAGACCATGTAATTGTTATGAGACTGTTTGTCATGCAGAAATCACAGGTACTCTATAGACATACATTATACAATGTTAAACATAAAGGTGTGTACAATCAGGTCCATGTTGCTGGGTATTTCACACTTGGTTTAGACACTCATCCATATCATGTGACATAAAGGTGGGAATTAGATTTAGCAACTGGGAACAGTTTCTGCAAAATGGTTGAACCGTGGAATGTTGAAATCACTTTCTGGAACAGAATCAGACTTTTGAACACATTCTGGTCTGGAAACAGTGTCTGACTCACTCTTGGGTTTAGAGTTTGCATCACAGATGCAATGTTGTGATTGCAATGATGATGATGGTTCTGGTAGAGGAAGAAGATGTTTGTGATTCCTCCTGTACTCCACTCCTTTGGAATTTACCAAGTAAGATCTCAGTTCTGCACAGATGCCTGTAACCTGTCCCATGTGATCAAAACCTTTTGTTGTCTGGATTCGTACCATCTCTCCTTCCCTCGACGAACGAAGTAATCTGCTTGATCTGTCTAACTAGATTTCTGTTTATTAGGCTTCTTAAACAATTGAGTCTTAATGGTTTTATTGTTCCTAGATTTAGGCTGCAACAAACATGAAAAAATAGGTTGTGTAGTTCTAGTTTGCCTGGAAAGTAGTCTTTGAGCTGGTGAGTCAAGAATATTATCACGGGGTATGTTTCTGAGATTAAGTAAATTTAAGAATACATCGGTATTGTCATGCTTTGACCTCTCATGTAACTGCTTTGCAGTCTGTATTGCTCATTCAGCTAGACCATTCAGGACTACTAGTGACATGTACAAAGGCCCATTCTTTCGCAAATTTCTGAAACAACTAGCTAGTAAATTGAGTACCATTGTCAGAAAAATGTTTGTGTGGACTACCATGAGCTGAGAAATGGCATTTCAACTTAGTAATAACAGTAGTTGAGGTTAAGTTTGGTAGTTAATCAAACTCAAACCAATTTGATTAAGAGTCTACTAAAACTAAGTAGTGCTGATTGTTCCACTCAAAGATATCAGTTTTTACAGTAGACCAAGGTAGTTCAGGAATTGGATTTAGCTGAAGTGGTTCTCTTTGGAAATGCGGTCTAATACTATTGCATACTGAACAAAACAAAATAACTCTGTGTCTTTTGATAATGAAGGACAAAATGCCAATTATCTTGCTCTTCTCTTAGTGGATGTGGATCCTGGGTGACAATGATACAAAATTTGAATGTATTTTTTGTTGAAAAGGAAGCAGGAACTACAATTTTAGAACCTTTGAAACTAATGCCATCTTCCATCAACAATTCATGTCTGTCAGGAAAATACGCTTGCACCTCAGGTAATACACTAGATTGTTTTGACGACCATCCGACATTAATATAGTGATTGAGCTTCTGTGAAATTGGATCAGACTGAGTGTGATCTCTTAACTCATCAGGTCTAGTGGTGGAAAAATTATGCACTGATATCACATCAAAGTCAAAAGTCTCTGCATCAAGCTGTTCTGTTGTATATCTAGGAGACCTGGAAAAAGTATCAGCCAGATAAAACAGTTTGCCTTTAGTGCAGACCAAGCTGAAATTGTACTTTTGCAATTTGAGCATCATTCTTTGTAATCTCACTGCATAGGCTTTTTTAGAATAGTAACTAGAGGTTGGTGATCAGTTTCAATCTGAATAGCTCGACCACAAATATAATCATGAAACTTGGAGTATGCAAATACTATAGCCAAAAGCTCTTCCTCAATTTGAACATATTGCATCTCAGTTTGGGTTAATGTTCTAGATGCACAGGCTACTGGTCTGCCTTCTTGAAGTATAACTGCACCTAGGCCAAATTTTGAAGCATCACAGAAAAGAAAAACTGGTTTGTTCACATCATAGTATCTTAACGTAGGTGGGGTGGCAATTTTTTGCTTTAGGTCTTCAAATTCCTTCTGATGATGTTCCAGCAATGACCATGCAACTTTTTTGCATGCTAGCTCTGTTAAAGATGCTAACTCACTGAAGTCTGGTATAAACTTGCCTAAATATTGACCATGCCCAGAAAATGCTGTAAACATTGCCCATTGTCCGGCACTGACATCTCTAGCTGCTTGCTTGGTCGGGTCTGGTCTCAAGCCTGTACCTGTAAACAAATGACCTATGTACATAACTTCTGGAAGTCTGAATTTGTACTTCAGAGGATTGTGCTTTAAGTTCACTTCACCTGCTCTGTCTAGAACTTTCTTGAGGTTTCTGTCATGTTCTGCTTCACCATTGACTCCAACCAAGAGATTGTCTACTATTATAGCAGAAGGATAACCCGAAAATATTTGTTCCATTGCACGCTGAAAAACTTCAGTTGCAGAATTTATTCCAAATGTCATCCTTAGGAATCTATATCTGCCAAACGGAGTACCAAAAGTATTTAGAAATGAGGATTTGCGATCAAGCATCACTTGCCAAAATGAACTCTTTGCATCCAAAACAGAAAATAGAGTGACATTTGCTATTAGAGCTGCAACTTCTTCAACTGCACACATCGGATGATATGGCCTTTTTAATGCTTTGTTCAAATCTGTTGGGTCAATGCATATTCTTATTTCATCTGAGCCTTTCTTGGGAATGGCTACCATGGATGATACACATTCAGTTGGTTCTATGACATGACAAATCACACCTTGCTACACAACTTTATCCAGCTGAGCTTTTACTCTGTCTTGCATAGCTATTGGAACTATTCTTGCTGGTCTGACTACTGATGCGATCTCTGGGTCTGACTTCATGGAGTACATAACTGGAAGATTGCCCAATTTGTGATTGAAAACATCAGCATGTTCTGAGAACATGGCTACAGAGAAATTAGAACTCGGAACTGCACTCACATGATGAACTTCTTTAGCAAAAGAAAGCAGATTCATTCTTAAACTATCTTTGAGACCCAATAAAGATTGCACTGGTCTTTGGACTACATAGAATAACAAGTTGTAACAGTTTGCCAAATAACATGAAATATCACTGAACCTTCGGTTTGAATTTCTTCACCTCCATAAGC
Source organism: Protopterus annectens (assembly GCF_019279795.1). Lineage (NCBI taxonomy): Eukaryota > Metazoa > Chordata > Ceratodontiformes > Protopteridae > Protopterus > Protopterus annectens. Next base: position 1,728,647,596 of record NC_056741.1, on the reverse strand, counting down.
AGCAATTCTCGCACTACTGGTTACATCAAGTTATTAGTTCTCACTTTTGCAAATGTGTCCACTGAGATAACATTACACTTTGACCCAGTGTCTACTTTGGGCTCTGTGGATTTTCTATTAATGCAAACTGTACAAAACACTTCACTTCTTGTCAATAAGTTTACTGCATCAACTCTTTCACCAAGCACTGATACACCATCTACACGGAAAGCTGACTGTTTCGGCTCTACTTGATCAACTTACTTTTTTGTGCGACCTTTCTTTACAGCTGTGTGAGGCTTAATTGATTTGCAAAACTTTTAGAAATGGTTCCATTTTTTAAACTTGTGACATTGCTGACCAAATGCTAAGCACTTCTCTCTTTTAGATTCATGATTCTCACCATAATTGCGACAGTTAACAATAAAGCTAGATTTGTGTTTTGCTGATTCACGTTTGTGTTACACTGAGCTGGCGCTGGACTTTGCACTTTTCCTGGAACTTTCTAGAAAACCTTGTAGCTTCTTTGGAAATCTTGTAACTGCCACATGCTTAGGCCTGTTCTTGTTTGCCACATGTTACATATAATCTACATTTTCTCTGGAGCCAACTGAACCCATGCTTTTGTCACTGACAAGCATACTTTTATTTATTTATTTATTTTACATTTGTTAACCTGGTTGGTCCAGCTGAGTTACAAAAAAAAAACACATTTTCAGTGGAGACCCAAAGAGAAAAGCACCAACAACATCTACAGCAATAAAAAGTAAAAGAAACATTATACATAATATAAAATAGAGTAGAAACTGAAATGCCGGTATACAGAACAAATTATAGTTGTCACATAAAGTGTGAGCACTAAAAATATAGACATACAAACACTTTAGTCACAGTGCTGAAAAGCTAGCATGTTCTAATATTTACAAGAATTAGAAGTAATGCCAAGACACTTCCTAAGTAGAGGTTGTAGAATGTGAATAGACAGGTATACAGGAAGTTAAGTGGGGTGATTGCATGACAGATTTTGGAGTTAAGCAGGTGATCTTTTAGTGTCTTTTTAAAGTTGTTAGCATGAGTTATACTTCTAATATGTAATGGGAGTTTGTTCCGGCTATGAGAGACAGAGTGTTTATAAAGGTTTTTGCCTATATTTTACAGGGTTTATAGGTCAGTAGTAAGAGCTGGTTGGAACTATGAAGAGAACGATTGGGGGTGCAGTAGGACAGACGTTTGGAAAGTGATGGGCAGGTAGTGGAGTTATTGAGAAGGAAGTGAGCAGTTTGGAGTTGAATGAAAGTATGTTGATGTGGGAGTTCAAACCAGTGAAGTTTATGTAGGGCCAGGCAGTGGTGGGAGGAGTAGGGATAATTTACAGAAAATCTAGCAACGCAAATCTAGCAACTTTATTGTATTTTGATTTGAGTTTGTGAATAAGGAAAGATTGTAGGTTAGTCAGGATAAGGGAGGAATAGAGTATGGTGGGTAATAAGAAATTTCGAGCCAGGGTATGTTTGGATTCTGCACTAAGGTACTTTTTATTTCTATAAAGTAGGCCTCATTTTTGTGGGTTGTTTTGATGCTTTGTTGGACATGTAGGTCAAATTTTAGTCAGTCATCAATAATGGTACCGAGGAGTTTAGTTTGTGTTTCAACTTTTATAATAGTGTTGAGAGAACAGATTGAAAAGGTAGATTTACACTGGGAAAGGGAGTTAGACAAATAAAGGAGGAGCTTTGTTTTATTGGGACTGTGGATGAGCTGACTGTCATTGAACACTCTTTCTACAGAAGAAAAATTGAGTTTTTGTAGCAGTTAACAGGTCTGACAAGTTTTCAGAGACAGATATCAATGTGGAGTCATCTGCATATTGAATGATAGAGAAGTGACCTCAAGAAGTATGGAGGTTATTGGTAAAGATGTTGAATAGCAGAGGGTGAAGGATGGAGCCTTGGGTACCCCAGTTTGGATAGAGAGGAAAGGGGAGCAAGAGTTAAGCCATGTAACTGATTGTTGTCTGTTAGAGAGGAAGCTGGAGAACCAGTTGAGGACATTGTGAGAGAGGTTGAGACGGAATAGTTTAGAGAGGAGTAAAGAGTGAGAATCAGTGCCAAAGGCTTTAGACAGATCGAAGAACAGGCAACATACAAGTTTGTTGTCTCTGGCAACAGCAACAGTTTCAGAGAAGGAAATAAGGGCAGTAGAGGTGCTGTGTTTAGGGCAAAACCTGTGCTGTGTAGGACTGAGGAGATTTTCTTGGATAAGATATGTAATTAGTTGAGAGTGGATACATTTTTCAAGGATATTAGACAGAGGAGACAGGATAGCAGTGGATCTGAATATGCTAGGTTCAGTTGAATTATCCCCCTTGTGTAGAGGTACAGTATAATGTAGAAAGATTTCCAGAGGTCAGAAACTATGGATTCTTGAATGGATCTACTAATTAAAATAGAGACGGGAAGAGCAATAGAGTCAGCAGCTATTTTAAGGAACCGAGAAGGAATGTTGTCAGTAGAGGGAGAGCAGGGTTTTCATTTCAGGAGCAATTTTCTTATGTAGTAAATAGAGACAGGTTTGAATGATAAAGTGTTGGCATTGACAGTTTGAATGAGAAAGTTATAGTGGTTTGTGTTACAGGCATCTGTAGTAGAAGAGGAGTTATTAGGAATGCGCTTGGCAATAGTCAGTATGAAGTATTTGTTAAGACGTGTTGCAGTCTCTGTTGGGGTGTTGTTAGGGAAGAGGTTGAGGTAGTGGGGGCACCAGGATGGAGAATTTTGTTAATAGTACTCCAAAATCTTTTAGGGTTGGTGTAGTGGTTAGTTTGAGCTTGGAAATAGCAATTTTTCTTATTGTGGTGGATGTCTTTTTTGGTGAGGTTCCTAAGTTCTCTGTAGTCTTGTAATTGTGAGGTTGATTTCAATTTTAGCCAGAGTTTCCAAGCCTTATCTCTTTTTGCTATGAGGAAGAGATTATTTCTAGTGAGCCAGGGGGCATAGTTTGATTTGACCCTGATTTTTCTTAAGGGAGCTAGGGAGTTCAGCATGCCAAGAAAGATGTGGTTAAATTTAAGTACAGCTTCATTAATGGGAAGAGAGTACAGGAAAGACCAGTTAATGGAGGAAAGATAATTATTCAGAGTATCTGGGTAAGTTGGTGAGTTTTCTACAGTCTTTGTAGAGGTGAGGTCTCTGCAGTTGGGGGGAGTATCGATAGATGCAAGTTGGCAGGTGGTCGCTTATAGTGCTGGAGGGGGTACATGGATTATGATACATGTGAGGTTTGTTAGTGAGGATGCAATCTAGAGTAGACTTAAGTATGTTTTTATTTAGGTAGGTGGGGGTGGGGATCAGTTGGGAAAAGCCATGGAGATTGATGCTATGTCAGGGGAGTGAATATTTAGGTCATTCTAATCTATGTTAACATCTCTAAGGATTAAAGTTTTATTGGCAATATTTTGTGATAACCAAAAAAGTATTTGTTCAAGGATTGGGTTGTTTTTACCTGGTGGGATGTAGATGGATGCAATAGCAATTTTTTTGTGAGTATTTAAGTGACAGTTTAGAATGAGAAGTTCAGCTGGTTGAAAGTTTTAAATGGAGACAGTAAATGGGACAGACTAAGCTGTTCAGAATAGAATATGGTGGCATTGCCACCTATTTTTTGAATTCTATATAGTCAGTACATATTAAATCCTGAAAGTAAGATTTCAGTATCTGAAATGTGGGGTTTAAGCCACATTTCAGGTAGATACTACATGTCCACTCAAGGATTTGACAACTCTCTATGGTTTTACTCAATGTTAAATCACTGTTACAAAGTAAAATATTTGGTTTTACTCAATGTTAAATCACTGTTACAAAGTAAAATATTTCTCACAGCAGTGCTATTAATGCCACATACAAACCTGTCCTTTATCAGCTCATCTTTTAGATCACCAAACTGACACGTCTTAGATGTGTTTCTCAAGTCAGTTATATAAGATGCAAATGTTTCCCCTGGATTCTGATCTCTTGTGTAAAACAAATGCCTCTCTAACGTAACATTCGTCAAGGGGATGCACATCTATCTAAACTTGTGCTTCAAACACTTGGGGTCTTCACCTGATTCAGCTTGAACAACAATATGGTGGTTTGCACTTTCACCTTCATACACTGCTGGTGCATACACAAATGAATGTTCTCATTCTATGGCCTCTGACCATGCTAGGTTTAGCAAAATGAATGGCCTGTTGCTTACATTTCTATCTGTATATGTTGCTTATATGAAAATATCATACTCTTGCTCAAATATTCTCCAGTTCTCTACAATATTCTGATCAAACACAAGTGGTAGGGGGGTTTCAAAATCCATCTGCCATATTAACTCATGCCAGTGAAGGAGTTTTGTGAATAAGCATGAATATACATACATACACATATGCAGAAGTTTCTGGCATAAACATAACTTGTCTAATGCCTTCATGCTCTGAACTTATATTTTTGTTGGACTTATCTGAATCATGCGAATAAATGAACTCGTAGTACTTTCGAATAACTGGAGTTTGTGAAATAAACTTTTCTGGCTTTTTGATACTTTACTGAACTTTGCAAAATAACTTTTTGGACTTTTCGATGCTTTCAAAATACTATCGGTAAAGGCAGAAATGCTAAAGTAATTTATCATCACTTGTTAAAGTTGTCACTTTAAGAAACATTCGAGAACTTTATGATATGACTGAATAACTCATGAGCACTGTAATACTCTTGTAACGTCATCTTTTGCAAGAAAACACCTCTTATCAGTGTAAAAACATGTCAAACTGCACAATGCGAATAAATTGAACATCTGTTGCCCAAAACTCAATGGGCAGGATTCACGATGGCTTGCACGGAGTCTAAGAGTAGTGTAAGACTCCATGCAGCCATAGCGATCCAGGAACAGCCTGTATTTGTGTGTAAGAGAGCACCTAAAACGGCTCTTACATGGACAGGGCGTGGATATGTTAATTACCTCACTTGCAGCAAAGGCATGCAAATGAGGTAAGTTAGTGATCCAGGAAGCAGAAACCTGCCCGTGTAAGAGCCGTGTTATCTGCAGAAATGTACTCAGTTGACAACTGTGTACCAATCTGCAAATAACACAATGGAGCCTTGTCAGCTCCAAATAAAGGTTGCATATGTGGCCACTGGCAACGTACCCCGATGCAAAAATGAAATTAATTATTTTTTTTTTCCGGCGATCGCTGATGCTTAAACGTAGAGCAGCGTCGAGCAAACCGTCTGCACTATAAAAAACACAAAAATAAAAATTTAAAACCCACAAACATGGGTTTTATGCAAAGCATGAATGTACAATGTAAGGGAATAGCAGGCTGAAAACAACATGGCCACCGAGTAGGGGTTGCTAAGGGGGGAAGCTGAGTGTAAGACATGTAACTAAGCATTAGTAGGCAATCCTATGTAAATGAGTGGTAGGATAGTGAATTGCACTGTCACATAGCAAATGAGCACATTCCCTGGAGTGTAGGAGTAGGATAAGGGGGAGTAACAGAGTAGGAGATAGGTGACATCACAGGGGGGTATGTATGAAAGAAATGAAGCTCATTGGAGCACAGTGGCATGTGAAAGATGTCAGTCACACATCATGGAAAGAGGAGTGTCAACAAGTAGGCATGGGAAAGCCAAGAAATGGAAGGTGTACACTATGGATAACACCACAGTTTCTTGCTGGGTGTGCATGCGCACGTGTGCATGCTGGGAGGCGCGAGTAAGATAGAGTGTGCGCATTAAAGCTGGAGTAAGCATGTAGGAGCCTGTTTAAAGACATGTAAGCTTCTTTGCGCTGGTGTGTGTGCTGTTTAACCCGAATAAGCAGATTGTAGTCCGTCTAAGCATATGTGCGTGCGTGTTAGCCGCTGTGAGCGTGTTTGCACTTGTATGCTCGTCGCTCCCCCCTGAGGAAACAGAAAGGAAAAAGGAAGCAGAAGAAATAGTAGGAAGCTAGCAGGGAATACTGGCAGAGCTAACAGGTGAAAACAATCAGAAGCAGGCAATTACACAGGCAGAACAGTAGCCCAGCCCAGCACTTAAAACTCTGCAAACAACAGTGCAGTATGTTTCTCTCAGGAGACACTGCAAAAGAGGAGTAAGCTATTAGAAGTGAAAACTGAAAAAGCTTCACTCAGACCAAAAAATGCTAGGGGCTGCCATAGCTGTTATAAGGAGACATATGCAACATGCTGAGGGTGGTGACTATGCAAATGCTGCCGAACAACCCACAGTGAGGAGACAGAGAAGAGTGTACAGGCCCAGGGTCACTTACCAGGGGTTACATGAGCTGGAGATAGTGGAGCACTACAGAGTGGACAGAGACCTCCTACAGCAAATTGTTGAGCTTTACAGGCCACGCCTCACACACAGAACCAACAGAGGGGAACCCATCCCAGTGGAAACCAAGGTATGTGCTGGCCTAAGAATACTAGCAACTGGTACCTTCCAGAGACCAACTGGTGATATGATGGGGATATCACAGGCATCAGCATCCAGGGTACTGCACCAGTTCCTGGATGCCATGTCAGCACATGTCGGTGATCATGTATATTTCCCCAATTCCCGTGAGGTATTGGCCAGCAATATGCATCTCTTCCAGCAAATAGCGGAATACCCTGAGGTAGTGGGTGCAATAGACTGCACGCATATATGCATCAAAGCACCAGCTGGTGAGTGGGGTAGGGCCTACATTAACCGCAAGGGCTTCCCTTCCATCAACTGCCAGGTTTTGTGTGATGCCCAGGCCATAATAATGAATGTGTGCACTGGCTGCCCTGGAAGCTACCATGATTCCCATATCTGGCATTTGACGCAGCTGTACCAGACATTTGCCAATGGGGACATCCCACATGGTCACTTAATGGGGGATGCTGGCTATGCACTGGAGCCGTGGCTGATGACACCCATCAGAAATGCACACACACCTGAACAAGAATGCCATAATGAGGCACATGCAGAAACACGAAATGTAATTGAGCATGTGTTTGGGTTGCTCAAGTCACGGTTCCGGTGCTTGGACACATCTGGTGGAGCCTTGCAGTACTCACCAACTACATGTACCCAAATTGTCATGGTATGTGCTATGCTACATAATATGATTCTGTGAAAACAGCTGCAGCAGGACCAGCATAGGGCTGGGCCAAACAGCCCCCCACCATTGCCAAGGCCATCACAGGCAGAGCATGACTTGGAGGAGGAGCAACCTGAGCCTGCCCCAGTAAGCAGAAGGAGGCATGCCCAGTATGCCTTGGCCTTGGCAAAGAGGCAACGCAGAGCACATACACTGGCTCAGTAGGAACCCTGGAAATGATACCTCTCTCTGACTCACACATATAGTAAAAGGGATGCCTAAGTTGACACAACCTGCTTTCAAACATGTACAGGGAGTGTAGTATGTGCATCCAACATAGACAGCCCTGCAGCACCACATAAGGCATGACTGACATGTGTTAAGCAATGTAACACCATGTAGTATATGCAAACTTGATGACCCTGACTAACATCCTACCCTCACCAAGCATGATGCCACAATATGAAGACAAGATGATCAATTACAATAATTGGCTTAAGTATTGCTTTTAGTCAAAGGGGATACAATGCCTGTCAGCCTGGGATGACATGCTGAGCAAGACACGATGCTCCACCTGCTACGGATGGCTTCCACCTATCACCCCTGGCCTTTTGGATACTGGCTAAGGCTGTTGTCACCCCCACCATGCCTTGAATAGGTAAGGCTCAAAACACAAACCCACCTCCACAGGTATCACAAGGAATAAGAACCTAGAAGTAATGCTACCAAATGCCAGAAGTCTAAACTGCAAGATGCATGCAGTCCAAACTCTCCTCAGCATGGATAATGTTGATATCTGTTCTGTAACAGAAACCTGGGTCAAGGCTCACAAGAGCACCCTAACACTACCAGGTTACACCTCATACCATGTTTTACAGCCCCAAAACATGGAACAAACTACAAAATGAGGTTGACTATCAATAATTGTCAAGGATAACCACACCCCCAGGTTGGTGCCACAGCAAGAAGCAGCATGGACTATCCACGGGCAAGTAACAGTGGCTAAAACTGCCTCCCAGTTAGTAGCCTGCTACAGACCACCCTCCTAACTCCAGGAACCACACTTGGCCTACTTCAGAACACATGAAAATATCAAGGTCTCTCCAAACAACATTATATTGGGTGACTGAAAATACTCAAACATAGACTGGGAGCATTATTCTAGCTCCAACACCCTAGGCCAAAAGTTCCTAGAATTCATAAACCAAAATGCTATGGAACAACTTACCACTCCCACAAGAGGGGTAAGCATACTGGATGAGATAATCAGCAACATGGGTACTCTATGCTCAAGATGAGAAGTGTATCCCTCACTGGTAAGATCAGACCACAGAGTAATCTCACTGGATATTCACATCCTGACCCCAGTCCCTGGGCAGAAAACCACAGTGAAAAACATGTGTAAAGCAAATGTTGCACTCCTCCAAACTGAGGTGGAATCCATTAAAGGCCTTGTGCCTGTGGAAAATATGGGCCAGACCTCAGAACCCTTTATAAATGCATTCTATGAATACATTCAGGAATGCATGGATTATGCAATCCCAAATAAAACCAAGACCCAATCCCATGCATGCAGGCATCTGGCCTGGTGGACCCCAGCCATGGGGACCTTTGGAAGGGTGGCCTAATGGTTAAGGTGTTTGCCTTACAAGCACAAGGTGCAGGGTTTGAGTCTCACAAGGTATTATTGGCTAGGCTTAAAATGGCTCACAAGGGCAGTTAGCTTAGTACTAATCTATGAACCTATGAGCCATTACCAAACCATGGAAGAGAAGGGGGAAGCTACTACATGATAGAGCAAAACCCAAAAAGGGAAGTAATTACTGATCAGTATTATGGTAAAAAAATATGGCCACACATAAAATCCTCTAAGGCCAGCTACAACATGTTGAATCTGGGAATCTTGAGGCAATGTTACACCTGCCTCATGTACACAGACAACCCCCTCCTCCCCCCAACAAATACAAATATATGTGAGAGATGCAACTATTTAGCCAAACTGGAGGCTGAGCTCTCTGAACTCAGTACTGGCAAAAACAGGAGGAGAAGGTAACCGCACACACCACAAACCCAGTCTCACATAGACCTATCACAACTGCAAACCAAACACATAAACACACAAAAACATTCCCGGAGGCTCTAATTAAAACCTACCAAAACAACAGAGGCCTCCAAAGCAGACACCCAAGCAACCACTACCTCAAAACATAGCACATGCAACACATAGTTCACAAAGTCAGTGTGCCAAACAGTCACAACCCTTAAGGCCAAACAACATGCCTGATGCACTTGTAATAGGTGACTCCATAGTCAGACACACTGATGTCCCGCTCACCAGACTGAACAAGGAAAAGGTTACAGTAAGCTGCCTGTTGGGTGCTAGAATCTGCCACATAACACAAGCACTCAGGTCACTCCAAAGTAAGTACAAATATAACTCAGTCATTGTCCATGCCGGTGTGAATGACCTGAGATGCACCTCCCTAGACTACATGAAAAGAGACATAGAGGAGCTCTCTGATTAGGTAGCCCAGGCTGGTATGACCCTGACCCTGAGCAGCATCTTACCCTCACCAAGAATGATGCCACAGTACAAACACAGAATGATCAGCTTTAACAATTGGCTCAATTACTGGTGTCATTCTAAGGGGATCCAATGTCTGTCTGCTCAGGATGACATGCTTGACAAGCCACGCTGCTTTGCAAGGGATGGCTTGAACCTGTCACCCGTGGACTTCCGGATATTGGCCAAGGTTCTTGCCACCTCCATAGTGCCTTTTTTAGGCAAGGCTCAAAAGACAAACCCACCTCCCTGGAAAACACAAGTGGAAAAAAACTAAGGGTAATGCTGCTCAATGCCAGAAGTCTAAACCTCAAGATGCATGCTCTCAAGGCCCACCTCAGTATGGAGAACATCAATGTCTGCAGTGATGGAAACCTGGTTCAAGCCTCCTGAGAGCACCCCAGCACTACCAGGTTATACCTCATATCATGCTTTTCGGCCCCAAAACTTGGACCGAACCACAAAAGGAGGGGGAGTAGCCATATTCATCAAAGATACACAGACCTCCAGGTTACTGGCAATGTACGAAGCATCGGAGACCATCCATGTGCAACTAACCGTAGGCAAAACTGCCATACAGTTTGTAGCATGCTACAGACCACCCTCTCAAACTCAGGAACCCCACTCAGCCTTCCTGAAGACACTGGAGAGTATGAATGTCTCTCCAAATACCATCATATTGGGAGACGTCAACTACCCAAACATAAACTGGGAGCATTACTCAAGCCCCAACACCCTAGCCCAAAGGTTCCTAGAATTCATAAACTCAAATGCAATGGAACAACTAGTCACCACTCCCACAAGTGGAGATAATATACTAGACCTGATCATCACAAACATGGGGACACAATGCTCCACACTGGAAGTATAACCATCATTGCTGAGCTCAGACCATAAATTAATCTCACTGGAAATCCACATCCCGCCCCCACCCCCTGCACAAAAGACCACAGTGAAGAATTTCTCAAAAGCCGACTTCACACTTCTTAAGACTGAAGTGGTATTCTTCAAGGCCCCTGGGCCACTGAAAACCACAGACCACACCACTGAATCCTTTATAAACACTTTCTACGGACACCTTCAAGAATGCATGGATCATGCAATCCCAGATAAAACCAATACCCATTCCCCCAAAGGCAGGCATCCTGTCTGGTGGACCCCAGCCATTAACAAACTTTACAACAGGAGGAGGAAGCTACTACATGACAGAGCAAAATCCCTAAAAGGGAAGGCATCTCTGATCAGTACTAGCAAAAAACCACGATCACTCATAAAATCATTCAAGGCCAACTTTGACAGAAAAATCACAAAGGACACAAAAGACAATCACAAGGCCTTCTTTACTTATGTTAGAAACCTGGGTGGAAACTCCCAGATATGCTCAGAGTTAGTCCAAAACGACACAAAATACACTGAACCCACAGACATTGCCAACATTCTGGCAGACAGGTTCAGTGCAAATCCCCCCCCCCCCAAAAGGAGAAATATCTATCCCAGCAGAGTGTAGCCTCCCTAACATCTCAGATGCCCAGGTGAGAGCCACCCTCTCCAAACCTAAAAACACAGCATTAATGGGACCAGACGGTGTCCCGGGTTGCGTGCTACATGAACTCCAAGAGGAACTAAACCCGCACATAAGGCTACTGTTTAATCTCAGCCTTACTACAGGATAAGTACCCAAAGAATGGTGTACAGCAACAGTGGTCCCACTCCACAAAGGAGGTGCTTATACAGACCCTGGAAATTAATGCCCCATAAGCTTGACGAGCCTGGTCTGCAAAGCTATGGAGAGGATCATTATGGAACTCATAAACAAAGACATTGGAGACCTACAGACACTGGATCCTATCCAATTTGGCTTTGACAAGGGCAGATCCTGCCTTTTGAACCTGGTCGACTTTTTTGAAACAGTCATAAGGCCATTGATGAGGGTAAGGCAGTTCACACTGCCTACCTAGACCTTGCAAAAGCTTTCGACACAATACCCCACTCAGGCATCATAGACAAGCTCACCAGCTCAAATGTAAACCCATATGTCATAAGATGGGTTGCAAACTGGCTCAAGGACAGAACCCACAAGGTCAGAATTGCTGGAGCCATGTCAGACTCTAAGCCAGTCACAAGCGGTGTACCACAGGGCTCTGTCCTGGGACCCCTCTTGTTTGGCATTTATTTTTCCGAGGTGCAAGCAAACATAGGAGGATTGTTGCAGAAAAAGTTTGTAGATGACTGCAAACTGGGCGCCATAATTGATACTCCAGTGGACACAAGCATCCTTCATAAAGGCCTCATAGAAATGGATGACTGGTGCCAGAGCCATGACCTTAAACTGAATGGCAAAAAATGTATAGTCATACCCTTTGGGAAAAACAAGGTACCCACAAATTACCACATAGGTGGTAATCCATTAAGTACAGAAGAAGTAATCAGAGACCTAAGGACACAAGTTGACAGTAACCTCTCATTTGACACTCACATTGCCAAGGTGGCTAGGAAGACCTTCTATATTGGCCACCTTATCATGAAAGCATTCACATCTAGATCAAGAGAGGTCATTGTGCCCCTATACTCTTCTCTTATCAGGCCCATAATTGAGTACAATGCCCCATTTGGGATGTAACTTACACGACACCTGCAGCAGTTAGAAAGACCCCAAAAGTACCTCACCAAGAGGATAAAGGGTCTCAAACATTTGTCATATGCTGCCCGTCTGAAGAAACTCCAGCTCTATTCAGTCACATACCGCCTACTCAGAGGCGATCTATGCCTGACGTACAAGGCCATGTCCAATCTGGAATTAATGGACATGCTCCACCTCAGAAAATCCAAACCCATCAAAGCCCGAGAGCGAGAGATTTGAACCTCAACACAGAAATAAATAGGATGTGCTGGAGGGACAGATTCATAACCCAGAGGCTCCCTACACTCTGGAACAGAATCCCAGTCCATGTAGGCAGAGATCCTCACTGACTCTCTTCAAGAGAAATCTTGACGAGTGGATGCGAGATTGTAGGTTTACACCAGGGGTCATCTCTGTGTCACTACTAGACAGAGGCACAGTAAACTAAACCCTAAATGGGCATAATATTCACATTCCAAGGGGTGGCGAAAGCCACACACACTCTGGCTAGGCTTATAAATGCCCTAGGGCAGATAGCCTAGTATGAACCTATGAACCTATGAAGATGCAAATTGTACAAGACACTGAGGATAATCACAAGGCATTCTTAACTGATGGTAGGAACCTTGGTGGAAATTCACAGACATGCTCAGAATTACTCCAAAATTACAAACAATACACCAAACCCACACACATTGCCAACATCCAACCTGACAGGTTCAGTGCAAAATCCCCCCCACCAAAATGCCAAATATCTATCCCAGCAGAGTGCTGGGCCCCTGACATTGCAGATGCTGAGGAAACAGCCAGCATCTCCAAAGCAAAACACACAGCATCAATGGCACCAGATGGTATCCTGGGCTGCGTCCAACATGAACTCCAAGAAGAATGGAACACCAAATAAAACTACTGCTCAATCTCAGCTTTACCACAGGATATGTACCCAAAGAGCAGTGTACAGCAACAGTGGTCCCTCTCCACAAAGGTGGTGCCTGAATGGATACTGCAAACTATCACCCCAGAATCCTGACTAGCTTGGTCTGCAAAGCTATGGAAAGGATTATCATGGACCTCAGAAATAAATATATTGGGGACCTACAGACACTGGACCCTACCCAGTGTGGCTTTCTTATGGGCAGATCCTGCCCCTTAAACATGTTTGACTTATTTGAAACAGTCACCAAGGCCATTGATGAGAGGAATGTGGTCCACACAGCCTATCTGGACCTTGCAAAAGCCTTCCATACAATACCCCACTTGTTCATTATAGATAAGCTCACCAGCTTAAATATAAACCCCTATTCAAGTAGATGGGTTGCAAACCAGCTCAAGGACAGAGCTGACATGGTCAGAAATACTGCAGCCATGTCAGACTACAAATCAGCTACAACTGGCATCCCACTTGTTTGGTATATATTTCCCAGAGGTACAGACCAACATGGAAGGACTGTGTCTGAACAAGTTTGCAGATGACTACAAACTGGGCACCATATCTGACCCTCCAGCTGACACAAGCATCCTACTAAATGGCCTCATAGAAACAGACAACTGGTGCCAGAGCCATGTCATTAAGCTAAATGCAGAAAAGTGTATAGTCATCCCCTTTGGAAAAACAGTAAGTGCCCACCAATTACCACATAGGTGTTAACCCATTAAGTACTTTAGAAGTAATAAGAGACCTGGGGACACAAGTTGATAGAAATCTTGCATTTGACAACCATGTGGCCGTAGTGGTTAGAGAAACATATCATATACCCACCTAATCATGAAGGTATTCACATCTAGATCAGGGGAGGTCACCGTGCCTCTTCAGTCATCCTTCATCAGCCTCACAATTGAGTACAATGGCCCTTGTGGGATGTACCTTAGCAGACACCTCCAGCAACTGGAAAGACCCCAAAAGTACCTCACCAGGAGGATCACAGGGCTCTAACAGATGCCATGTGATGCCTAATTAAACAAAATGCAGCTCCACACAGTGCCATACTGTCTGCCCAGAGGCGATCTGTGCCTGATGTATAAAGCCATGTCCAAGCCGGAATCAATGCATATGCTGCACCTTGTAAAATCTGAATGCCAGTGAGCTATGCACATGAGAGACCTGAACCTCAGCACTGACATAAATAGGACATGCTGTAGTGATTGATCCATAACCCAGAAGCTCCCTCCACTCTTGAGTAAACTCCCAGTCCAGGTTAGCCACAGAGTCCCTCATTGATTCTCTTCAAGAGGAATCTTGATGAGTGGATGGGAGATGGTAGATTTACCCTGGGTATCACTTTTATGTCACGGGTAGACAGAGGCACAGTATACTAACCTTGAAAAATGTCATGGCAAACTCCAGTTAAAATGTATGTTGAAGGACAAACACACTGACTAGCATTAGAAATGGCCTAGAGCACATAGCTAGTATTTGTCAATGTCCATCCAAGTTGCGGAATACACTACTAATGTTGGACAAGCCTGGTTTAAGTAGTCCATAACTGAGCAAAATGCAACATGGCCCTTAACCAGTCTGGTGTGCTCAGTATGAATATTTAAAGCAGTGATAGGACTGAAACCCAGGATACTGTCCACCACAGTGAAAGTACTGAACCAGTATACTATACGATATTACAGTGTTTGGTCAGTATGAAAGAATGTTGACAACTGTATGCAAACTATCCCATGGAAACCCTGCAGGCACAGCATAATCCCTGTTGGGTTCAGACACAAAGCAGTTGGGCAGTAAGAACACAACATGACTTCCAACACACAACTATAAATGTGAAATATTGTTGAAGTTCACACACAACCACAAATGTGGTGGACCTCAGATCTCAACATATGGAAAGCTCACACTGGGCATGCTCGCACACTTTCATAAATGAGACATATGTCAGGCAACAAGCCATGGAAAGCCTGAACTGGGCATGCTCACACACTTAGGCCATGTCTCAGTATAGCAGTTGGCCACACATATCTGGCATTTCTATGTGTTAAGCCAGGAAACTCCCACAATACAGCAATCTGCCCAGCGCACACAGTTAAATGACAACAGAGACATAAGTAATATAATGGATCCCTCTCAAATTCAAACATCTTCCACAGATATACAAGTTGTTCATAGAAACAGGGAAAGCTATGGCAATAAAGACATGCAAACAGTTTATCAGCAACAAATATTGTGCATCTGAAACTTAAACATATGGGTGTAGAGGTCAATACTAGGCTGTTTCCCTAGGGAATACATAAGCTTAGCCAGAGTGTATTTGGTGTCTGCCTCCCCAGTACAGTAGGCTACTGTGCCTCTGTAAAGTAGGTCACAGAAGGCACCGTTTAAGGCTAGTGTGCTGTGCCTCTGTCAAGCAGGGACACAGTGGAGATCCCAGGGGTTGAATTTGCAATGTCACATCCATGTGGCTGGAGTTTGCTGGAAGAGAGTTGGCGAGGAGTTATAACATTAATTGGTATTCAAATCCAGACTGAGGGGAGCCTTATCTGCAGTGTCTGGACAATTTCACTGTCAACACTTGCAAGTGATGATTTTGAGGGATTGAAGTGTCTTGCCAATACTGTTCAGAGATGTCCTCCCTCTGTGGGATATTGCTCTGTAATGTATTAGCTCCCTCCTTCTGTTGTACAGCTTATATATGGCTGGTGTAAACCAGACAGGTCTCCTGTTGTGGAGGAGTCTTGGTTTTATTTGGGATAGCATGATCAATGCAAACCTTCTGGATGCCCATCGAATGCATTTGTCAAGGATTCTGCAGATTGGACTGTATAACCCTCCAGCATGGGTCCTTTGAAGTATTGCACCCCAGTCTTCACAAGTGCAAAGTCTGCTTTTGATAAATACTTTGTTTGCAGTGATTTCCTTGCCTGGGGGTGGGGATGGGATATGGATGTCCAGGGAAAGTTGGTTATGGTCAGATATTAACAATGGTGGTCTACCTCTGGTGTGGAACATAGAGTCCCCATGTTGCTGATGGTCAGGTCCAATATGTATTCCCCCTTGTGGCTGTGGTGATTGGTCCTGCCATAGCACATGGATTCACAAATTGTAGTGGCTGTAGGGTGATGTTGTTGAGGCCTGAGTACTTCCCCCACTCAATATTCCTGTACCTGAAGTTAACCACTGTAATGGTGTATGTGAGCACTTTCATATCCTACACTGTTCCCAGGGAAGCCAAGTGTGGTTCCTGGATATGGGAGGGGATGTCTGAACTGGTTGTGTTGTGTGTTACAAGTCCTGTGGTCACGAAGCATGGTATAAAACATAACCTGGCAGTGCTGATGTGCACATGTGACCCTGAAGTAGGCGTCTGTTAATGCATATATATGTTATCCCCAATACTGACGGATAGTAATAGATGTACATACCTCTTTCTAAATAATGATGTCAGCACCCTATAAGTATAGCAGGCGAAGAGACACCTCCCAGTAATGTGAATAGCACGCTCTGCTAATGCTTATCTCTCAAGTGTCATAACATAATTAAGTAGGGGCTTGAATCCTGCAACTGCTCAGTGTGTGTGTTTGGGGGTGCTGGGTGTGTGCAATTTTCTTGGAAAGAAATGGCCCTTTTGGCAACTGGAAGAACACACTACATGATGTACATTCCTCTTTCGAAAGACTGATGATGTCAGCACCCTATAAGTATACCAGGAGAATGAAAACCTCACAGTAATGCAAATAGCGTGCTCTGCTAATGCTTCTCCCTCAAGTGTCATAACATAGTTAGGTAGGGGTTTGAATCCTACAAATGCTATGTGTGTTTTTGTCACTCAGTTTGTCAATGTGTGGTGGGTGTTACTTTTATTATTGTATGACATATATTATAGCAGTAATTTCAATGCACACATGAGGTATGTGTGTGCCACATAGAGATATGTACCTGTGACCTTAAATAGTTCCTATGTGTGAAGCCTGCCTCATGTGAATACATGGAATTTGCATTACACAACTTTTTCACTGTGGTTTTCTGTGCAGGGGCTGGGGTTGGTATGTGAATATAGTGAGATTACTCTATGGTGTCATCTTACCAGTGAGGGATACACTTCTGGTCTGGAGCATAGAGTCCACATGTTGGTGATGATCAGGTGCAGTATGTTTTCCCCTCTTGTGGGAGTGGTAACAAGTTGTTCCATAGCATTTGAGTGTATGGATTCTAGGAACCTTTCACCTAGGGTGTTGGAGCTACAGTAATGCTCCCAGTCTATGTGTGGGTAGATGCAACTGCCCAATATAATGTTGTTTGGAGACACCTTCATATATTCATGTGTTCTTAAGTAGGCCAAGTGGGTTACCTGTGTTTAGAAGGGTGGTCTGTAGCAGGCTATGAACTGGAAGGTAGTTTAATCCACTGTTAGTTGCACATGGATAGTCTGTGATGCTTCATGCTGTGGCAACAACCTGGGGGTGTGGGTATCCTTGACATTTATTGAGACTCACCCTCCTTTCATAGTTAGTTCCGTGTTTTGGGGCTGTCAAGCATGGTATGAGGTGTAACCTGGTAGTGCTAGGGTGCTCTTGGGAGCCTTGAACCTGTTTTCTATTACTGCACAGATATCAACATTCTCCATGCTGAGTAGAGTTTGGACTGCATGCATCTTGCGGTTTACATGTCTGACATTGAGTATCATTACTTCCATTTTCTTATCCCCTGTGCTACCTATGTCAGTGGGTTTGTGTTTTCAGCCTTACCACCAGAATGCAAAGATGTGCAGACATTACACTTTTGTAATTAATAGTGGTGTATAAAAAACTACAATGACAATCACACTGTTAATGCATCAGGCATGCTGGGATATACCCACAATGATATCATTACACTATACTGTTAACAACATAGGTTCATAGGTTCATACTAGGCTATCTGCCTTAGGGCATTTATAAGCCTAGCCAGAGTGTGTTTGGCTTTCGCCACCCATTTTTAATTAATTTTGCTATGCCCTTTTTCGAGGTTAGTATACTGTGCCTCCGTCTAACAGTGACACAGAAGTGATAGCCGGGGTAAACCTATGATCTTCCATCCACTCATCAAGATTCCTCTTGTAGAGAGTCAATGAGGGACTCTGCCTAACCCGGACTGGGATTTCATTCCAGAGTGAAGGGAGCCTCTGGGTTATGAATCTGTGCCTCCAGCATGTCCTATTTATTTCAGTGCTGAGGTTCAAGTCTCTCGAGTGCATAGCTCGATGGGATTTGGATTTTCTGCGGTGCAGCATGTCCATTAATTCCGGGTTGGACATCACTTTATACGTCAGGCACAGATCACCTCTGAGCAGGCGGTATGCCACTGAGTAGAGCTGGAGTTTCTTTAACCGGGCAGCATATGGCATCTGTTTTAGCCCTTTGATCCTCTTGGTGAGGTACTTTTGGGGTCTTTCCAGTTGCTGCAGGTGTCTGGTAAGGTACATCCTAAAAGGGGCATTGTACTCAATTATGGGCCTAATGAGGGATGAGTAAAGAGGCACGATGATCTCCCCTGATCTAGATGTAAATCCCTTTATGATTAAGTGGGCTGTATAAAATTTTTTTATAACCACTTTGGCCACGTGGTTGTCAAATGAGAGATTGCTATCAGCTTGGGTCCCCAGGTCCCTAATTAGTTCTTCTGTACTTAATGGATTACCACCTATGTGGTAATTTGTGGGCACTTTGTTTTTGCCAAAGGGGATGACTATACACTTTTTGGCGTTTAGCTTGAGGCCATGGCTCTGGCACCAGTTGTCTGTTTCTATGAGGCCCTTTTGGAGGATGCTTGTGTCAGCTGGAGAGTCGATTATGGTGCCCAGGTTGCAGTCATCTGCAAACTTGGTCAGCCACAGTCCTTCTGTGTTGGCCTGTACCTCCGAGAAATATATACCGAACAAGAGAGGTCCCAGGACTGAGCCTTGTGGGATGCCACTTGTAACTGGTTTGGAGTCTGACATGGCTCCAGCAATTCTAACCATGTGGGTTCTGTCCTTGAGCCAGTTTGCAACCCATCTAGTGACATAGGGGTTTATATTTAAGCTGGTGAGCTTATCTATAATGCCCGAGTGGGTTATTGTATCGTAGGCTTTTGCGAGGTCCAGGTAGGCTGTGTGGACCACCTTCCCCTCGTCAATGGCCTTGGTGATTGTTTCAAAGAAATCGACCAGGTTTAAGAGGCATGATCTGCCCTTAACAAAGCTGAACTGGGTAGGATCCAGTGTCTGTAGGTCCCCAATATCTTTATTTATGAAGTCCATGATGATCCTTTCCATAGCTTTGCAGATCAAGCTAGTCAGGCTTATGGGTCAATAGTTTCCAGGATCTGTTGAGGCAGCACCTTTGTGGAGAGGGACCACTGTTGCTGTATGCCACTCTTTGGGTACATATCCTGTAGTAAGGCTGAGATTGAACAGTAGTTTTATGTTTGGGTTTAGCTCTTCTTGGAGTTCATTTAGGATGCAGCCCGGGACACCGTCTGGTCCCATTGATGCTGTGTTTTTTGCTTTGGAGAGGGTGGCTCTTACCTGAGCATCTGAGATGTCAGGGGGACAGCACTCTGCTGGGATAGATATTTGCCCTTTTGGTGGGGAGGGGGGGAGTTTGCGCTGAACCTGTCAGCTAGGATGTTGGCAATGTCTGTGGGTTGGGTGTATTTTTTGTCATTTTGGACTAATTCTGAGCATATCTGGGAATTCCCACCCAGGTTCCTAACATAACTAAAGAAAGCCTTGTGATTATCCTTAGTGTCCTGTGCAAGTTTTCTCTCGAAGCTGGCCTTAGATGATTTTATGAGTGCCCGTAGTTTTTTGCTAATACTAATGCCTTCCTTTTTTGGGATTTTGCTCTATCATGTAGTAGCTTACTCCATCTATTGTACAGTTTGTTTATGGCTGGGGTCCACCAGACAGGACGTCTGCCTTTGGAGGGTTGGGTCTTGGTATTATTTGGGATTGCATGATCCATGCATTCCTGAAGGTGTTCATAGAATGCGTTTATAAAGGATTCTGCAGTCTGGGCCGTATTTTCCACAGGCCCGGGGGCTTTGAAGGATTACACCTCGGTTTTGAGCAGTGTGAAATTTGCTTTAAAGAAGTTTTTCACTGTGGTTTTCAGGGCAGGGGGTGGAGTCGGGATGTTAATATCCAGTGAGATTCGTTTATGGTCTGATCCTACCAGTGAGGGATACACTTCTGGTCTGGAGCATAGAGTCCCCATGTTGGTGATGATCAAGTCCAGTATGTTTTCCCCTCTTGTGGGAGTGGTAAGAAGTTGTTCCATAGCATTTGAGTTTATAAATTCTAGGAACCTTTGTGCTAGGGTGTTGGAGTTAGAGTAATGCTCCCAGTCTATGTTTGGGTAGTTGAAGTTGCCCAGTATAATGGTGATTGGAGAGACCTTCATATTTCCCAGTGTTCTCAGGAAGGCCGAGTGGGGTTCCTGGGTTTGGGAGGGTGGTCTGTAGCAGGCTATAAACTGGAAGGCAGTTTTACCCACTGTTAGTTGCACATGGATAGTCTCTGATGCTTCGTGCTGTGCCACCAACCTGGAGGTGTGGGTATCTTGATGAATATTGATACTCCCCGTCCTTTTGTGGTTCGGTCCAAGTTTTGGGGCTGAAAAGCATGGTATGAGGTATAACCTGGTAGTGCTGGGGTGCTCTCGGGAGCCTTGAACCAGGTTTCTGTTAATGCACAGATATCGATTTTCTCCATGTTAAGGAGAGTTTCGAGTGCGTGCATCTTGCGGTTTAGACTTCTGGCGTTGAGTAGCATTACTCTTAGTTTCTTATCCCTTGTGATACCTATGGAGGTGGGTTTGTCTTTTGAGCCTTGCCTAAAAAAGGCACTATGGGTGTAGCAAGAGCCTTTGCCAATATCCAAAAGCCCAGGGGTAACAGGTGCAAGCCGTCCCTAGCGAAGCATCGTGGCTTGTCGGACATGTCATGCCAGGCTGACAGGCATTGGATCCCCTTTGAATGATACCAATACTTAAGCCAATTGTTGAAATTGATCATCTTGTCTTCATATTGTGGCATCATTCTTGGTGAGGGTAAGATACTACTCAAGGTCAGGGTCATACCGGCCTGGGCTACATGCTCAGAGAGCTCCTCTATGTCTCTTGTCATGTAGTCCAGGGAGGTGCGTCTCAGCTCATTCACACCAGCATGGACAATGGCTGAGTCATATTTGTACTTGCCTTGGAGTGACCTGAGTACTTGTGTTATGTGGCAGACCCTAGCGCCCGACAGGCAGCTCATCGTGACCTTCTCCTTGTTCAGCCTGGTGAGCGGGACGTCAGTGTGCCTGACGATAGATTCACCTATTACAAGTGTATCAGGTTTGTTGTTTAGCCTTAAGAGCTGTGACTGTTTGGCACACTGGCTTTGTGAGCTATGTGTTGCACGTGTTTTGTTTTAGGGTAGCGGTTGCTTGGGTGTCTGCTTTGGAGGTCTCTGCTGCTTAGGCAGATTTTTATTTAGAGCCTCCAAGTATGTTTTTGTGTGTTTATGTGTTTGGTTTGCTGTCATGGTAGGTCTATGTGAGACTGGAATTGTAGTGAGTGTGGTTTCCTTCTCCTCCTGACTGGTTTCGCCAATACTAAGTTGAGAGAGCTTAGCCTCCAGTATGGCTATATGGTTGCATCTCTCACATGTGTTGGAATTTGTTGGGAGGAGGAGTGGGTTGTCTGTGTACATGAGGCAGTTGTAACATTGCCTCAAGATTCCCAGATTCACCAGCTGGACTGGAGAGGAGATTGACAACTGACCTTTGGACATGCTAGAATGGTATTGGGAATTCCTTTATAATTGAAAAAAGGGCCAATGGGGAATGAGGTACTCAAGGGGAGTTTATGAGGTTGTAGTGCTTTTAATATTTTAGTGCTGACTTATATAATTGCTTTAGCAAGTGCCAGGTAACTGAAATGCAATGTGTTACAGGTATCTTAAATGCAAAAACGACAAACAGTAACTTTCTTTCAAGTGAAACATGATAATATTACTACAGTTCTATGTAGTCACCCTGTGCATCAGCACCATGTTATCCTGTTCCTGCATCAATGTGACAGATTGCAGGAGGTGGTACAATTTCATCATATGCACAGGGTGTGTACTTGGCATGCCTGAATCTGCCACTGATACATCCAATCGACATGTATGTGTGTGTGTGTTAGTGAGGGACAACAGAACAACATGGGGCAATGTTGATGCAGTGTGTGTGTGTGTATGTGTTAGCCCTAGGTGTTAGCATTATGCAAGTGTGTATGCATGCACACAGTTCCACCTCATGGCTGCCATATACGGGTGTTTGTGGACAGCCACAGTCTATACCTGCCAGGTCATAGAGATCACTGTCTCTGGCCATGGACACGGTACCTGTGCCTGGCAGGGGTGCTACGGACAGTATCAGGTACTAAGCCAGACTGGGTACTGTCATCAGAAGCAGTTGGTTGATGACTGGACACATGTCCCTGCTGGGACTGTCCAGAGCCACGTGCACGTGGTCTTCTAAGGCGGTCTGATGACAGCACAGAGCCAGCATTGCTTGGGCTGGCACTGGCACTATGGGAGTGGCTGCGGGTTTGTTGTCGTCCGCAATGACTGCCAGCTGCTGATGTTGCTGGCATATGTCCACGTCGATGCCTCAACCATCCTGCATTGCCCTGGCTCATGGACATGTAGTTGTGGAACAGATCTAATGTGTCCCCCCAACGTCTGTCAATGACCCCGCCGACAGTACGGATGGCAGCCACAATGTCACGCATAGTGTCATTCATAGCAGTGTGATGTGCTCTAAGCTCCCTCAGACCCTGTCTGGTGTACCGTTCCATACGTGCCTGAGCCTGCATTACAGCCTGGAACATAGCTGAGGTTGAAAGACCTCTGTGGGCACGTCTGACAGGGGCAGTACGACCATGGATGCTCCCACGAGAACCCCTGGACATCTGCCTATGTGGTACCATGTCAGAACTCTGGCCATGGCTGCTGTGAGGGGATGCATGTGCCACTGATACCACATTACCCTGGTCAATGCCCACTGTATGCTGTCCCTCAGCTAAGGACATTGGTGACAATGGATGTATCGGCAGGATGACTGTGTGCATTGATGGGGTTGACTGATGTGTACTGTCAATTGGCTGACCAATAACAGACCCTGATACACCTCCTTGTGCCATTACACATGTATCATCATTATCACTATCCCCAGCAGTGGCTTCAGGTTCCCTGCTGCACACCACCAGAGCAACACCAGAACCTGTGAGAGGAAGACAGGAAACACAGTTTACAATGTGTACACAATGTTACCACAGATGCACACGGACACATGCACACATAGGCACATGCACACATGCACACATGGGCGCATGCACACATGGGCACATGCACACATGCACACATGGGCACATGCACACATGGGCACATGCACACATGCATACATGCACACATGCACACATGGGCACATGCACACATGCACACATGGGCACATGCACACATGGGCACATGCACACATGCACACATGGGCACATGCACACATGCACACATGCACACATGGGCACATGCACACATGTCCACATGCACACATGGGCACATGCACACATGGGCACATGCACACATGCACACATGTGCACATGCACACATGGGCACATGCGCACATGTGCACATGCACACATGGGCACATGCACACATGCGCACATGCACACATGGGCACATGCACACATGCACACATGTGCACATGCACACATGCACACATGGGCACATGCACACATGGGCACATGCACACAAGGGCACATGCACACTTGCACACTCCTCAGTACATGAGATACAAACACACACACACAAACACACCTGCAATCCAACACATAACAATACTGTTTGAGGGTATTATTACTATTATTATCATTAGTATTAAAATTATTGTTATTACACACTCACCAGCATGGATTGGCTGCCTTGCTGTTACTCCAGTGGGACCTGCACAAATAAGACAGTTATTGTCAGTGGGCACAACTCTGCCATTGATACTGTGAGTATGATACGGTACAGTAGTACAACAGTTGGCTTTCACAGGTGTACTGCTAATATTGAGAATATAAATCTTGCACAATAATGTCCAGGATAACAGCTACAAACACAGTACACATCTCACACATGCATAAACTACCAGTGCAGAGAACAGTCAACTACAGATATGGCATGTTACCTGCACACTCCATGTCCACATGCTGGGTGGCTCCAGCCTCCATCATTACACACGTCTGTGGATGTTGTTGTTGTTGGGCTGGAGCCACAACACTTAGGAGGAGCTCCTCCAGACTGGTGTGGGGGGGGTGTACAGGTGCCCCACCACCTGTGGCAAGCTGTTGCCTGTGGATATCAGATGCATGCTGATGGACATTTCTAATTAAATCACTGCAGTGATGGCGTACCTGCTCATATGTCTGGTTATGCATGCCTATGTCATTTACCCGACAGACAAGGTCTTGCCACAGTGCAGCCCTCTCCTGCTGGTTCTGGCTGGTCCAGGAAAAGAGTGTTGAAAAATCCCACACCAGGCTCTGGTGTATCTCCTCATCCTCTGCTGCTGAATAACAGGTGTTGCGCTGATGCACCATCGCCCTGGAAGGAAAAGGAAAATATGTGAGCAAGTAACATGGCACACATAATAGTCTACTGTACTGATATCACTGAACTGTCATATATAGCATCTGTCTGTCTATCTATCTATCTATCTATCTATCTATCTATCTATCTATCTATCAGGGGATACACATGTAAATTACCACATATCAGTGCTCAGCCAACAACTATGTGACAGTGCCTGCCACACTCCTTACAACAAACCAGTATACACCAGCACTCAGCACACTGTTTGAGGTCCAATGCACAACCTCACACTGGGGGTATGTATTACGGTAATGGATGGAGAATATTGTCATCCCATGCAATGCATGCAATGCACAGTTACAATTTCAATGGTAATGCACCCTAGTCTTTGCGGCCATACCCCTACCTACACTGCAGTCATATGCACAGAACCACAGCACAACATATGGCAATGTAGTATGTTTGTATCCCAATAACTGACACATCTTTCTCTGGCCTCACACCAAGGACACACACTACCATGACAGACACAAAGTCATGCTGAGCAATCACACCATTACAGACCTTGCACACAGTCAGTGGCACACTCATTCCACCTCACATAGTTGGTATTGCAATGAGTACATGTGTGTGTGCATTGTGTCATAGATAGGTAGTATGCTATTGGCCCTGGGCCTACGGCAGCATACTGTTAGCAACCTTCAACTATATATGTATGTTCAGCCTTCACTAACAGTTGCAGTATGTCCCTTGCCCTATGCACATCTTCATATAAATATAGATACAGACTGCTAACACATATGGAGGGTTCACAGTATGTAGATTATTAGATTATGTACTTTACATTACCTTTGTTTCTGACTGCTGTTTTGGATGGCTTGCTGCTGGCTGGCTTGCTACTGGCTGGCTTGCTGCTGGCTGGCTTGCTGCTGTCTGGCTTGCTGATGTTTTTTTCTTTTTATTATTTTATTTTTTTGGTCTCTCTCTCTCTCTCTCTGTCTCTGTCTCTTTCTCTGTCTCTGTGTCTCTCTCTCTCTCTCTGTCTCTCTCTCTCCCACCAGTTGCTGCAATGATATTATTGCATGTGTGGACTGAGAGTACAGGCTGCTTTTTTAGGTATCTGCACATGTGCATGTGATGGCCTCTGCACCAATTGTTAGCCAGCATTTACTAATTGCATGCAGCCTGCTGTGTGGTAATTGCAGTTCTCACTGTGATTTCAGGACAGTGCTATAAAATGTTAGGTTAGGTAGGCATAGCCCTTTCAGTTTTTCAAGGTGGGGACCATGCTGGTTTGCTGTGGACACTGTTCTGTGAGTGTAAAGGTTGGTATGTCTCTCATATCTAAGGCTGTGTTGTAGGCACTGAAATGCATGTTGTACTGAAACCTGACTGTTGCTTCTTCCAGTTCATTCTTCTCAGTGTGTATGTTAACTGACACCTAATAATACTAATACTGTTTACATGGTAGTATGTGCTTTCCTGTGGGACTTGTGGATTAACTAGTATACAACAGTAGCTCTTGCAATTTGTTGCTATGGCTTCACTATGTAGCCTTTACATTCACTCCTTGAAGGCCTGCTAAGTGTCTTTACTGGAATGTGTTGCTATGGCTTTCCTATTTTCCATTTACATTCACTCCTTGTAATGCATGATATATTTCTTTCAGCAGCAATTCCTTATATGTTTGGTGTGGTTTGGTGGTACTGCATGCAGTCTGGTTAGGCCAAGGTGTGGGGTTTGACACCTATAAGGGTATATTAGTTTGCTGCTGAGCAGTAGTGGGGCCTTGTACTAACAGTTATGAATATCAGGCACATGCAGTGCTTGTAAACTGCTATACTGTCCTTATTTTATTAGATGGCTACATCCTTTGATATTTCTGGGTTGTACTCCTACATGAGGATGTGCTTGTGGAAGCAATTCTACAGCTATTCACAGAGTGTGTGGCAGCAGACAGAATTATGTGCCTGTGAGTTTCTGACACTTGCAGGCCTCAGATACTCTCAGGTGTATATTTTAGCAGCCTCAGGGAATGGTACATATCAGTGGGATACACCCGTGATATATTTCAGATATTCTGCAGTTGTGACTGTGGGGTATTTTGAGCATATGTATTACTACACCATTTCTGACATGCAAGTAGTGTGTACTTTAACTAATTGAGAGTTACCATTATGTGGGATTCCACACCTTTCTGCCTACTGCTAGTACATTAAACAGGGAGTCAGTGGGGCACAGTTAACATTTGTTTGCAAATCAGGAACATCCCTGTAAATCAGTCACAGTTGCGAGGTCTGGCCTCTTACATATTCAAATATGGCAGTGTTTATCCTGCTCTGATAGTGTGTGTAGTTTGCAAGGTGCTACTGTCACATTATTACCTACTAGCATGGCTGTTTCTCTTATCACACTAATGTAATGCAATTCCACAAAAATTGCCAGTAAAGATCAAAAAAAGCTTTGTGTAATAGCCTTCCTATATTCCCTTTAAACTCAGTCCTACTATTTCATGATATATTGCTTTCAGCACAAAGTTCTTGTATATCAGTCATGGCTTAGTCGTAAGTCATACAAACTAGTGTTTCCAATGTCCTGGGTTCGAGACTGACAGAGGAATTTTATTTTGCTGCTGAGCAGATTACAGGCCTTGTCATTCAGGGTGTCTAAGGCACTTTTAAGCAGTTGTAAGTGGGTTAGCGCTGGTTTGCTTGGTGCTCATGCATGCGCACTGTAGCTTAGCTCCACGCACACACGCTTAGCTAAGCGCACACAAGCGCACACCTGCTGACTACTGCTTAAAAGTGCTCACTCTCGCGCACATCCGCACTAATTTCTTTGAAAGAAAAGAAAATGGGGAGATAGGAAAGTGGTGAAAAAGGGGGCACAAAGAGGGTAGGACAGTAGGAAAACAAGCTCAGGATTTGCAGGAAGGATGTAGGAAAGGCCCATAGCTGCCCATTTTTTATCAGCAACAGCTATGCATATGTGTGTAATTTGGTGTGAAATTTGAAAGCTTCCACCCCTGAGAGAGGGGTGAGGACAACAAAATATGGTGTACAGCCAATTGTAATTACCAGTTGACATGTCCAGCAGACATGTCTGCAAAATGGGCAGCTATGTATGGGGCGTAATTTTTTTGTGGGAACAGCGTGCCCTTTTTTTATTTTTTTTTCAGGTAAGAGTGGAATGTGAGGTACAGGAAGTAGGTATATTTGGGGAGGTAGGTTGGGGAGGTTAACAGACAAAACAAACAAGATGCATACAGGGGCAGAGTATGACACATGTGGGGGGTGAACACAACTGATGGGGACAGATGTTTGGATATCACGAGCCCATGAGCCCACAGATGGCAACAGTGGAACTGAGATCCCCACCCATGGGCAGTTGCCACTGCACCTTCACTGCCCAGAATGCGGCTGCGTTGGGGGCTGTGTAGGGCGGGAAGGCACACTCGTGAGTTGCGCCACCCGTGCCTCAAGCTGGCGTAGGGGTTCAAGCACAGAATGCCTGATCTCGCTACGCACCACAGACCGGTCACTTTGGAGGGTGAGTGGACATTCTCCTCCGGCCACGCTTGCAGAGGGGGGACGAGCTCCATCCCCTGCAGCGCTTCCACCCAAAGGTGGCACAGGGCCACTGGAGGAGGTTCCGGCCTGGGCACTAGTGCCAGGTGCACTCGCCAGCTGAGGTGGGAGAGGTGGGTCCGCTGGAACCTGCTTTCCCTGTTGTCCTATGTTTAGCAATATTTTATGACATTTTGGGTTAGTAACAAACAATACCATTCAAAGTTGTAACAGCATGCATCAGTATTCCCATTAACCAAACACCCATGAATTCCAAACATTAAACAGCAAGTATAACACATGCATATTTTGAACAACAGTACACAATCCAGCAGCATGCAGGTTTGATTGATGGCAACAGGCCATCAGGTTTGGATATGTGAACAGGGCACATGCATCAACGTACATGCAAATATGTATGAACCAACAGGACAAATGTCCATGGGAATTAATTGTGAATACACATACCCAGTTTGGTGTGGAATGACATTATTTGTGAAATTAGGGTAGGGTGAAGAAATATTTCATTAGCAACTTCAACTACCTATACATATGTTGTACATTTCTAGTAGCTGCAGATATATATGCCCTACAGGTCTTAGTACAGTTTCCTGTATGTAACTTTAGGAATGTTGGTGATGGGAATGTTACTGCTACATTAATATACATTGCATTTTTATTCATACACGTTCATATCTGGCTGTGTTCAGGTACAGCATCCTGCTACATTTGATTTATATGGCTCTACACAACTGTGGATGTTCAGTATTTCATACAACCATACTATCTCCATATTGCAAGGGTACAGCAACATATCCAAATTGTGGGACACACACATTCCAGCTTCAGTACTTTATTACAAACATTTCACTCTTTGGTTGTGGCTGTCTCATTCATTTCATTATGTACTGACTGCAGTATAACTTTATTCAAGACTTATTACAGCTTTCTTGGTCGATTCATACCTCTTTCTCACACTTTCACATGTTTTATTTTTACAATTCAAGATGGTACTTAACTCTAGGCATTATTAACATTTCTTACTTGGTTACAACAATCCTTTCCAACAGACTCACTTATTTCAGATGGCAGATTTTAAAAGGGGATGTATTTGACACATGTCTATCGTGTTCAGCTTGTTTACCAGTAATTTCCAGGCTGAAGCAAGTTATCTGATATTACAATACAGGTGGAAAATCTCTATTTCAGACTTGTTTAATTTTTATTTCTGGATTACAGGCTGCATCACTTATCTAATCATACAGTACTAGCAGAATCTTTCTTTTAGTGTTATTTGAACTGTATTAATATGTCACAACACTGAACTCTTTTACAAGCTGTCTCACTTATATTCTATAACAATTGCAGCAAAATAATTACTAACCTGCCTGGTGGCGCAACCGCACCAGCCTATCATCATAGGCTCGCCGATTCACGGAACGCACACCTGCAGCTGTAATATAAATGAAGTAATATTGGAACATACATCTCCATAATATCAGCTAGGATAATTTCTTACATACTTAATTACATGGATACTTACTCAGTAGTGGGGCATTGGGCATTTGCCGGGCCTGCTGGATCCAACGGTTCAGTTGGTCCTGCTTTCGTCTCTTCAGGTCCGCATGGTGGTGACGGACCTGTTCACCAGTCCTTGGTATGCCTGTGGCATTGGTGAGATCATCTGCCAACCGGTTCCATGCCTCTGCCTTGTACGCACCCCAGAGAACCTGGCCCTGCATGAGATGAGCCTCATGATCGTGGACTAGGAGCCAAACCATTTATTTGGACTCCTCAACACCCCACCTCTGTGCTCGGAAGTGACTGCCCTCTCCTACACCTGCCATCCTGACTGCAAATAGGTTCCACAATCAGTTACGCTGTGTATTCCCACCTATGGGGCTTATATATGCCATTTTTCCCGCACTTATCTGTGATTGGCCATTTTGGAAATGTATCAGCTTAAGAAAACCTGCTTTGTCATGCTTCTATTTCCATTCATTCCTATATATATGCTAATACTGCATTTCTCAGTACAACTGTCATGGCTTAGTGGTTCAGTATTTTGACTATGGTGCACAGTATCCTGGGCATTGCTTTTTTTATTTTACTACTGTCTAGACAGGCTAGGACATGTGTCTGTGTAAAGGCGGCTTTGATACAACTTGCTCAATGCTGCCCGCCGGTAAGCCGGTTGGCATGCTGCGCAGCTTCGCGCAAACGGGTTACGCTGGTTAACGTGTTATTTGGCTATGAGCACGCATATTATGCTGTGTGAAGTGTTGCTCAACTACGGGCACACAGTTTCAGCATGTTAAAGCGCTGCTCAACTCCGGGCACTCATATTACACCTGTTAAACCACTGCTCACCTAAGGGCAGTCATACTCAGCTTGTTAGAGCGCTGCTCAGCTATGGGCACTTATAAAAATTTTTTTTTTAATTGTGTCAGATTTTTTTCAAAAATACATGGCCCATTTCATTACATTTTACTTAAATTATAGTTATATATATATATATATATATATATATATATATATATATATATATATATATATATATATATATGTACACATATATGTCAGGGGATTGTTTCGTGCTTATTTCACTAAAAATAGAAAATGATGTTGTTGGGGCTCGAACCATGACTACCTCCTCTTTGGCCAATGTCTCTACCGCTACACTATTGCTACTTGGCTTAATTTGCATATTTAGATCTTATATGCTTTTTCAATGACTGTTAACTGTGGCTGAGTGAAGGGCACACCCACGCAAACGAGCACAATTACGGGCAAACATTTTTGAAATTATAAAAAAAATTAAACTGTTGATTTTTACTTTTTACTTTACAGTTAGGTTTATAGTCTGTGGGGGCATGTGTGGTGTGTTTCTTGACATTTCCGCGGAGTCGCTCGTGGGAGTTTACTTTCAGGACTGTGACTCTTCTGGGGGCGTGTCCCTTTGCAGAACTCGCTGTGTGGACACACTCCCTACTTTCCTACATGGACCGTGTTAGCCTGGGGTGTGATTCAGCATGCCCTCATGAATATGCATGGCATGCTGACGTCACACCGTTTAACTGCAGCCTCTGTGTAAGACATATTAACTCTTACATGGAGGTTTCGTGAATCCTGCCCAATAACTTTCAAAGTAATTGCACTTTGTGAGTAACTGCATACAGCACACTGAAATGTCCCTAAAATGGTGGTACCTTGCTACACAACTTTTTACAGTATAAGAAGCACTCTGTAATGGCGGCACTTTGCGCGAATAGACACAACCAACACAAGAACTTTTTTGAAATAGCTATACTTTGACTGGATTGCACAAAATAGTTATACTTTGCACACAATGAACTTTTCATAATACATGCACAATAATAAGCACACACTGTAAGCCCTTTTACACGTTCTGAGATACTTTGAATAACTTTAGTTACGCCCTTGATACAATACAAAGTTGTAGTTAAGCCCAAATACAGCACTTTGGCCAAACACATGTAGTTGCCTTGCTTTATTTTTGCTTAATGTGCCCTTTTCTTTTTTTATTGTTATTATTTTGCTTGTTTAAGACTTTTCATGCTCAATGTACTTTTCTTGTGCTTGTTTTACACTAAACATGCCCAACTTTGGCTCAAACACACTTGTTTTGCTTTAAACATACAATTTTTTTGCTTTAAACATACTTGTTTTGCTTTACAGTTACGATTCATCAAATACTTTTATCTTAAACATTTTCTTTAGTTAAACTGTTTGTACTTCCCACTTGCCTGATATTGAGGTGTGTACCCTTGTAATGCCCCTTTTATTGTCTTTCGCATTGAGTAAATAATTTATTTCTCATTACCTCTGATTCTTTCTGGTTATGTTTGTGCTCTTTTCTCTTAGTTTTACCTTAGCTGTCATCTTTACATTTCATGGCTTGGAATATTCTTCTCTCTTCCATATTGGTTCTGACACCATGTCCCTTTCATGTTAGGATACAAATAAACAAATCTTCATGGGTTCTGTTCAAGCAGCTTTATTATATACAAACACATTACTATTGTTGACTATAGACTGTAACTTAAGTAACTTATATACAATTAATAACTATGAACATATATGCTCACTCTCTAGCTGCTCCTCAAAATGGCACTAAGGTCGTGCACATGTGCGGGTTATATATCTGCACATACAGCCTCACATGCTTCTTAAAGATACAAGCACACACACTTTACACTATGATCTACACTGGTTACTATAGCCAACATGAAGTTATAATTCTTTGTAGTACATGCAGCTTTATTTGCTCCATGTACTTCGAGTTAGAGACAAAACTGTAGGAGCATGGATTGTTTTACCAACTTTCAAATCCTTTGAAATGCCATAAAATGCACTAAGCACTATCAAATAAGCAGCAGGTACAGATGAAGTTTCCCTTTGAAGAATGAATTGCTTTAAAAGCTATCAGATACTGTATTTTGCCATATTTTTTGTTTATAGGTGTGTCAGAATGAAGCAACAGATTTTATAACTGTTTTACCATCTGCCACAATTGTTTGCTGGCTGACACTTCCTCCTGTTACTCCCTGGCATATGAGATCTGATCTTACCAGCACTTGTAGGTTCTTTACATAAGCTTGTTAAGTGCCTTTCTGATGTCACAAAAGTGCTTAACAAGATTGTTTTTTCCCTACTGCTGGAGTGTTATGGCAGTGTTCCTTGCACTACAATGCAGGAAAGAAAATGTTTATTTGCTTTGTTTGTTTGCAGGCAAGCTACAACTAAGAGAGAGAGAGAAATGAATACTTCTGGTCCAACAGAGATGTCATCTGCACTCTACCCACACCCACTACATGATGTTGGTCTAAGTGCATGCACTGGGCATGATATAGATGGCATTAAGCCATTTTTTCACATACAAGTTATTTTATGTGAAAACCTGACCTGAACAGCTACTAACCACAAGCAAGCTTCATAACCCAGTAGATGCAGAATGCAGGTGCTGTGCTATTTCACAGCTTTACATA
The DNA here is from genome assembly GCF_019279795.1 of Protopterus annectens. Taxonomy (NCBI): domain Eukaryota; kingdom Metazoa; phylum Chordata; order Ceratodontiformes; family Protopteridae; genus Protopterus; species Protopterus annectens. The sequence continues at coordinate 1,728,614,199 of NC_056741.1, read as the reverse complement.
TGATCTTAAGCAGCTTGTGTATCCTGATAGACAGCACTGTACAGTTATTCAGATTAGTGGGAGCAACCACAGGCAAGCTAATTAACCCCTAGGAAAAAGAGAAATTTAGTTCCGCTTAGAGAAAATTAGTAGAAATAGGTTAAAACAGTCAGTGGGTAAGAAACATTTGGATGTGAGACCAAATGCTTCTATATATCAGTTTTAAATCAATGCAGCTTTTACTGAAATTTCATTGCATTTTATGGAAATATGCACTAAGAACCATAAATCGCACCATAAAGAGGAGCAAGTCAAGAATATACTTAGATTACTATAGGTCAGATTTTTAAGTGATTGAATTTAATTTAATTTCCTCATTATGCTGTAATTTGTGGTTTGTGGTTGTTTTGTGCACAGCAGTGGCTACAACAATTTTGGTTACAAATGTTCAGTTAGCCCATGCCTGGATGAATATACTGTGCTCAAGGTAATGGGCCTTACTCCTTGAAGAGTTCTTCCATATAAGCTTAGTATGTCATTATATATGACATTTTTCCTTGACCATCAAGTCCCCACAATAGTTGTAGGAAACAAGTGTCTCTATCAGAAGTGGAGAACATGACAATGTGAATCCAGGCACTTCCAAAAGTAAACTGCAAAATAGTGAATTCTGAAACTTACTAAAATGCTTATGCATTGTGTGTGTGTGTGTGTGTGTGTGTGTGTGTGTGTGTGTGTGTGTGTGTGTGTGTGTGTTTCACTCATTTGCACTTCTAGTGATCACAGTTTTTGGTCCACAGAATTTCAGATAACATGTCTTATGGAGAATTTCTTGGCATCTATGTCTCAAGCACACAATAAGTAGGGTATTTATTTACTTATTTGCATTTGTTTACTGGGAAAGTCTGACTGGGCAAGAACTCCATTTTCAGTGCATGTCTGGTGAGAAAAGCTCCAGATACAAAAAGTTTACACTACATAGGTGCTTGATGGAGAAACATAAGTAAAAATAAGCATTATATATTTATTTATTTAACATTTGTTTACAGGGAAAGTCCAATTAGGACAGAGCCCATTTTCAGCCAAGGCCCAGAGAGAAATGTTCCAGACACATATCTTTGGAATTTTAAATTCCATTAATTCATTAACACATTAATAAAACAAAATTAAAAATAAGGCTGTAGTTAGTAAGCATGATTTCAAGAGAGTTCATAAACTTGAGAAGGAACTGTGGGAGTTTACACAGATGCAAAAATCAACATTCATCATACATTTCATAATAAGAGATATGGGGGTGATGAGAAAAAGTGGTGATGCTTTAAAGTAGGTGTAGTAGAGAGGTAAAGCAAAGAAGTGGGCTAGAAGAAAGAAGAGGAATAGAGAAGTCATGTGGTGAGAAGTTGTGGAGAGTGACTATGATAGAATGGAAAATAAGAGAAGAGTGGGTGAGATAGAGAAAAAGGGTGGTGGGAAGAAGAGACTACATTGAAGTGAGAGATAAGTAGAAAAGAGAAAGTGGTACAAGGGGAATTTATCCATTTGGCATAGCACAGGGGCAGATATGGGAGTTAAGAAGGTAGTTTTTTTAGTGAGAGCTTAAAATACTTGAGGCAGTCTATGGTACCAATGGCTATGGGTAGGGTGTTCTATAGGTTATCACTAAAGTAAGAATAAAGACATTGGCCAGCTCTTTTCTTGGATCTGTGCACAGTTAAGATTTGTTTGTTTTCACAGTAGAGAGTTGAAGTAGGGATGTAGGAATGTAAAACAGTTTTTAAAGCAGGGCAGTTTTGTGCTATAGATAGTTGTAGGAAGTCAAGGTGATGAGGGAATTCAAGTCAGTTAAGTTTCTTAAGGATTACAGTAGCGTGTACGATATGATGTACCAGTGGAAAATTTGGACATTTTGTAGTAGCAGCATTGAAGCTTATTATTTAATGACATATGGAGGTTGGTGAAAATGAGGGCACCATATAGGAGAGAGGGGAGTAGGCAGGTATTATCAAGTGTTTTTTTTTAGTGGGAGTATCTATGAAATTTTTGTATCTGTAACGTGTTTCTAGCTTGAATGATGTTTTGTATGGGATTTTGTATGTGTTGCTCGAATGTAAGTTTATTGTCTATGCTGATGCTTAGTAGCTTTAGGTTTGATACAGTTTCAATCTCGGTGTTATTCTGTGAGTAAATTTTAAAATCAAATGTGAGTGATTTTGGTGTGAAAAGCAGATGTTTTGTCTTTTTAGGGTTGAGGAGTAGTTATGTTGCACTGAGTCAAGATTTGATTGAGGTAAAGGCATAGTGTTATTTTTAGGAGGTGTTGGTGCTATTTGCAGAATAAATGATGGTACAATCATCAGCATATTGAATAATGGAGCTTTGAAGAGTGGCTGTGTGTAGTTTATTAATGAAGATACTGAAGACCAATGGTCAAAGAATGGACCCTTGTAGCACTCCAGTATTATTAACCAGGTAATTAGACAAACTGTTTTGCCATTTAACACACTGTTGTCTGTTAGCAAACCACTGTTGGGAAGATTGTAAAAAACCCATAGCAGAAAGTTGCTGTAGAAGTTTGTTGTGTGATGCTGTGTCAAAGGCTTTTGACAGATCTAGTAGAATTACAGAGTCTGTGACTGTTTTGACAGTATCAGTGAGTATCAGTGGTCAGTGAGACAATCATAAACTTCTATATTATATACATGTATATATATATATATATATATATGTTTGTATATATATATATATATATATATATATATATATATGTATGTGTATATATATATATATATATATATATATATATATGTGTGTGTGTGTGTATATATATATATATATATATATATGTGTATATGTGTGTGTGTGTGTGTGTGTGTGTGTGTGTGTGTGTGTGTACTGATAGCTAGATAAACATTAAATAATTTAACGGAAAGGGTGAAAGGAGAGAGTGTGCATCAACAGGTTGCTATATTAGTTGGAAGCACTGAGAAACACAACTACTGGTCACAGCACAGCACCAAATATAATTTCTTAAACTGAAAGATTTGTTGTATGAGATGAAAAAGATAAATGAACATACAGAAAACACAAAGACTTGTCATAAGTTATAGTCTTATAAGAAAGCTAATTTCCAAATGTTGATTAGTGAACTTTGGGAAGAAGTACTGATTAAGCACTTTGGAACAATCATGCTATTATCATAACTCTTTCCTATGTCAAGACTTTAGAAGCCAGATTTTCACTTGTGCATTGGCAAACCAATAGAGCCCCTTGAAATTCCAGGTGATTTACTTTCCGGATTTTTCTCTAGACTAATACATACATCACTGTAACCTGAGCAGATCTTGTCATTGCCACCTCCATTACTCTGCCTTCTGTGTCACATCCTCAGTTTAGCAAATCTTTTTTTATTCAATGACTTCATGCTCATCTTTCCTTCTGTGACCTTACATCATTATTTGGAAGCCATTTTCCCATTCCCATGGATGGTAATGCTTTCTTTCTTGTTTTACTTTGTCATTTGTCTGAACATTGAGATCTGTCTTTCATGTTTCCTTCGGACCAATAATCTTGACATAATGTTACATTGTTCAAGATGTCTGTGTCCTGGATCATTTAACTTGCCTCCCATATTTGTTTACCTTCATGATCCTCATCTATCCACACAGTTTACTTACCTGGTTCTATAAAATAGTCAACAACCCCCCCATGGTTGTCCTCATGGGTTTATGTGCCCTTGTGACCAGACTGTTTCCAACTAAGATAAGACTTTTGGAAAATTGGGCACCGTTGAATGAGTCTGCCATTATTAGAAACAGCTCACCACACAACCTGAATCCTCCCCCCAGCCGAGGAGCTTTGAAATCAGCTTTGAGACCAGTAATAGTTTTTACCTTATTCCTCAGTAAAGTGAAGGTCTTCAGTAAATTATGAAAGCTTGGAGTGAAGATGGAGTGTGCTGGCAGCAGGATATTTGGTGATCAAAACTATTCAATAACTAAAGGAATTAAGGTATTGGGAACAATTAATTAGACAAACAAAGGTTGCACAGTTACAGTCCACAAAAAACTCTAAACCCAAAATAAAAAGACTATACAAAGTAGAGGTCAAACAGGTTTCCACGCCTTCCTTTAATATACAAATAAATAAATAGATTGAGTGCTTTCATCCCAGTCAAACTAGGGACTTCATCAGAATCTAATTTTTTTTATTTTTATTTATTTATTTTTTTGTTTAACAGGGTTTTCCAGTGCTCAGGTTAAAGTGTGAAGGAAGCTCTCCAACAGTATGATCTTAAACATAACAAAGAGACTAATGCTCTATATAAACACTCGTTAACTTGCAAAGGCTTCAAAAATTTATTTTTGGAATTCGTGAACAGTTTTCGATCAATCCCAGAGGGGGGGGGAATTGGAAAACCGTGTTAAACATAAAAGAGACCCTATGGCAATTGAGGCTAGCAGCCACATTTTCACCAGGTTTAAATGAGTTTATTTCCATTCCCCTGTTTTAAAGGAAAAAGCTGATAGATTAATGTACAAGTATCTGAGGACCAAGAATGAAACAAATAAATGCCGGACTAGTCCTTTGAGTACACACACCTTGTGTAAAAAAAAAAAAAACAGCTTTAGAAATTAGTTGTATTTAAATATTACATGATTTAATTTGTTTTATGTTGAGAATACAATTATAAAGCATATTTATTTATTTTTAATGAGGTTATTAGGTAAAATGACATGGAGACCACGTGACAAGTATAGGTTGTTTCTTACTGGAAGTGTTTCATCCAATGGCAATGATTTTTGTCTAATTATATGGTTTTAACATTGTCAGGTGTAGAGTCTGATGAAGTCTCTAGTTTGACTGGGACGAAAGTACTCAGTTTGTTTATTTATTTGTCTATTAAAGGAAAGTGTGAAAACTTGTTTGACCTCTGTTTCGTAGTCTTTTTATTTTGGGTTTAACAATTAATTAGAGTAGGAAAGGTAAAAGAATGGGAAGAGGCCAAGAAGACATTTGAACTACAGGCTACTGATTTCCTTCCCTATCTGGGATTGATTTCAAAGTATAGACAAAGAGAAAGGGATGGGGGAATCCTAAATGAAAGGCTTGCACTGGTTGAGCTTTTAAATGAATCTATAACAAAAGCTGTGGTTAAAAAAGAGATTTAAATATTGAAATAACTATAGGAATTAATCAGAAGAGGTCAGAAAAGATTAGATATGCTTAGATTAGCTTAGATAAGCAATTCACAAAGAAACAATGGGAGGGCATATATATGCCTCTTAAATATGCAACATAGTCTAGAAGATTTATGATTTTTGCCTGGAAGTGTTTGCAAAGACAGAGATAAAATAACAGGAAGTGGGATCTTTATAAAAGGGTAAGAGTAAATTACATAAAAAAATGAAAATGTGGAACAATGCAGCAGAAAAATGTTTCACTGAATATTGTGGTCTCTCTTTCTCTCTCTCTGCAGTTAGTTTCCTGCTCTCCCTCATTCTTGTTGTGGTATTAATCTTGGTGTCTTTGGAATTGCCTGCCCCTCCTGTACATTTGTGCTTGAACACTCTTCCTGGGTCTATCTCATTTGCTCTCTCAACCGAGTACAGTGAGATTATATTTTGACTTCAGGCACTCCTACCAGTCCCATCTGTTCAGCTCTATCACAGCTCTATTCCAGTCTAGTGTCACTAGCTCATTCTACCTAATACAGAGAGAACATTTGTGAAGGGCAAGCCATTTAGGTCCTTAATTTTGAATTATCTTCTGTTGCTGCTTTCTCCCTTTCCACTTTACAAAAAAAAAAAAATTCTAAGCTTGTTTCCTGCCTTTCCTGTAACTAGTCTAATCCAGCTACATATTTGCTGTAACCAGGACTGTTTGTAAGCATCTGAGCCCTCAAAGCCTTTCAGTGTTGGAGGGAAACCTTCAAGCTTATCAGTAGGTGTGGTAAGCACTAGGTAGCCTATCTACCATAAGAGTGGTTTCTGGCCCAGAAATTGTAGTTTATTGGCCATTTGGGTAGCTTGTCCATCTCTTTCAACTTTCTGGTTTAAAAGCCTGCATTTGCACTTGTTTCTCACCTTTTCTGTAGCTAATCTAGTCCAGATACAGATTTGCTGTATCCAGGACTGTTTGTAAGCTTCTGAGCCCCCCAGGCCTTTCTGTGTTGGAGGGAAGCCTTCTAGCTTATCAATGGGAGTGGTAAGCACTAGGTATCCTATCTACCACAAGAGTGGTTTCTGGTCCAAACATAGTTTATTGGCTGTTTGGCAGTTTTTCCATTTCTTTCAACTTACTGGTTTAAAAGCCCATATTTGCATTTGTTTCCCATCTTTCCTGTAACTAGTCTAGTCCAGATACAGATTTGCTGTATCCAGGACTGTTTGTAAGCTTCTGAGCCCCCCAAGCCTTTTTGTGTTGGAGGGAAGCCTTCTAGCTTATCAGTGGGAGTGGTAAGCACTACTCTTCCTTACTCTTATTTTTCTCTTCCTCTCTTTGTCTCACATCTAGCAAGTCTTTTCTGCTTCTTTTGTTTTACTGTCATCTCTTAGATGGCTTCCTTTTTTACCCACTTATAGTATTTTTGCCCTCTTTCTCTGATATTTTACCATTTTGCTTACCTCTAACTCTCTCTGTACAACAACTTGTCACCCTATATCTTTCTTACTGTCATCTCATCCTTTAACCTGAATCTTAGTTACTCATACAAGTTATACTTTTGATATATCTTCTTTAATTAAGTTTTTTATTTTGACATTATATTATATTGCCATTTGTTATTATTGTAATTGCTTTTTAATTATAAGGTTTTTTTTTCTTTTTATGTGTATTTCTGTGTGGAGCTTTTCTCCCCGGGCCTCTACTGAAAATGGAAATATATCCAGCTAGACTAGCCCGGTCAACAAATGTAAAATAAATAATAAATAAAATAAAGGTAGCCTATCTACCACAAGAGTGGTTTCTGGTCCAAAAAAATGTAGTTTATTGGCTGTTTGGAAGTTTTTACATCTCTTTCAACCTTCTGGTTTAAAAGCCTGTGTTTGCGCTTGTTTCCCACCTTTCATTTAACTAGCCTAGTCCAGATACAGATTTGCTGTATTCATGACTGCTTGTAAGCTTCTGAGCTCCCCAAGCCTTTCTGTGTTGGAGGGAAGCCTTCTAGCTTATTAGTGAGAGTGGTAAGCACTAGGTAGCCTACCTACCACAGCAGTGGTTTCTGGCCCAGAAATTATAGTTTGTTGGCCATTTTGGGCAACTGTTCCATATCTTTTAACTTTCTTGTGTAAAAGCCCATATTTGCTCTTGTTTCCCACCTTTCCTGTAACTAGTCTAGTCCAGATACAGATTTGCTGTATCCAGGACTGTTTGTAAGGTTCTGAGCACCCTCAAGCCTTTCTGTGTTAGAGGGAATAATTCTAGCTTATCAGTGAGAGTGATGAGCACTAGGTAGCTTATCTTCCACAAGATCCAGGTACAGATTCTTAGTTTTAGCACTTGAATTTTCTTATGTGTGCTCAGCACTTGTTCAGAACTTGTAGCACTAAATAAGCTACAAATTACTACAACACTCAACTTCCTCTTTACCTAGAGGAAAACAGTTTTTGTACTTACTTTCCTCACTTGCTTAGAGAAAAACAGCTCTTATACTCACTTTCCTCACTTGTCTAGAGGAAAATAGTTTTTTTATTCAGGCATGTCCATGGGTCAGCTCCCAGTGTTCTCTCCTGTCTGATGAATCTGGTCATCTTGGGGCAATGTAGCAATTCTCTCAGGTACATAGACAACCCTCTCCTCCTACCCCCCAACACCACAACCTGTGAGAGATGCACTTATCTAGCCAAACTGGAGGTAAAGCTCTCTCCAACCAAGACTGAACTTGGCAGTCAAGAGGGGAAGATGAACACTTGCACCACACCACACTCATCACATAGTCCCACTAAACCTACACCACCAAAATCCACACATAAAAACACAAAAACATTCATGGAGGCTCTCAGTAATAATCTGCTCAAGCAACAGAGAACTCCAAAGCAGAAACGCAAGCAATCTCCACCCCCCCAACACAACCCAAATGACACATAGCCCACAAACTCAGTGTGCCAATAAACCACAGCCCATAAGGCAAAACACCATACCCAACACACTAGTCATAGGTGACTCTATAGTTAGGCACACTGATGTCCCACTCACCAAGCTAAACAAGGAGAAGGTTACTGTCAGCTGCCTGTCAGGTACAAGGATCCGCCACATAACCCACGCACTCAGGTCACTCCACAACAAGTACAAATATGACTCTATCATTGTCCATGTTGGTGTGAATGACCTGAGACATACCTCTCTGGACTACATGAAAAGTGGCATGGAAGAGCTTTCCGATCTTGTAGCCCAGGCAGGTATGACCCTAGCCCTGAGTAGCATCCTGCCATTGCCCAGAATGATACCACAGTACAAGGACAAAATGACTGACTTCAACAATTGGCTACGCTTCTAGTTTCATTCAAAGGGATCCAGTATCTGTCTGCCTGGGATGACATGGTCGACAGACCATGATGCTTTGCCAGAGATGGCCTACACCTGTTGCCCCTGGGATTCCAGATACTGGCTAAGGGTCTTGCTGCCCCTATAGTGCCTTTTTAGGCAATATAGAAATGACAAATTCACCACCGTAACAGGAACAGGCAAGCAAAAACTGAGGGCAATGCTACTCAATGCTAGAAGTCTAAATCTCAAAATGCATTCACTCAAGGCACTCCTTAAAATGGAGAACATCGATATCTGTGCAGTGACTGAGACCTGGTTCAAGGTTCTAGAGAGCACCCTTGCATTACCAGGTTATAACTCATACCACACTTTTTGGTCATCTAACCTGGACCAGAACACCAAAGGCAGAGGTGTATCCATATTCATTAAGGATATCCACACCTCCAGGCTAGTTGTGCAGTATAATGCATCTGAGGTTATCCAAGTGCAACGAACTCTGGGCAAAACTGCCTACAGATCTTGTACCATACCCCAGGATTCCTACTCCTCTTTTCTTGATATACTGGAAAATATTAGGGTTCAACCAAACCCCCTAATATTGGGCGATTTCAACTACCCCACCATTAACTGGGAAAACTACTCATGTACTAACTCCTTCACTCAACGCTTTCTGGAAATCATAAATTCCAATGCCCTGGATCAACTTTTCCACAGCCCCTCCAGGGGCAACAATATCCTAGACCTAGTCATTACCAACATGAGTGACTGGTGTTCCACACCTGAAGTCAACTCTTCGTTGGTCAGATCCGACCATAAGCTAATCACTCTAGATATTCGAATCCCGCCTCCACCCACCATTAAGGAAACCACGGTAAAAAATTTCTCCAAAGCCAACTTCATGCTTTTTAAGACAGAAGTGGCAAACTTCATGACACCCATGCAGATGGACAATACAGAAATGACTGCTGAATCCTACACAAATGCACTCTATAAGCACATACACGAGTGCATGAATCATGCTATCTCAAACAGAACCAAGACGCTATCCTCCAAAAAAAAGGAAGCCGATCTGGTGGTCCACTGCCATAAACAAACTCTACAACAGAAGGAAGAAACTGTTGCAAAAGAGAGTAAAACCCCATGAGTGGAGGAGCTCTCTGGTCAGCCTCAGTAAGAAGCTGAGATCCCTTATAAGATCCTCCAAAGCTAGCTATGAAAACAAAATTACCACTGATTCTAAGGGCAACCACAAAGCATTCTATAGCTTTGTCAAGAATCTCAATGGCAACACCCAGATCTGCTCTGAGTTACAGCACAACAGCATGAAAATTACAGAACCAACTGATATTGCCAACATCCTGGAAGATAGTTTCAGTGCTAACTTTACCCCCCTCTCACCCTCTAAAGGGCCCATATCTATACAGGAAGACTGCATAGTCCCTGTAATCACATCTATGCAGGTAAAAGCTGCACTCTAAAACCAAAAAACACAGCATTCATGGGACCGGACAACATCCCAGGCTGGGTTTTACAAGAACTTTAGAATTAACTGGCTCCCCACCTAAGCACCGTGTTCAATAATAGTCTCATGTCAGGCTTTGTGCCCACTGAATGGCGCACAGCAACAGTTATCCTACTCCATAAAGGGGGAGCCATCACTGATCCTGGGAACTATCGCCTTATTAGCCTGATGAGCCTGGTCTGCAAGGCCATGGAACGTATCATCATGAAACTCATAAACAAAGACATTGGTAACCTCCAGACTCTGGACCCCACCCAGTTCAGGTTTGTGAAAGGCAGATCATGCCTTCTGAACATGATTGACTTCTTTGAGGCAGTCACCAAAGCCGTAGAAGAGGGTAAGGTGGTTCACACTACCTATCTTGACCTTGCCAAGGCCTTCAACACCATCCCCCATTCTGGAATTATAGCTAACCTCGCTAAACTAGGTATAAATCCCCTCGTCACAAGATGGGTTACCAACTGGCTCACTGACAGATCCCACACGGTAAAGGTTGCAGACTCCAAATCTGACTTCAAACCAGTGACACGTGGAGTACCACAGTGTTCAGTCTTGGGACCTCTCCTATTTGGTATCTACTTCTCTGAAGTACAGGCTAACACAGAAGGCCTCTGGCTAATGAAGTTCACAGATAACTGGAAACTAGGAGCCATAGCTCAGTTCCCAAATAATGTGGACATCCTACAAAAGGGCCTCACTGAGATAGATGCCTGGTGTCAGAGGCATGGCCTCAAGCTCAATGCCAAAAAGTGCATTGTCATCCCCTATGGTAAAAACTCTGTACCCATGAACTACCACATAAACAGCAGTCTACTTAATGCCAGATATGTGATAAGTGGCCTTGGGACCTAGGTGGACAGTAGTCTCTCCTTAATCACATCACCACAGTAGTCAGGAAATCCTTCTATGTGGCATACCTCATCATAAAAGGGTTCTCATCCAGGAAAAAAAGAGGTCATTGTTTCCCTCTACTAGGCACTCATTAGACCCATTATATAGTACAACGTCCCTTTTGGAATGTTCCTCACAAGACATCTGCAGCAGCTGGAAAGGCCACAGAAGTACCTCACAAAGAGGATTACTGGCCTCAAACAGATACTGACCATCTCAAAAAACTCCAGCTTTACTCTGTAGCATATTGCCTACTCTGAGGAGATCTCTGCCTAATATATAAAGCTATGTTAAACCCAGAGCTGTTGGACATGCTACACTTAAAGAAATCCCAATCCATCCGAGCAACCCACTCTAGGGACCTAAACCTTGTCACCACAATAAACAGGACATGCTGGAGGGATAGATTCCTGTTCCAGAGACTTCCTATACTCTGGAACAAGCTACCCATCTATGTCAAACAAAGTTCCTCATTTGCACTCTTCAAGAAAAATCTTGATGAGTGGATGGTTCTTACTCAATAGGGGCACAGGAAATTAACTTTCTTAGGTGGCGTAAGCCAGGGAACCTTGTTGGCTAGGCTTACTTAGGCCCTTCGATGACAGCCTAGTACCTACCTACAAACCTATGAAGAGAATGAGGTTTAAGAGAAGTCAGAAACTAAATAATTTATATAATGTTGCTTAGATTATATGTCACATATATTGTATTATTTGCTATGATGTTTGTAAATATGAACTTGTTAATTATGGCTTGTTTACTTTTATATAAATGGTAAACAAGCCATAATTAAGATTTTCGATCTGGTCCTTACCAATATATTGAACCAGTGACTGCTGCAACTGTTGAACCCTCATTACATAAAACTAACCACAAATCAGTCACCTTTGGACTGACACAAACACCAGAACTCACAAAGGGTGAAATCAGACTAAAAAACCTCACCAAGGCAAATTATACCCTCCTAGGTGAAGGTATGAATGCATTCCAAACTCCACCCCAAGCTGAAAGTGGTAAAGTGGTAACTATATTGAAGCTTACACTAAAGCCCTGTACAATGACAATAAGTATATAAACTCGGCTGTACCAGAGAGAATCAAAGCCAGAGACCCAAGTAAAATCAAGCTGCCATGGTGGACTTTCAGCATCAGCAAACTCTACAATAAATGCAAAAAGATGCTGTCCAAAAAAACAAAGACAAGGACCCAACAATGGAAAAGCACCCTCCTCAGTCTTAACAGGCAGATAAGATATCTTGTCAAATCATCCAAGATCTCCTTTGAGAGAAACCTAGCAAGTACTGCCAAGGATAACCATAGGGTTTTTTACTGCTATGTATGTAACCTAACGGGTAGGACCTAAGCATATACAGAACTGGTAGTCAATGGCATCACACACACTGACCCCACAGAGATAGGGAACCTACTAGTAGAAAGGTTTGGTGAATATTCCATTCCCTTATCTCCTCCTAACTTACAACAAACCCTCCCCCAAACTCCCCCAAACCACCTTACATATCTGAAGAGCAGGCCCTCAAAGCATTGTCCAAGGCAAAGAACAAGGCATCTATTGGAGCAGATGACATCCCAGGCTGTCTTCTAAATAGGCTAAAACATGAACTAGTATCACCACAAAGTACCTTTTCAATCCTAGCCTAAGAACAGGGTTTGTTCCTGTGGGCTGGTGAACACCCACAGTTAATCCCCTCCACAAAGGTGGCCTAGCAACAGACCCAGGGAATTACAGACCCATAAGCCTGACCAACCTCATCTGTAAGGCCATGGAATGTATCGTTGTGGACCTCATAAATAAAGACATAGGTGACCTCCAAACTCTGGATCCTACCCTATTTGGCGTCATGAAGGGCAGATCGTTCCTGTTAAATCTGTTGGATTTCTTTGAAAGTTTAACCAAGGCCATTGACAAAGGCAAATCTGTGCACACAGCATACATCGACTTGGCAAAGGCTTTCGACACAATCCCAAATTCAGGCATTACCGATAATCTTAGCAAACTGAATGTAAACCCATTCATTGTAAGATGGGTTACCAACTGGTTCACAAACCAGACACGCACTATCAAAGTGGGTGACTCCACATCAACCAGCAGACCTGTCACTAATGGGGTGCCACTGAGATCAGTGCTGTCCCCCTACTGTTTGGTATATACATCTCAGAAGTTCAGGTCAAAACTAAAGGGCTGTGGCTGACCAAGTTTGCAGAAGACTGCAAACTAGGTGCAATCATTGAGCCCCCAGATGATGTCAGTATACTCCAGAATGGTCTCACACAGACCAACAACTGGTGTATTAGTCACAGTCTCAAACTGAATGAAAAGAAATGCATCATCATTCCCTTCGGCAAAAACAATGTCCCTTTACACTATTAAATTAATAACAATAACCTAAGTACTCATGAAGTGGTAAGGGACCTGGGATCACAGGTTGACTGTGACCTAAACTTCAACCACCACATGTCTACCATTGTAAGGGAATCTCTCCATTTAGTTGACTTGATTAGTAAAGACATCACCTTGAGAGCAAGAAATTATAATCCCCTATATTTGTAACTTACAGTGGATATAAACGTTTACACACCCCTGCTAAAATGCCAGGTTTTTGTGATATAAAAAAGGAGACCACAATAAATCATTTCAAAACTTTTCCCAATTTTAGTGTGACCTCTAATCTGTACAATTCAATTGAAAAACAAACACATCTGTTAAGGGAAAATATAAAAATATAAAAAAATAAAAAAAACATACAATACGCTGGTTGCATAAGTGTGCACACCCTTAAACTAATACTTTGTTGTGTGTGCACACTCTTAAACTGGTATTACATTGGGATAAAACATCTAGGCTTGAAATGATCTCCAGGTCGATAGCCTAGTAACCTCCAATGATCCTATGGTAGATGGATCATTGATGTATGACAGACACCTTCAGTTTGGCTTTATATACTGCAGCAATAAACAGCATTGCAAATTTAAATTAGATAGGTGCTCTTGGTAGAGGACAAGGAGGGTAAACCCAGAAACGAAGTACCACCAGTGCTTTTGTCAGGTCATTCTATGTTACGGTTAGATCTGCAGCCAAGCAGAAACAGAGATAGGGAGAAGTATTGGATATTTAAGCAATAACTCACAGCTGGGTGTGGGTAATGCTGGATTTACCCACGGTTGGTATGGTTTGGTCACAAGGGTGAAACCCGAGTGGCCAAACAAAGACAACCATGGGTAAATCCAGCATTACCCACATCCAGAAGTGGTTTATTGCTATTATACAATGACATTATTTAAGGAAAAAATACTTACTTTTCTTAAATAATGGCATTGTATAATGCCTCTGTGTTGCCCTTCCACAGCTATCTGGCATTCTGTGGCAGTTCTGATTCATAGGTTAGTACTAAGCTAACTGCGCTGGCAAGCTGTTTTAAGCCTAGCCAATTATCCCTTGTGAGACTCAAACCCTGCACCTTGTGTTTGTAAGGCAAACACCTTAACCATTAGGCCACCCTCCCAACCCGATACAGTACATCAGAGTTGTGGGTGGAAGCAACAGAGAAAGCAAGATCTCTGTTGCTTTTTACAAAGTGTCTCACCATGTTAAAGGAGTTTAACATAGCGAGACAGCTTTACAAAAAGCAATGGAGAATCTCCATTGCTTTTTACAAAGTGTCTCACTATGTTAAACCCATTTAACATAGCGAGACAGCTTTAAAAAAAGCAACAGGGAAAGGAAGATCTCCATTACTTTTTTTAAAGCTGTCTTGCTTTAACATAGCAAGACAGTGTCTAAAAAGCAATGGAGATCTTGTGTTCTCTGTTGCTGTAAAAAAAGACTTATACTAATGGAAAAACTCCGGGTGACCGGACCTTTTTCCTTTAGTATAAGTCTGATTTACAACATGCACACTGACCAATCAGCATGCACGTTTTGGAATATTAATCGGGGGTCGTTGTATAATCCCTATGTTTTTATTGGACAAGAATCCTTTTGAATGAGTGATTAAAGAAAAGCTGCGGAAAGGAATTGCTGAGCTAGGGGAAGTTTCTTCAAGGAGATGGGATTGATTGAAGGACAAGATAAAATGGCAGGTGGAGACATGGTTCAAGCAAGATAGGCAGAGAGAAGCAAACGTGAGCAGTTTTTTTTTACTGAGATTAAAGAAGTTACAGGAAGGAGAGGGATTTTTTTCTCACTGAAGAAAATTAGTTGAAGTTAGGTAAAGTGAAATGGCAAGAGAGAATACAAGAGGAATTTGATGCAAAGGATAGCAATGAAATAATTGTATAACTGGCTCTCAACTAAATCCATGAAGGCAGTAGTGGCAATGTTATGGATGCAGAAGATAGAGCAGACTGTATAGAAATTAAGAAAAGGTGAAGGGGTAGATCTGATTGATGACCAGGAAGAAATACAACAGGAGTTTGTGAGATATTATACAAAGTTATATTACGAAATAACAGTGAATAGCTCAAGGGAAGTTGTTATTGCATCTTGTTACTACTAGAATAAAGGAATTGACAGAGTTAGAGAAACGGGCACTGACAAGTAAGATTGCTCAAAAGGAGATTGTCAAGGCAATGGAAACACAGACAGGAGAAAATCACTGGGTAGCAAAGGTTTTCCTTTAGAGTTTTTGAAGACACAGAAAAACAGAATCATTCAAATTGGGAGGTATTATTTATTTAGATTTTGGAGGGAGAGGAACCCCCAGAAATCTGATGCAAAGGTGATATTGCAGTGTTCCCAAATGAAGGGGAGAACTTAAAAGAACCAGGCTTGAAAAGATTATTTCAATTCTAAATCAAGATTATAAAATATTTATGACTGTGTTGGCTAACAAGCTGGCCCTCATACTTCTAGGTTTAATTTATTAAGATCAGTGTAAGTTTGTGATGGGTAGAAAAACTTTGATAAGATTAACAGAGGCAGGATGATTATGCAGAAAGCTGAGGTAAGCAATCAAAAGGTAGTCTTTATTGCCTTTGACACAGGAAAGCTTTCAATAGAGTGGATTGGGTTGTTTTATTTGAAGTGACGGCACAGCTGCAGTTCCTTAAAAAAATTATCAATTTATTTGGTAGATGGTATACTAGAACCAGTGCTCAGGTTAAAGCATGAAGGAAGCTCTCCAAGCTGTTTGCATTAATGTGAGGGCCTAGACAAGGTGCTGCCATTCTCCACATTATTTGCTATTTGTGTAGAGCCTTTAGCAGCCATGATAAGAGAATTGCATGTGACAGGATATCCATGACTTACACTGGAGTTGGAAACATCCCTTTATGATGATATGTTGACCTTGATGCACCCCAAGAAGGATGTAATGGTCTAGTATAAGATTCTGGAAGATTCTGGAGAAATATCAATTTACAGAATAAATGAAGAAATAAATAGTAGGGATGAATTTGGAAGTAGTAGAGTGAGATTTAGTTGAATGGATTAATATGGGAAGGCTAGAAAAAGATAAATATTTAAATAAATTGTTGAAAGAGACATACAGGAAATCCTACCATGAGATTTTTGTGAGACATGTAAATTGAATAAAAGTTCTCAGAACTGGAAGGTACTGCTGTTAGGCTTGGAGCAGAGAGAGTAGGTGGTAAAGTGGCATCTGATGTCTTGTGCATTGTTTGCAAGTATTCTGGTATTCCCTTAGCAGGTTAGAAGAAAGTTATTTGAGACAGAAAGCAAGAAATTTTATTTAGAAATAGGAAAACCTTTGGGAAAGTGGAATAAAATATTTAAAGAAAAGGGGGGCTAGGGGTCAGTAATATAAGGCAGGACATGGAAGCATTGCAGTTGGCCTACATAGCAAAATTTCAGTCCTCTGGCTGGAGAAAAATAAGGAAAAATGATAAAGCAGAGAAATCAGTGGCTCTTTGGGGTAGGAATGTGCAGAAAAAGAATTCCCTTCTCCTGATGTGCATAGTTAGGAAGTCAGAAATATATTTCAATCTTAGGTATGGTAGAGATGTGATCTTTCCGATAGGTCATGCCAAAAAGATGTGAACCTACAGTCAGCTGGAAAATTGGTGTAATTTGAGGGTACAGATTAGATACTGGAATGAGTTGAGACAGAAGAAATTCTGACTTGGGGGTGTAAAGTAGATTTAATTAACGTAATATAATTGTTTAGGTTTGTAGGTTAAGGAGTGAAGTAAAACATTGTAAAAGATAACATCCATCAGGAAAATTTGCCAGGACTAATTTGCTGGATAACTGAGATGACAGAAAATGAGACATTAAGCAGAGTCATAATTTCAAAATGTTCTAAATACTTGGGGAGCAAAAGGTAGATGAAATGGATAAACTGGGGCTGGAATATTCATAAGTTTTGGGTGTAGCATTACTCCAGACAGACAGGGTAAAATATGTGAAATTAATTGGAAGGTCCCAAAATACAGGAAGTTTAGAATTTTTGCATGGAGTTGTCTCCACAAATATATTTATACCTTGGTGAAGTGGCATGCAGTGTTTCCATTAGTTTGTGATGCCTGCTAGAGGTGTTTTAGTGGTGAGAAAGGGAAATGGAGGCACATTTTGGGGTGTGTCTGGCACTGCATTACTGGGGAAATTACATAAATTGGATAATTCAGGATGCAAAAGGGAATGAGATGGAATTGACTGAGTCCCTGTTATTGTGAGGAAATTGTTTAAGGAAACTTGTGGAGGATTCTCATAGGACTTTAGGGTGGGTGGTAATGTTAGCAGCAAAGAAAAAGGTGGCAAGAAGATGGAAATCAAGAGATGGCCAAAAGATTCAAGATGTGGTAGATCTGGTTGAGGAAATGTGACAAACAGAGGGGACTAATTTCATTAAGAAGAAACAGAAACACAGAGAAGAGGCTTCCGTGTCTTCTCTATCTGAAGCAGTTAATGGTAATAAGTACAGAAAGCAGATTATAGCTTTGGTATCTCTCTAGCAATGGAGAGGGCAAGTGGTTTATGTGTTTATTATATAAATAATCATTATTAATAGAAAAAGGATGTTTAGGAATTACAGTGGGGAGACTTGGAAATAACATTCCTGCAAATAATTAAGTAATGTGAGACAACAGAGCAGAAGAGTCAATTAGCCTAATTGAGGGCTTTCATACAAAATTATACCAGCTAGCTACTTCTATGAGGGACATGTAAATCAAACTGGGAACCGCATATCTGGTCAAAGGAAATCTTTTAATACATTTTGTTGTGTATGTATTAAGCTTGTGGTTTGCAAACTTGTTGTTCCTAATGTTATTGGTATTAATAAAGTTGTTGCACTATAAAATAAAATACACTCATAGTTTCACTTAAGTAACTTCCTAATACATGTTTCTGTCAGAGATAAATTACCTCATAATTTCCTCAGATTACTTTTCTGTGAGGCACTGTAAATACTTTGATAGCTACATGTACAAACTATTTGGTTTGTGGTTAATACAGCACTAAAGAGTTCCCCTGGTGTTTTTGTACACCTTCTAACAGAAACATGTACAAGGCACCTGGTGTGAATTTAAATCAGGAGTGTGGGGTTCCCCTGAACTACAGTGCACAGTCTGATTGTAGCATGACTAAGGCACTTGATGTGGGGTTAATGCAGCAGTGTGGGGTTTCCCTGAAGCACTGTGTACCATCTGATTGAAATGCGTACAAGGCACTTGGTGTGGGGTTAACAAAGTACTTGACAGAAACATGTACAAGTAACTTAGTGTGGGGTTAATGCAACAAGGCACTTGGTGTAGGGTTAATGCAACTATGTGGGGTTTCCCTGAAGCACTGTGTACTGTCTGACTGAGCATGTACAAAGCACTTCTTGTAGGGTTAATGAAGCACCTGATAGAAACATATACAAGGCACATATTATAGGGCTAATGCAGTGTCCGAGAGAAACATGCAAGGCTCTTCGTGTGGAGTTAATGCAGTATCTGGCAGACATGCAAGTACAAGGCACTTGGTGTGGGGTTAGTGCAGAAGTGTGGGGCTCCCCTGAAGCACTGTGTACTGTCTGACTGAAACATGCACAAGTCACTTATTGTGGGGTTAACAAAGTACCTGATGGAAACATGTACATGGCACTTATTGTAGGGTTAATGAAGTACCTGACAAAAACATGTACAAGGCACTTACTGGGAAGTTAATGCAACAAAGCACTTAGTGTGCGGTTAATGCAATATCTGATAAACACACACACATGTACAAAACACTTGTTAATGCAACAATGTGGGGTTTACTTCTGACTGAAACATATACAAGTCACTTATTGTAAGGTTAATGCAGTAACTGATAATAACATGTACAAGGCCCTTACTGTGTTTTTTTTTTTTTTGCCGAAGTGTGGACTTAATTAGTAATGTGTGCAAGGAACTTGGCACAAGGGTTATTACAGTAGTATGAAGCTCAGACATATGATATCATGTACCTTTCAGTAACAAAGCCCTCGAGTAGCATTATCAAAAACATATCTCACTGTGCGCTAAAACTAAGCATAGTAAAACAGCACTAAGTATCATTGTCTGCAGAGGATGCGTTGCACAAAGAAGTACCACACCTTGTATACCTGGACTGTACCACTGCATGTATGAACTACCCAGCATTAAAAATATACATCTATGGAGTGAGATCCACTGAGGGAATATTAGTATAAAGGAACCTGTAAAGCAATTAAAAAACTCTTTGCACTGTCCTGTGTTCATTACCTATTTCTGTCTACTAACTGCTTTTCTGTATCTCATAGGTCATCACTATTACTTCACTGACATGATCCAATAAGGAGTTGTGCCACAGCACGGCCACCTACTTGCTTTTGCTCATGTTATTAGACTCCACTCATACATTTCAGTGCAGTCACAATACTTGCTTGGTCATACTACTCTGCTACAAATGACATGTAAAAGAACAGCAACACTCCTTTTTAACACATACACACACACACATATATTTTTATACCACTGACATTATTATTGCCTTCTGGAAAAATACTGTCTCCAAGTCTTACAGGAAGATTTAAAGATAAAAGGATGCATTTTAAAAATATATTGATTAGGCATACTCATTTTTATGTCCCTTAACTATCCTAAATGATTATCCTCCCAGCTGCTGCTAGTTGACCTGTGTCTAGCTTTTCAAACCAAGAAAAGGCCCAGTGCTATTTAACTTACTATTTCTTGTAAAACTAGTGTCTCTGCAAACACCTGCAGTAAGGAACTAAATCTACATCAAAACAGAAACAGTCCTCACAGGAGTGATATGTGCCTCACACAATGTGTTCCCAGATTATGGTATAATTTGCCACTACAGGTCAAGCAAAGTACCATTATGTTTACTTTTAAGGCTATTCTTCATAACTGCATGGGTAAACATAAATTTACACCAGCATTAACATCTAAAGCCCAGCTCTATTTGGGAGGTAGATGCTGTTAAGTACTCATACAGTGTAGCTCAAACATTTAAGTGTGTCTACTTAAAGGTTTATATGGCTATGGCATCTTTTGGTCCCACTGATCACTTGCCTAGCATTAATCCTATGCTCCTATGACTACAGACAGAACAACACTATACTGGAGACTGCATTTCAGTACACTATTTTGCATTTTGTCTCTGATTAACAATCACAGTGAGGAAAATCAAATATACCTCCACAAAAACTATAAAATAAAAACACACAATGACAAATTTATTCCCTCAAACCCTCCTAAACTCATACAAGCAAGAGTAAACTATACTCCGAATGTAAATAAAGTATAAAAGATAATAAAATGGCCCATAATAATAAATTCAACTTGCCCACTAACACTTTGACTGAGGGAAAACCATATGAAAAGCAGACCAGAGATATTTCATCCCACTCTGTATAACTATTTTAAGAAATTCCAACCTGAAAAGCTAGCTTGCAATGCAAAACTTATTCAAAAATACAACAACAGAAACCCCGACCAATCAAACTCTCAAATGACAGCTAAATGTATTAAAATATACAAATGCCCTGCACATTAAACCTATTAACAAATCTGAGAATAATATTTTTGAGGAGATGGGCAATGAAGTAAATAAAAAATACACCCATAAATAATAGAAAGAAAAAACTAGATAAACAGTATGGGCATGTAATACAGAATGCATATGTGAAACAAATTGCCATGCATAATCATTAGCATTGCTAAGCAGATTTTTCTAAGCTAAATAAATTATTTCCTACACATTTTTATTATTTTTATAATTGAACATTGGAATGGCCAGGAGAAGAATATGACAGAGCAGCATTTTAAACAGTTTACATATCTAGGAAGTGATGGTTTTCCAACTAAGAACTTTCAAGTGCTCTTGTGGAGGCGAGAGACTATAGTACAGTGATCATTATGCATGCACTGGCCACTGTAAGTCAGTGATCAGTACATACATAATACACATCAGTTATTGTTTGCAACAGAATGCAAGGCATACTAAAAAAAGGCATCTGCTGCTGTCAGGATAATGTTATACTAAGATACTTTGATCTCATCTTTTACACTCAGGTTTCCAGTTCTCAAGGTGCCCTGATCCACGAGAGGAAACCTGGAGAGAAAGATCAAGAAGGTGCTCCAGTACAAAGATGTTGGAAGAGCACTACAACAGGAAGCAGAACAATTTAAAATAAATAAGGAAATAAAACAATGGAAAGGAGAACAAAACAAAATGTTCTTCACTCCCATCTTTTCCTAACCCTCATTTTGCTGAAAAGTATGCATGTTGATAAACAAGGCATATGCTGGAATCTGTAACAAAAGTATTTTTTGTTCATCCATCAAGAGTGATGACAATGCAAAACATCTGAGAAAAACACTTTGCCTTGGAAAGTTGCTTTCCCTGGAAGTTGTAGCTTATTTTTTTCACAGTGATATATATTTTCATCCTTGTTAGTAGTTTAAAAAAGACAAAGTCAATACGGAGAATGCAATGCAAATGAGAAAATGCTGAGAGAAGTGAAGAGCTGACAGTATATTGAAATACTCCATATGCTTGTCATGTGTATGCCACGTCAGACAAATGCAGTGATGGTGGGATAAGATGTGGATACTGAGCTTCATTAAGGGCCACACAGGAAGAGTGATACTGAAGATCGAAGAAAGATAAAAGAACATGGGTGTTGGTAGTAGCTGGAACTAGACCATTCACTGGAGGCCAAAGGGAATACTATTTCACAAAATTAGAAGTGGAACCCTGGATTGGCAGAACAGAAAATGAATATGATAGTTGTAAAAAACCTGAGTGTCTGTTGGATGACTGTCTTAGAAGACTCACCTAACTTGACCCAAATATTTATGATGATATGCTTAACTGGAAGACTGATCACCTTCACCTTACCCCTACCCCTAACTCTTGTAAAGAATAACTAAAAATATTTCATGAATCTAGAAAATGTGTCTACACATTACTTACATTAAGTTTTGCTTCAAGTTTTATTTCCTGTATTTTAGAGCAAGGAGATAATACATAAACATTCAAAAGATTAATTTAGTACTGCAATGTACTGTTAATGTTTTTGCATGTGCTATTTACAGTGAGTTTTAAGAACTGGACTCAACTTGTACATTTAGAAATTGCATCAGAATTTCAACTTTTATCACATTACATAAGAATGAAATTCCACTCACTTCCCTGATCTTTTTCTTAACCCATATCTAGCATGTAAAGAATGATTTTCAAGGCAACATTCCTATTTGTAGCAACATTACATCTGACTATATTGATACAGTTTCAACAACATTTGGTATCAAACTGAAACAAGAGAAAACATGCAGTACAGCTACTGATCAGTGATCATGCTTTCAGTTGTGTGTTAACTAGCATTTTGGAGACAAAAACAAATATATATTAACATATTGCAGTTAACAACTGAGCAGCATTAAAAATGCAACATTAAGTTAAGCAAATTTACAGTTTGTGCAGTGACTACAGTTAGCAAGGCATTTCAGCTTGGAGAACACTGCAGCATATATCTTCTCAGTATACTTTTCTGTTTATGGCATTACAGCGCCATTGTCTCAGTAAAGTAAATCTAATACATTATATGCAAATTGTACTTCAAAACATTTGGGAGTATTAAAATAATTAGAAGAAGCATTGATCTGTCTATGATGTATCAACACGTCTTCCCAATGACAGTTAAACAAGGTGCTTCTTTCATGAAAGCATTGAAGAAGCATTCTGATGAGATTTTAAGCATTATTCAGATGGTCAAATCCTGTGACCTACATCGTGTGTCTTTGCATGAGATAACTGCCCCGGCAGACACAGTAGAGCTGATTTAACCTGTGATACAGCTGGGAGAAATTCTTTATGGAGCACTTGGCTGAAATATGTAATGCCCAACTACAGCACACATTACCATCTAAATTTCAAACTGACAAAGCTTAATTCTGCTAGAGATTACTATGTCAAAACATCCCAGAAAGAAAGCACTGTTTATTTTCCAAAAGTATCATGAAGAGGCCTGCTATGGATTTGTATAACATAAATTGAGATCATCATACAGAATTGTGCAACCTTAAGATGGAGCCATGATGGAATAATTGCTTTTCAGCCTGTGTTGTAAAATACAGTCTGCTGGGTAAATCTTAAGTAAGTCAAGAAAGTCAGAGAGCTCGTTTAACCCACTAATGATCTGCATCTAGAAAATCCTCTGCTTTCTCATTCTTGGTCCAGATTCAGTGATTTCTTAACAAAGGTAACTTAATCGGAATAGAGCAGCAGCAATTCTGAATGCATTCATATATTATAGAGTAGCATTTCTTATCACAAGCGAGTTAGAGGCAGTAAGAGCAATTACTCATAGGATTCAGGATTAATTCATGTGCATGCACTTCTGATAGGAAGCAATAGCATTAAATCATTAAGTCACATGCATAGGACCATTTCTGATAAGAAATAGAAGTGTTAAGTAATAAAAAAGCAAACTTTGCTCACTGGTTCAGCCTTAGAAAATGACTGACCTTCTATTATACAAAGCAGACTATCCTAGAAATACAGTGCTTAGGTCAGTATAGAGCAGAGAGAACATCAGTGGTGAGTGCTGTAGTAAAAAGCTTGCAGAAGGTCAAGTTAGATTGTTTTAGAATGAAGCAGGATATTTCCCCAGTTCAGGAATCTGAGCTATAACAGTGCTTTTGTGACTTGAGTACCCATATACATTCTGAAAGCATGGTTTGCCTGTGGCGAACATTACATTTATTTGTTTCTTTGAGATGGCATTATAGCATATTATCTGACCTAAGACCCAAATAGCTATGTGTTCTAAATAAATACATTTTTTATACCATACTACACCAGTTTGACTTTTACAAGACACAGGAAATTATTCACAAAGAAGCACCCACAGCTGATGCTTTTCTTTAAAGTTACTAATATGCTTTTTATATATTTGTTTAATGATTACTGATTATGTTCTGTCAAATGTATATGACAAGCAATGGATAAAGAAGAATGATCCCTTTTGTAGTCTGTTTCATCTGTATATAGAAACACTATGGCTTCCTGACTTTTTTAAAAAGAAACCAGGTATGTCGATAGAAGACTATGCTGGCAGTTGAGTTAGTACACAAATATATGATTGGATGCCACTGATGATGTACAGAGAAATATGAAATTTGGGGAGAAAATTCATAAAAGCTAACTGAACAAATGTTTCCCTATGCCACTGTCCAGCAACCCCACATGCACACACTGGTTCATGGAAAAAAATGGAGAAGTACTGTAGCTTCACCTAAGTATAAAGACTGTTGCTGACTTGATATAATTTTGATATTTTCTATGACATATTTACTAAGTACCTATTTGCATTAATTTTATTATAAGCTCTGTAAAATGGCATGATGCCTAGTATCTATGTTCTATGAATGTTATTTCTGCTTTATGTGGTGCTGTTCATATTGCATAAGCTATTTCTGATTACAACATGGGGATCCCAATATTACCTCATAACAGGAAAATGTATTAAGCAATCCAGTATAATGTGATGAGCATGGCTGATATATTATGATGCTAAGGCTACCTTTAAGACTACATTCTTTACAGTAAAAAAAAAAAAACTCAGCAGCAAGTTTTTCCAGTTTAGACATGCTTACCCTATGAACCTTCTTCTAAGGATTTTTTTCTTCTGAATATGCTGTAGTATAATGTTTCAAGATTTAGCACTGAGTCTTCAGCAGGATCATGCTGAGTGGCATATCTTAAAGCAGCTGTCATTCCACTAAGAGCTCATTCTCATATATCACCTAAATTTACGGAAAACAATCACCCAACAGGGTTAACTAACAAAGTTATCCACAAATTTAAACCGACAGGTACAATATGCAAAGGATTATGATTGGGTTTCAAGTAATAACCAATTTAAGTGTTCAAAGCATGAGTTTGATCTAAAAACTGAAGCCACACAAAGGGATCCTGTCCATAGTTTTAAACATCATACCATATATAGCTCTCAGGGTGCTTTTTTGCATATGCCCATGTTAAATGCTACAGAGAAGGTCTTACTTGCAGAGATATTTTAAGATTTTCAGATTACCTATGTTCACCAATATTTAAGTAAGTATGGGAAGTGTTGATCAAGGCTTAAAATTGCTTTAAGGTGGGAGTGGATGATTTTGCTGCGTATACCCAGATCTCTGAGGATATGTAGTTTGTGGTGATTTTTATTTAAGTGACAGATGCAAAGGTGCTCCTGTTTTCTGAAGAATACAGTACTGGATTTATTTTAGCTTTAGTCTGTGGTCCTGGCATTTTGAGCTAGAGAAAGATAGACCGTTTTTGAAGAATATAAATGTCTTAATTTGAGATAACAGTTTAAGTTTGAATTCACAACCAAACTCATTCAGTCATGGATCACTGACTTCACCTTTGACAAAAATGAAGGAAATGCCAATCAGCTATAGGTCCAGCAGAGAGCCCTAGGGATACCACTGGTAACAAATCTTTAGAGAAATGTGTGCAAATAACTTTGACAGTGTATGTTCTGTCTGCAAGCTAATTTACTGTCCAGTGCATAGCATGTTTATATTCAATTGTGACAGTTTTTCTAATGTCAGGATAATGAATAGTATTGAAGGTGCTGGCACATTCCAGGCAGACAGTGAGCTTAGATATTTCTTTGTCCTGAACTTCTGTGAATTTCTCAAATAAATCCACAGTGTTAAGTTTGGCAGGCAGGATCTACACTTTACAAATACAAATTAATGTGGGTTGATGGCTTGTAAATTGCCAATATACATATTTGTAAGTTCGATGATAATGCAGTCCATTATTTTCCAAATGAGGGAAATAGGACTAGTTGGTCTCTAGTTCCCAGTGGCAATGGTGAGACCACCTTTGTGGAGGAGAGACTTCCAACAATTGTTAACAGAAACCTGGGAACATACTGCATGAAGAGGATAAAGATGAATAGGTCTGTAAGAAGGTTAGTGTAAGTGTTTTAAACTAACAAAGAAGCAACCCATCATATTGTATAAAAGTAGTATTCTTAGTTTTGGAGACTGCTTCTAAGACCAGCTAAGAAGTAATCATAGATGGTGATGCCAACTGGATGGTTTATGGAGCAGATACTGCTGACAGAGAGGTGAAGCATAAACTAAGCATTTCATTAAGTTGTGTGCTTCTTTCGGCTTGTCCTGGTTAGGGGTCGCTACAGCGGAACTCCGGTCCGCTAATGTTTGGTAGTAGATTTTTACATGCTGAGTTACCAGCCCTGATGCACAACCTTCAACGAAGGCACGCCCATCCACGGATGCCTCCACACAGAAGACGCTCTAGCTGAGAATCGAATGGGACAACATCTTGCTGTGAGGCGACAACGCTACCACAGCACCACTACCGCGGATAAGCATTTCATTAAGTACAGTTTTAATTTCAGGATCTAAGAGGGAGATGCCATTAGAAGCAATTTCACTGCAGTTCTGGAAATTCACCCTGACATAGGTAAAGAATGCTGTCTTTGGATGCTTTAGCATTGTTCTGTTCTTACTTAAACTTGCAGGTCTTGATACTTTCCTTACCTCTTTATTTATCCTTTTAAAATCAGTTTTAGTGCTGGCTGATATAAGTTTACTTTAAAACCAACATTTTCTCTCTTATTAAATAGTTTATGCTAGGTGTGATGATGTGAGGCAGTGCCAGCTGTGCCAGGGGAAGTAGGGCAGTGCATGTGTAACTTATGCCAGCATAGCTAGCTGAAGTTTTATAAAGAATTACATGCCATTTGAATATCAGACTGATTTGTACAGATGCTTTTGTTAAAAATGTATTTGTAAAGTTGCTTGTGATAAAAATATATCAACAGTAGGTCCTGCTGGACAGAAAAGAAATATACATGTATATCAGACGATATTGTTGTAACTAATGACATGTATATATTTTAACAGAGCATACTGGAAGGGAAGGGAATTAAGCTCAGCCCAGCTAACCTTAAAAAAAATAGCCTAAAATTAAATGACTTGGTTTAGGCCATAAAGATTTTATCTCACAGGTCTGAATGCAGCCAGAGATGCAATGTTTATGAAATGTCTGAGCTGGGAACTTTCTCTATTGTCCTTAGTGGTGAACTAATTGCTACCCTGGAGTGCCAGATAATGGTTTGTTAGTTTCTGCAGGAAGGGGGGGGGTTCTGGAATTGTTTTACAGTTTTCAGATGCTGCAATAAACCTATTCTGTGGGTACATTGTGACACATCAGTGCCAGATCCTGGCTCAGTTTCTAGTGAGAGCATAGTGTGGGAATCACAGAGATGGGTGACCAGATGTGATGGCATTCTGTAGCCAGCACTGAAATTGTATTTGAATACGAGTGAGTGATGTGAAGTGTGCTTTCTGTTTTTGGAAATAACAAGACACTCATCCATGTTTATCTTGACTTGCTTTAGTAAGTAACTAGGGAAAAGTAATTCTTCAGTCAGTTACAAAAACATAGTGGATTAGCTAAATGTAGTTTTTTCTGTATCTGTCTGAGTCTTTCCATCTGTGTTTTTTTTATATTTCCTTTGAAACTTTGGTGTTTATTATAAATTGATGTTCAGCATTTTCATGTTTTTTTATTTATTATTAGATATATCTAAACCTTTCATTGTGGCTGGTCTTTTAGAAAATGTTGAACCTGTGAGAGTACTTGCATTTATTTACTGGTACTGTGGCTCCATGTTCCTGAAAGTCTTGCTGCTTGGTTAAACGCTACCATTTGTATAACTATTAATTTTAATAACTGCAACTGGGTACCCTGGTAAGGGTGTAGTTGGTAAAGTGGGTAAGCTGTGCCAGCCTTTCCTATGTGTGTGTGTGTGTGTGTGTGTGTGTGTGTGTGTGTGTGTGTGTGTGTGTGTGTGTGTGTGTGTGTGTGTGTGTGTGTGTGTGTGTGTGTGTGTGTGTGTGTGTGAAAATCAAATCTCAAAGAGAGTGTGTGTGACAACTACTTTGACCAGTGACACTGAGAGCACTGATTTCATAGAGAGGGTGGTGGAAGACTTGGCTTGGAACACCCGGCTAAGGTCTCAGCTCTATTGTCTTCAGTGGGAGTCTTATTTGGGGCCTGGAGAGAAAGCCTATTTCACAACAAAATAAAAAAGACTAAAAGAAATGATAAACACAACACATTTAACCAATTCAATAAAGGATGACATTCATTTAGCATTTTTGTCTCAAAAGATTTCTTCAGACTGAATGAAAATAAACAATCAAACACATTTTATATCTTTATTCAATAATTGATTAATTAATGCCTTACTTTTTTTTCTTTTTCAAAAAGACTTAAAAAATTCTTTATCATTTAAGCCTGGAGGGTTACATGCATCTAGCCTTATCTGCCAACAGTATTCCCTCCAATCTAATTCATCCTCTACATCAAACCTATTTGAAAAGTTTTTATGTTGATCAATAACTATAAATTTAAAATTCACCTTACATTTCCCTTTTGAATAATGTTTGCTTAAAGCATTATTCTTGTCACTCATTTTTATGCCATGCACATGCTCATATAATCTTAGATGTAGTTTTCTTGTTGTCCTTCCTATATAATACACTGTACAGGACAAACAAGCCACTAAATACACTACATACTTAGAATTACAACAGAAATACCCCAGTATAAAATTTCTTTTATCTCTTATGATTATTTCAGCACTGTCCACATTTAAATACTGACAGAAATTACAGTTGCAACATTTAAACATACCCTTTTTATTACTCTTTTCTTTGGCTGGCCCTAGCTTAAAACTTATCTTTCAAACTCTGCCCTATCTTGCTATTAAATATTGGCTCATCTCCCACTATTTTCTTAACTTCTGGGAAACAACTTGAAATCTTTCAATTTTCCTTCATGACTTTTTTTATATTCTTTTCATCCAATGAAAATTGTGTTAACATCCTTGCTCTATAATCTCTGTTTTTGAAAACAGGATTTTTGACATAATTTCATTTTATTAGTTATTTCCTTCATACATTCTTTCATAACCTCCTCAGGACATCCTTTTGCCTCTAGTTTCTTACATAAACCTGATGCCTCTTTATAAAACTCATTCTCGTTGTTAGTTAAAATCACTCACTCAATGTTATCAACTGTCCTTTAACTAAATTATTTTAAATTTTTCTTAAATGCATATTGTCAAAACCCAAATATGTATTATTTTGCACCTCCTTCTTATATATTTTTTTCTAACTTATTGAAATTCCTGTATATTTCTACATCGAAAAAACAACTCTATTTCAATCATATAAAAAAGTGAATTTTAAATCACACACATTGTTTATTAAGTCAACAAAAGCTTTTAAGCATTCCAAGTTCCCTTGCCAAATTAAAAATATGTAATCAATAAAATGTTTGTAAAATATAATACTGTCAAAAAATTCACTCTGAAAAATGTACTCTTTCTCCCATCCAGTCAAGAAAACATTTGCATAACTTGGGGCCATGGCTGTTTCCATGGCTACTCCATTGACTTGTTGGAAAAAAAGATGTATTAGATTTGAAAAAAAATTGTAACTAAGCACTAAATCAAATATTTCCATTAATAAACAAATGAAATTGTCAGAAAACAATGTAGAACTTAATTCCATTCTAAGAGTGTCCATTATAATCTTGTTAGGTATCATAATGCTTAAAGATTGTACATCTAGAGTTAATAAGTAAACAGAGTCAGTCAGAGTTATACTTCGGAGGCCCTGTATGAAATTAAAAGTATCTTTAAGGAAAGAATCTCCCAGTTGGGCTACTTTTTTCAGATGATCATCCAAACAAATTGCCATATTTTCAGTTTTACTGAATCCACTCACAACAATTGGTGTGAACATTGGATTATCCAAGCTTTTATGTACCTTAGGCAGGCTAAAAATTTGCTTGGGCTACAAATTGCACACCACTTTGCAATAAAGGCCTAATCAGGGAAGCAGTGACAGAGGTATCTTCACTATAAAAGTTTCCACTCTATCAATTGCAAGATGGCCTATAATGCAAAAGGTGTAATATGCAATATGTCTGCAGGCCACCAAGGCAGGTCCCAAGACTCACATATGGTGCACATGACAATTATACCAGTGGTTTATGTGAGGTGATTTTCTCTACTGACATTTTATTGGTAATGCTGAATATAACTTGGAGCCATTGGTAATGACACTTATTAGAACCCCTCAGTCCATCACAAAGAATGTCGGCAACACTGCCCAGTCACAGACAAGGTCATTGTTGAATGTGTGTTTGGCTTTCTTAAGGAGTGCTTCTCTTTGTGTATGTATCCAGTGCTTTGCTGCAGTGCATGTCTGTAGCATGTAGTAAAATATGTGCAGCATGTGCAACATACCTATACACAAACAGTAAAAACAGGGCAGTGACATTCAGAAGGAGGAAGTACCGAACTCGGCAGTGGAGCAGGTGCCTGATGAGGACATTGTTCATAGGTTCATAGGCTATCGGCCCTAGGGTCTATACAAGCCTAGCCATAACAATTCCCTGGATATTTCTTCCCACAATATTTATGTCCCTGGACCCCTTTCTAGCAGGGTGACTGACATGATCCCCGGGGTGAATTTCCTATCTCCCATCCAATCATCAAGGTTCCTTTTGAAGAGGGCCAAGGAGGCACTCTGCTTGACACGTATGGGCAGTCTATTCCAGAGTATAGGGAGTCTCTGGGTCAGGAACCTATTGCTCCAGCATGTTTTATTCATTGTGATGACAAGGTTTCGATCCTTGGAGCATATGGCTCTGAGGGATTGGAATTTCTTTAAGTACAGCATGTCCAACAGCTCAGGGTTTGACATGGCCTTGTATATTAAGCAGAGATTGCCTCTGAGTAGACGATATGCCACAAAGTATAGCTGGAGTTTTTTTTAGATGGTCAGCATATGTCATCTGCTTTAGGCCTGTGATTCTTTTAGTGAGGTATTTCTGCAGCCTTTCCAGCTGTTGCAGATGTCTTGTGAGGTACATATCAAATGGGGTGTTATACTCTATAATGGGTATAATGAGGGATGAGTACAGTGGGACAATGACCTCCTTTTTCGTGGATGAAAAGCCCTTAGCGATGAGGTGTGCCACATAGAAGGTTTTCCTGACTGTTGTGGCGATGTGGTTATTGAAGGTGAGACCACTGCCCATCTGTGTCCCTAAGTCTCTCATCACACTTTCAGTGTTTAGTGTACCTCCACCTATATGGTAATTCATGGGTACATGTTTTTTCCAAAAGGGGATAACTATACATTTCTTAGCATTAAGCTTGAGCCCATGGCTCTGGCACCAAGCATCTGTTTCTGTAAGGCCCTTTTGTAGAATATCCACATCATTTGGGGATTCAATAATGGCTCAAACAATAAAAATGTGGAACAAGTGATAAGGTGGAGAGAGCAACACCAAAAAAGAAAATAGTCTCTCCACACCGTCAAGCCAAATAAAATTTATTAAAAAACGACAAAGCTTTCAGATATAAAAAACATCCTTCCTCAGTGTCTTATACAAAAGAAAAGTTAAAACCAACATTTATACTAGTAGCACATGACACAGCCATTAATTGATTAAGGTGAACACCCAGTTCTTAAAGATACAGAAACAATGATAAAAGGGATAAGAAGTATATACATATCTTCCTCTCATTTTTTTCTAATTTTCCTTTGTTTATTTGTTAGACTAGGTTTTAGTGTAACTTGTTTATTTAAGCCCGGGTCTTTATCTGCTTCAAGCCTCACTATCCATTCATATTCTTTCATGTCCACATTATTAACATGTTCTCCACATCTAATACCTGCGTATACAATAGATATGACCCTGAAGTCAAATTCATGAGCGGCACCCATAGCAGAAATGTGGCAAGCCAGTGAGTTAGTAGGTATATTCCTATGAATCTCCGATCTATGCTCAATAATTCAATCCCTCAGGTGCCTGACTGATTTGCCCACATAAAATCCTGAACATTTCTTACATATAGCAAGATATATAATACTTGTGGTATTACACGTCGCTGTACAGTGAAAAATGAATCTCCTGCCACTCATAGGATGTATAAATTCTGGGCACTGATTAATGTTGTATGAGTATTAATCAGTGCCCAGCATTGGCCTGTACTTCAGAGAAGTAGATGCCAAACAAAAGCAGTCCCAGGACTGATCCCTGAGGTACTCCACTTGTCACTTGTCTGGAGCTGGATTTGGAGTTGACTGCTTTTACAGTCTGGGTTCTGTCAGTAAGCCAGTTGGCAACCCATCGAGTGACGTAAGTATTTGTAAGTTTATCTATGATTCCAGAGTGGGGGATGGTGTTGAAGGCCTTGGTGAACTTCAGATAGGCTGTGTGGACCGCCTTGCCCTCATCCACAGCTCTGGAGACTGATTTGAAGAAGTCAATCAGGTTCAGGAGACAAGATCGGCTCTTCACAAACCCAAAGTGTGTGGGGTCCAGTGTTTGAAGGTTGCCAATGTCTTTGTTTATACGTTCCAAGATAATGCGTTCCATGCCCTTGCAGATCAGGCTCGTCAGACTGATGAGACGGTAGTTCTTTGGATACAAGATGGATCCCCCCTTGTGGAGTGGGATGTCTGTAGCTGTGTGCCACTCAGTGGGCCCGAAGCCTGAGGTGTGGCTATGATTAAACATGACACTTAGGTGAGGTGCCAGTTTATTTTGTAGTTCATTTAGTACACAGCCTGGGATGTCATCTGATCTCATGGATGCTGTATTCTTAGCTTTGGAGAGTGCGGTTTCTACCGGTGGGGCCATGATTACCAGAATTTGGCAATATTTTGGTATTGAGATAGGCCCTTTAGGGGGTGAGTGGGGGGTGAAGTTGGCACTAAATCGATCTACCAAGTTATTGGCAATATCCTTGGGATCAGTATATTTAATTCCATTCTGTTGTAGCTCAGAGCAGATCTGAGCATTACCATTTAGATTCTCGACATAACTATAGAATGCCTTGTGGTTGTTTTTGGAATCTTTGGCAATTTTATTTTTGTAACTAGCTTTTGAGGATTTTATGAGGGATCTCAGCTTCTTACTGAGGCTGGTAAGGGAGTTTTTTGCATCCCGGGATTTCCCTCTTTTCTGCAACAGTTTCTTCCTTCTGTTGTATAGTTTGTTTATAGCAGGGGGCAACCATATTGGCTTCCTTTTTTTGGAGGAGAGCATCTTGGTTCTATTTGGGATGGCGCAATTCATGCACAAGTGGATGTGCTCGTACAGTGCCTTAATGTAGGATTCAGCAGTCGAACTTTCAGATCTTGTCTGCATGGGTGTAATGAAGTTTGTCACTTCTGACTTGAGTAGCATGAAGATGGCTTTGGAGAAGTTTTTTACAAAGGTTTCCTTACTGGGGGTGGAGGTGGGATGTGGATGTCCAGGGTAATTTGCTTATGGTCAGACCTGATCAATGATGGGGTGACCACTGGTGTGGACCATCTATCTCCCATGTTGGTAATGACCAGGTCTAGGATATTGGAGCCCTGGTGGGACAATGGATTGGTTGATTTGGGGCGTTGGAATTTATGAATTCCAAGAACCGTTGGGAAAAGGTGTTGGTACCCAAGTAGTTTTCCTAGTTAATGGGAGGGTTGTTGAAATCACCCAGTATTAGGGTGTTTGGTTGTATTTTAATATTTTCCAGTATGTTTAGAAAGGTGTAGTGAGAATCTTGGGGTATGGTGGGGGAACTGTAGCAATCTACAAATTGGATTGCAGTCTTACCAAGTGTTAGTTGCACCTGGTGAATTTCAGATGCATTGTGTTGGGCACCTAGCCTGGAGGTATGAATCCCCTTGGTGAATATGGACACTCCTCCAACTTTATTGTTTCGGTCTTGGTTTGGTGACCAAAAACTGTGGTAAGAACCTGGTGTTGTAGGGGTGCTGTCTGGAGCCTTGAACCAGGTCTCAGTTACTGCACAGATATCGATGTTCTCCATTTTTAGGAGTGCCTTGAGAGAGTGCATTTTGAGGTTTAGACGTCTAGCATTGAGTAGCATTACCTTCAGATTTTGCATGCTTGTATCTGTTATGGTGGTGGTTTTGTCCTTTGAACCATGCCTAAAAAAGGCACTATAGGGATGGCAAGAGCTTTAGCCAGTAACCTGAATCCCAGGGGTGACAGGTGCAGACAATCTCTGGCAGAGCATCATGGTTTGTCGATCAAGTCTTCCCAGGCAGACAGATACTGGATCCCCTTTGAATGACATCAGAAGCTTAGCCAATTGTTGAAGTCAATCATTTTGTCCTTATACTGTGGTATCATTCTGGGAGAAGGCAGGATGCTACTCAGAGCTAGGGTCATACCTGCCTAGGCCACATGATCCGAGAGTTCATCCATGTCTCTTTTCATGTAGTCCAGGGAGGTACATCTCAAGTCATTCACTCCAACATGGACAATGACAGAGTTGTATTTGTACTTGTTGTGGAGTGACTTGGGTGCATGTGTTATGTGGCTAATTCTGGTACCTGACAGGCAGCTGACTGTAATTTTCTCCTTGTTCAGCCTGGTGAGTGGGACATCAGTGTGCCTGACTATAGAGTCATCTATGACTAAAGTGTTGGGTACATTGTCTTGCCTTAAGGGCTGTTGTTGGGTGGCACAATGGTGTTGTGAGCTATGTGTCTCTTTGGTTGTGACTGGTGTTTGTTTGCGTTTTGGCTTCGTAAGTCTTTGTTGCTTGGGCAGGTTAATGTTAAGGGTCTCCGCATATGTGGGTTTAGTGTTGCTATGTGTGGGTGTTGATGATGTGGGTTTTGAAGGGCTATGTGTTGCTTGAGGTGTAGTGCAGGTGTTAACCTTCTCCTCTTGACTGCCTAGCACAATCTTAGCTGGAGAGAGATTTGCTTCCAGTTTGGCTATGTAAGTGCATCTCTTGCAGGCTGTAGTGTTGGGAGGAAGGAGGACAGAGTTGTCTGTGTACATGAGGCAGTTGCTGCATTGCCCCAGTATTCCCAGATTCACCAGGTGGACAGGAGAAATCACTGGAAGCTGACCCTTGGACATGCCTGTTTAGGTGCTTTTTCTTGTAAAGTACAAGAGCTGTTTTCCCTATCCTTTGCAAGGTAGTTTGCAGTTATAGGCTGTTTAGTGCCTATGATTAATTTATCTTTATTGACAAAGTAGAGTTGAGTGCTTGTATCAGTTCCAGGCTTCCTAGTGCTTTCCAGCAGGTTCTAGAGCAAGTGCTAGTCACAGGGGTTCAGATTTTAGTGCTACTACTGAGAAACCAGCTAGTTCTAAGGGGAAATTTGAAGAGCAGACTTTCTGGCACCTGGAATAGTTTAATGATAGGCCCGCGGTGCTGCATGATGTGAAAAATGTGCAAACACATGCATTTTTAAGCCAGAAAGTTGAAAGGGATAGAAATCAGGCCAAAAAGGCTAATAAAATTACAGTTTCAGAGCTGGAAACCACTCCTCTAGTGTTA
This sequence comes from Protopterus annectens, assembly GCF_019279795.1. Taxonomy (NCBI): domain Eukaryota; kingdom Metazoa; phylum Chordata; order Ceratodontiformes; family Protopteridae; genus Protopterus; species Protopterus annectens. The sequence goes on along the minus strand of NC_056741.1, from coordinate 1,728,578,449 downwards.
GATAGGCAGTACAATGCTCACCACTCCCACTGGTAAGGGGTCTATATTAAAACAACAAACATTTAAAATGTTCAGTATTCTAATATTGACCCACTTTCAGTGAACCCTGAAAATATCAAAGAAACAGATAACCAAATTTTTTCCTAGGGAAAGAATTTGGTTGTCCGTTTCTGTTTCTTCGGTATTTTCAGAGCTCTGGTGGAAAGTTACGGTTTGGGTTCAGGTAAGTGTGCGATTGAGTGCAGGTTAGGTTAGTTAGGGTTAGGGTGTGGGTTAAGTATGTGTGCGATTGTGTGGGCATGAGAATTAGGGTGGGTTAGGTGAGGTAGGGTTAGTGCGCCGGTTAGGTATGTGTGTGATTGTGTTGAGGTGAGGATTAGGGCAGGTTAGGTGAGTTAGGGTTAGGGCATGGGTCAGGTAAGTGTGCGATTGTGTGGACGTGAGGATTAGGGCGGGGTAGGTAAGTGGTGAGTTAGGGTTAGGGTGCGGGTATGGTGAGTGTGCGATAGTGACGGACCTTACGGTTTGGGATAAGGTAAGTGGATAGATAGTGGTGTGTGTATAGTTTAGTGTAGGATTAAGGGGAAGAGTTTAGGTGTATGTGTGCGGATTGCTATTTGTTTGGTGTGCTAGTGTTGTGTGTATGTGTTTTGGAACAGCAAAATTTTTCCGTTTTTAAAAATTTGCTGTTCTGAATTTTTGATGTTTAGTATTTTCGGGTTCGATATTAGAACACTTAACATTTTGAATGTTCGGTGTTCTAATATAGACCCCTGGTAAGCAGTAGGACTTCCCTCTGCCACAGCAAGGTCTGGATAGCTCTGAATACAAAAATAAAGTCCTGAGACAAGCAAAGCATGGGATCTGGACTATACTGGCGAGGAAAGATGGGAAATGAGCAAACAAGACAGAGGAGCCAGGTTCAGGGGAGGAGCCTGTGATAGAGGGAGAGTCTGATGAGGAGCCTGTTGGGAAATTGGCTGCAGAGGACCAGCCTGTGAAGGAGGAGGTGCCTGATGAGGTTCTTGTAGAGCATCCAGTTGCAAGGGAGAGCCTGTGAAGGAGGAGGTGCCTGATGAAGAGCCTGTGGGGTAGCTGGCTGCAGAGGAGGAGCCTGTGAAGGAGAATGTGCCTGATGAGGGTCCTGTAGAGGAGCCAGCTGCAGGAGAGGAGCCTATGAAGGAGGAGGTGTCTGACAGGTGGCTGCATAGAATGACTGTGACATGGAGTCAGAGTATGTTGTGGCACTGACTAGGTGGGAGAGACTGGTTCATGAATATGGACCACATTAAAGTACTATATGTATATATATATATATATATATATATATATATATATATATATATTCAGGAGCACTGATGATGCATGTAAACCATCAACCACTCTGTGCCATAACATGCATAAACTGACCACAATGTGCATCACATCTAGCCTACCCCATTAAGAATATTGAGGGCAGGGCACTGTTATATGCACAGGATCGAGAAGGGATCAGACATAGACTACCCACATAACAAAGTATAGAGTCTAGGGCACAGTCACCATCTTTACAGAAGGGGAGTGCTGCAGTGACAAATGTCAAAAATGGGAAGTTTGGATGTGTGGAAATGTGGTTGCGCATGATGTGGGTATGTGTCAAGCATTCAGGTAAATCAATAAACCACAAGCAAATGAATAAAGTGCAAGCACATAGCATTCCTTCTAAGTAAATTCTGGTTAGCACCAATAAAAAACTTAAAAAACTTGAGTCAAAGACCACTGTTACAATCAGAGATAAATAATCATTTTATTTGCACCACAGAGGATTTAGTCCCATTAAAAAACGTAACTTCATCAGAAAATAGATTTTAAAAAACAAAATCTCTTTAAAAAAACTCTTAACCAATAGAGTCTCATAAAACAGCACACAGCCTCGCAATATAACCAATAAGGTTGATAGATTAATTAAAGAACATAGGCTAAAAATGAACACACCTCATCCAATCCACATTTAACAAAAATAAACCAATAAAATTGTGCATCGCAACGAGATAACCAATAACTATCCAATAAAAATTCAGTCACCATAGCCTACAACGGGCACACCTATTCCAATATGTGTCTGTAACTACACATTATTTAGGTATATCTATATATATATATATATATATATATATATATATATATATAAATGTATATATATATATATATATATATATATATATATATATATATATATATATATATATATCTATATATGTATATATATATATATATATATATATATATATATATATATATATATATATATATATATATATATATATATATATATATATATACATATTTTAATATCAAAACTATTCCCCTCATATTTCTAACCTTGAAAAATCTATGTTCCATTTTCAATTAGATTCATTTAAGTGACTTCTGTATAATATTTGAATAAAATGAAATGTAAGTGAATGACACGAACAGTATGTAAACAACCCCCTTCCCATGCACATCAAAAAATGACTACAATTAGACCAATAGTCTTATATATTAAGACACACTGGTCCAAAACCAAAACCTTCATATTATAAATTATTTATGATTATATTTTATGGACTAAAAGTATATACACCATGTCCTAAACCAAAATATATTTAACCAATGAAATTGTGTATTAAAACACGAAAGCCAATAAACTTTTAATTAGACTTTAATCATCACTAGATCTACATCAGAAACGCCCATACCTCTCAAGTCCATGACTTGTTACACTCCTTTATACTGTATTTAATATTTTATATGCAGAAGTATTGCCTACATGTTGCAACAGTAGAAGGTATATATTTATATTTGATTAGCCTTTTTTTTTTACATTCATTTACGCACCTTATAATTCATAATTAAAATAACATGAGCTATAACTGAACGCATTCTTGTTTGTATACTTGATAACAATTACATCGATAAATACACAAAATAAAGTGCTAAAATCCATAAATTGTCATTATTACAATCAAAACACATAAAAGCCTTCTTCTGTTTCATTATGTAAAGATTTGCTATTAAGCCTATAAAATTGCATATTAAGACGCGATCACCAATAACCTTAAACCAGGGGTGTGAACACCATCTCCTAACCATACAATAAATGGTTACTATTAAACCTATAGAATCACATACTAAAATGTGATAGCCAATCCAGTTCATGTTACCCTAAAAACGTGATTGGACATTGCTAACCAGAAGTGTACACGACTCTTCCTACTCACATTTCATGAGTGGCTGATATTAGCCAGTAAAATCGCATACTAAACATGGCTAACAATGGCTTCTATGTTATACATCTGTAAGCTATACGAGGAGTAAACACAGCTCTTGCAAAGCATATTTCTGAATGGTTACTAATAAGCCATTAGAATCACGTATTGAGACGTGAGGACCAATAGCTTTTTAGTTAACACTTAACTATAATGGCTAAATGCAAAACCCGTCTCACCTTATACACAAAATTGATTTAACCCAATTTTTAATATTTGTTGTTGTTAAATATTAAACATACAGACATCTCATGACTTTTTTTAAAACATAATACACATCACCTTCATAGCAAAACATTTATTTTAATCCAAACAAAACCTATATTACCTAGAGATGGCTTTTAATCTGAGCAAACATAGAACTGAAGCTGCTTCATTTAATCCCGCCCAATAATACGCACCAAACCGAAGTTGCCAAGGTAATTCAGCCTTTTCAAGAAGTAATGGCCAGGCGCCACCTCTGTTCAATTCAAAAAGAGTTTTTAACACTATAAACCTAAAAGGGTGACCTTTATTATCTAAAATGTACCTATATAGAGCATTAGTAATTTTTTTTTTTTTTTTTTGTTATCCTGTTGCGTACCTGATTTTAGTGGTTTAAATTCTGTATTGTTTTTCCTTGTAAGTCAGTTGAGGCAGAAATCATTGGGGACTCCCTTCTGTTCCAGAGTGGAATCAGTGTTCTCTCTAGGTAAAGGATTTCAGTATTTTTGCTTCATATTTTTTGTCTGTTCCTCATAAAACTTGTGGTTCTCATGCAAATCGCAGAGGATTGAAGTCAGTAAATTATCACATACGTTTGAGCTTCAGATTTCATATCCTTCTGGAAATGCAAGCTATCACAAATAGTTATTCTCGCAACTTTCTGAGTTTATAAGAACTATTGGGCCTTTGTCCCCTCATTATTTTAAGCTTTGTCCAGATTTCTTGTGCTAAGATGTTGAGAGGTATGAAGAGTATACTTTACTGAGATGTTATGCCATACTCTGCAAATTTGCTATCAGTTATGTGTGCACACTGTCAGCGTATGAATATGAAGAATTTGTATTTTGTTATAGTGCTGTATCATGCATATTACCACTGTAACACTGTTCATATTTTTCAGATCGTTATGTATTGTTTGGATACATTCAGTAGAATTAGAACTGCCAGGTGCCATTACTTTTTTGTAAGCATAAGTGCATCATGACATTCCATTTTCAGGACAGAGAAGCAATGCTTTTGTATTTATAGGCATTCTGCTTTTCACATTCAAAAGTAGAACACATTATAGGGTTATAGTTACAAAAGCAAATGTTCATGGTGAAATTAGCACATTTGCCCTACTGCAGTACTACTCTCAATCACTGATATGATGGATGGTCTTATATCCATGAGCTGTGTAGACTGCCCAGCTCAGGGTATGTATGTATGCTGGAGGGGGGAATTAGTGGTTTTATTATGGGATGGGAAAGCATATTTTCTTGGTTTCTGGGGGGGAGCAGCTAATATCAGGTGTGATTTGGGTTGTGTGGGGGAATATTGTGTTGGTTACCTGTGTCTGGTGGTAGTTGTCTGCATATGGGTATGATATTGCCCATGTTTCTCTCCAACATATATCATTATAAGTAGTACTTTCCCCTGACATACACCCATTTGTCTTGCTACAGTCATGTTATTTATGGCCTGCTGCTGCATACCACTTCCTTGTAGTTACAGGGAGTACAGATGGCAGCAGTTCACGAACTGGTGATATCGGTCACACAAGAGTCCCATGCCACTATATTAAATGATCCACACCATCATGGCATTGTGAAATGTTAAACTGTTCATATGTCTGCGCCTACCATAGGGACTTGGGGTAATGCATGTAGGCAGAACTACCTGAAGTGTCCTAGATGCATTTTACTGCTTCTGTAGTACATATCTGAATAGCAATCTGGTAGGTCATATGTCAAGTACTAATACTAATGCCTCTTTTTTGTTTTTCTGCCTCTCTGTGTCAATATCCTTGTTTTTTTATACTTGACTTGAAGTTTGTTGTTTTATGTGTACCTTCTTTGCAACTGCCACAGCTGTGCTACTGATGTGATCCAGGTCCCCTCCCCATCTCAGGCCCAGCCTTCTCCCTCTAGCACTCCACCTGGTTCCAGATCTGCTTTTCCATTGTGTTCATTTGGGGGGATGGCTGATTGCATCATCTGTGTCCCATGACAGTTGTTCATTAGAGCAAAGTGTTGTTGCTCCGTTTGGTATCACAGTTTTTCACACAGTGGGAGTTGTTGGATGTGGAAGGGATGGTGGAGGACCAGTAGCTGGACACCTGCATTGGCTATCTGTAGAAGGTCTTCAGGTGGTTTCAAAAGTTGCTGTTCTACTTGGCTGTGCCTTTGTCAGCTTAGTCGGGGCCCAGAAATGAAAGGCAGTCAGGGTGTTGTCTGACATCTTCTTGGGTCTAACTCTAGTAGTGTGAACACAACAGAGTCAAAACCAGCTTATTGATGTTCCTCTTCATTGTGTGTGACTTTCTTTCTCTTGTTGTTGTCTAATCCTCTCCATTACCAATGTCCTCTCTTTTGTTTGTATGTCTGTATTTCAACTGTCAACCCCTTCATTGTCTATCTGAACAAGCCATGTTAGTATATACCTGTGTTTTAAGTTTTTGTGGGACTACTTCAACATCTGTCTTCTTTCCAACCCCTATCTTGCCCTTACATCCATCTCCATCTTTCCTTCTGAAAAAAGCTTCTATCCCTAAAATAATCCCCTTCTTTCCCTCTCCATCCCCATTCTTACTGACACCATTTCCTTGTGTATGTCACTCTACCTGTTGCTGCTTCCAGTTCTAACATTCCTACACACCCATTTAAAGCAACAAAAATAGGTATAAATATTGCTGAAGGCAACTTACTGTGACTTCTAGCCATTCCCATAGCAATGCTGTATAGCAAATGTGCATAAACTTGATCTCATACCTGCTATGTGCGTGGTAGCTCTTTTCATATCGTTCCATACTGCAGCTGTGGGAAACAATATCTTCTCCCCTGAATGTACCATTTCCATAAGTGGAGTTTTTAATTAGAAGCAGGTTGGGCAGCACAACTGCACCAAATGAACTGATTATCTTTGATCTGCTATATTCATTTGCACTACCTTGCTCATGTGCTAACCCTAACCTCACCCCTGTCCCTGCTTCTAACACCAGCTCTGTGCATTAGGGTACTAAATACCCTTTCCCAACAACAGCACCCCACATTCCAAACACACAGGTACCCAAACACAACACACATCCATTCCTTTCACTAGCCATCTTAGTTCACCTTTTTGTTTTTTTCTCTTCTTTTTTTAAGTAGGAATAATTAAAAAATAGAAATAAGAAACCCACAGGCCAAAGAAACTCCTACAAGTATAACCGCCAATAAATATGCTGTAAAAGGCAAAACGGTAGAAAAATGGTGGAATACCACTTTTTTTTATTAAATATAATATCTGAAGAAGTTTATATTTAATAAACAAAAGTGCCAATCCACCGTTTTTGTACTGTTTTGCATTTTACTGCATGTTTACTGGTGGTTGTACGTGTTGGAGTCTCTGTGGCCTGTGGGTTATTTATTTCTATTGTTTTTTTTTTTGGTTTTTAGTTTCAATAATTAATAAATAGCTTTACCAACAGGTGTTTCATATGCAAGGGCTAGACTGATTTTTGACATCCCAGAAATCATGTTTTAAAATCATTCTTTTACATATTTTATGTTATGTTGTCCCTATCTCGCCTTTATTCTTGCTGGCTGGATTCGGAGCCGATCCTCGGCTCTGACTCGGCCGTATACTATAGCTCTAGAGCTTTTACTGGCTCAAGGCTAGCCACTATCCCAACATGCCTAGCGGTAGTTATCCAGATCTAATTTGCTGCTTGCAGCGTTGAGATTGCTGAATACTGGCTCAGGCTAAGTGTTTTTTTTCTTTTTGTCTAGTTTCACACATTTGGTCAAATATTGTTAGATATTGAGTGCTAGAGTGTTCCTCTTCATAGGTTAAAACTCTTTCTAACCTTCCATTGCTGCTACATTTATTGTTGTTGTGGCTGTCATTTTCCTTTATGCCTACCTTGCCCTTGTGAACCCATTTAACTTAGAGGGTCCTCCTTTCTTTCAGCCCCATGTCAAAGGGCTTTTCCCTTTTTTTCCCTCTTTCTCTCTTTTCTAGGAGCAGCTGTTTAAGTTAGAGGGTCTCCTCAGTAGGGAGAGTTCACCATTTTTGCTTAGAGGCTCTCCCACTTTCCTCCTTCCTTCTAAAAAAAAAAAAAAGTAGGAAAGTCTGTGGTTAAGTTTTTTGTCAGTTAACTTGTGTAGTGTTAGTTTCCTTCTTGTAAATTGATAGCATTGGTCTCATACCATGTCTAAGGATTCCACTAAAGAGTCAAAACCTTCAGGTTTTAAGAAGTGTGACTCGTGCTGCCAAAAGATGTCCCTTACGGACGGGCAAATGAGCTGTGTATATTGCTTAGGGGCTGATCACCTGCAGGACTCATGCTCTATATGGCATGGCTTCAGTTCTTGGGTCCTACAGAAGAGAAGAAATAAGCTGATTTTGTGAGGCTTATTACGGGGTCACTTCGATGCTTCTACTGAGGGGACTCAGCCAGCAAAAAAGCAGGACAAGTCCACTAAGCCATCATCCTTGCTGGCTCTGATTTTGGAGTCATCCAAAGTAAAGGACAGAGCTTCAGGTTTGTTGCATCCGAGTGTTGGTTCAGACAAGGCTCTTTCTCTGGCAGCTCCATCAGCAGTCTCAGAGCCAGTCAGGACTCACAAGAGAACCAGGTCTTCCTCTCTGGACCTGGTGTGGTCTGTTCCATAATCTCCACTCTTGCAATCTGTGGCAGGCAGTCATCAGTCTTCCACCCATTCCTCTCGGTTATTCAGGAGTCTTTCAGATGATGATGTGGAGAGGGTGGTGAAGAGGCTTCTCAAGACACTGGCATTAGCTAAATTACTATTAAGCCCAGCTCATAATGAAGATGTGCTGACAGCCTTACCCACATCATTGTTGATTCCTCCTCCGACTCTCTTAAGTTCTTAGCCAGAGTGCATGGAAGTTGTTGTCGTGGAACCGTCAATTCCGATTACCACCAGTCTCTTGGTTCCGACTTCCTCATCGATCTCATCATTAACTCAGTCTATCGAGAGATCTGGGGGTCGATGCTCTCTCAGCTCCAAGGGGGAAGTGGCATCAGACCCTTGTTTGACCCTTCTCTCCCTCTCAGAGCTTTGACGCAGGTGAGCTCACCTCCTACATCGACCTCTGAGACATCGCCCTCAGTTCAGAGGAGATCTCCAGGCTCTTTGGAGCCAGAGGCTCTTTCAGGCCATGACTGTGGTGCTTTTGAGGTGATGAGGAGTGTGCTGTCCTCTGAGACTGCTCCAACCTCAGCTCTATTGGCTCCTTCTCCTTCGGTGCTGGTGTCTGCCTCCAAACTTCCCCTCGTCCCAAGCCTAGGGAACCCATGCTCCATGACACCAAACTGGGTGACCCCACCTCTTCCAAAACCTCCCCAGTGCACCCCTCAGAGGAGGTCCCTTGGAAGAGGAAGTGTAAGTGGAAGCATTTGGACTGCCCTGAGTCCCTGACATCAGACACGAACTTGGATGACTCAGAAGGGTCCCCCTCTGAGGATGTCTCTTTTTCAGACATCCTAGAAATCCTTAGGCAGAGGGGTGATGGGAAATCCCTTGTCCCTTCTGAGGACGAGTCTGTGTACCTCAAAGCATTTGGTTCCTGACCCTCCACCTTTTAGGTGTCTCTGCCATTCGACCCACTGTTGGCCTTAGTGAGTTGGAATGGAACCAGTTCTGAGGAGGCCCAATAAATTCATAACTGCTCCAGACGATAAGCTTTTTCTGTCTAAGGTTGTGCCTCATGATGATATGGTGGTGGCAGCAGCCACCAAGAAAGAACTAGCGGAGACTTCTTCTTCTGTCCATCTGCCGAACAAAGACTCCCGTACGATGCACAGGTATGGGAAGCGTATGTTTTCTTCAGCGGCCTTTACTCTCATGTCACTGAATTATTTGTCCCACTTTACATGCCTTCAGAGGGATCTCCTAAAGGAGTTGGGAGATACCCTACAGGATCCTACAGCTGAGGAAGCTGTGGGCAAGGTGGCTTCACAGCTTGCAACCTTGACTTCTGTAGTTAATGCCTCCATGCGGTTGACCTCTTACACAGCAGATGGAGCAAGTAGCGAAGCAGGCATAGGAGCTGGCTTGTGTAGACACTCCTGGATGCACTTTTGTCAATATGCAGAGCTATCAAGTTCTCCTTTACCAACACCCCCTTTGATGGCTCGTCACTGTTCTGGCCTCAGGTAAAAGAGACTCTTACCATGTGTGAATGAGATGGCAAAACTCTCTCTGCGGTGGGAGTAGATTTTTCCACTCCCTCTAGACCATACCCTAAAGGGCAGAAGAGCGGGAAGATATGGTTCCGGAAATCCCAGGGAGTTTCGCCTGACATACGTGGAGATTTTTCCCCCAAGGGCAGAGAGGGAAATAATAATGGAAGATGCTGATCTCGTGGCAGGGGGGGGGGGTCTGCAGAATCAGAGTGACAGAGATACCTTCTCTGGCAGACCCTTCCAGTGCTCTTGAAGTGAGGCCCAACTATCCACCTCTGGAGGCAGTCAGGGGCAGATTATCACTGTACCCAAAAGATTGGCAGACAATCACGGAAGATACATGGGTACTATCAATAATATCTAGAGGTTACCAAATTCCCTTCTCCCAACCACCCCTTACAAGAAACCAACAGTCAATCCCAGATGTTCATCCCAGTCTTCAGGATCAAGCAAACCTTGAACTTCAAAGGTTGCTAGAAAAAAGAAACATCCAGGAAGTCCCCGCAGACCAAATTAAATCTGGCACTTACTCAAGGTTCTTTTTAATTCCAAAAAAGACAGGGGACTGGAGGCCCATTTTGGATCTCAGCAGGCTGAACAAATTGGTCAAGAAAACAAAGTTCTGGATGGTAACACTGCAGTCCATTCTTCCCTTTTTGGGTCAGGACAATTGGATGTGCTCTATCGATCTCCAGGATGCGTACTACCACATAAAAATGGAAAGGAAATCCAGGAGGTATCTACGCTTCTGGCTGGGAGCCAGTCATTACCCGTTCATAGCTCTGCCCTTTGGTCTCACCACAGCCCCCAGGGTGTTCACCAAATGCATGGCAGTAGTTACAGCTCACCTGAAGCATCTAAGATTCTGGGTGTTTCCATATCTAGACGACTGGCTCCTCACTGCCACCACCAACCATCAACTAATCAAGACACGGAACTCCACAATTCACACTTGTACACAACTAGGCATCACCGTAAACTATGAAAAGTCTGCCTTGTTGCCTTGTCAGTATATTACATTTATAGGGGCAGATTTAGACACAAGGGCCATGATAGCAAAACTGCCTCAGGAAAGGGTTTCATCCATTCGTAATCAAGTTTCAGTCCTCATGGAAAAGAAGAGAATTCAGGGAATATTTGTCCTCAAAGTCTTCAGTTTGATGGCTGCAGCAATTACTCTGGTCCCTATGGCATGTTGCCACATGAGAATTTTGCAGTGGCTCCTTTTTGCTCAATGGTCATTCCAGTATTTACCAATGTCACATCAGATTTTGATCACAGAGTCCTGCAAGAAGAATTTAGAATGGTGGTTTCACTTCCCCTCTGGTGTCAATGGGCAGACCATTTCTAACCTCTTAACCCATAGCCACAGTGACCACAGATGCTTCCAGATAGGGTGGGGGTATTACCTCAGACAGACTGTTCAATGGACTTGGAAGGAACAGAAGTACCACTTGCACATCAATGTCCTAGAGGTGAGAGTGGTGCCTCTGGCGTTACAAGCACTTCAAGACCCTCTACCTACAGGGACTATAGCAATTCAGACAGAAAATATGTTGGTAGTATGGTACATCAACAAACAGGGTGGAACCAAGTCTTATGCCTTGTGTTGAAAGGCCCTATGAGTATGCCAATGTGCAATGTCTTCTCAACACTTTCTGATTGCAACGCACATTCCGGGGAAATCCAACGTGATAGTGCAGAAGCTCAGCAGGGAGATTCTGATGCCTCACAAGTGGCCCCTGAAACAGGAAGTTGCAGATTTGATTTTTCACAAATGGGGCCTGCCATGCTGTGATCTTTTTGCCACCCCCCTCAACAACAAATGCAGCAGCTACTTTGCCCTAGTCCCATCACCAGGACAGTCGCCCAGGGATGCACTTGCTCATGATTGGCTCCCGGGACTGCTTTATGCCTTTCCACCATTTCCCCTGATCCCCAAGGTTCTTCAGAAAGCACAGTCATTGGGTTGCAATTTAATCCTCATTACCCTTTACTGGCCTCATCAGATATGGTTCCCATTCCTTTGGCCTCATCTGCAGGGCAAGCCTTGGATACTGGACCCAGTTCCAGATCTCCTGATGCATCAGTCAGGTGTGCTCTACCCTTCCATCCAAACTCTCAAGCTGACAGCTCGGTTTCTCCACTTCCGGTCTTAGCCAGACTTTCTGATGTTTCCCCGGCAGTTCTACACATTTTGATTTCCTTCCATAAACCCACTACAAGGAAACTTTATGCTAGTAAATGGAAGAGGTTCTCTTGTTGGGCAAACAAGAACAAGACTGATCCCTTTACTGCACCCAATTCAAAGATTCTCAAATATCTTGCTGAAACCTTTGAGCGAGGAGCAGTGGCAACTACTATCCGGTTTCAGCTGGCTGCCATTTCTAATTTTCATGTGGGAGGAATGGGCTCTAACATTATGTCCCATAGGCTATGTAAAGCATTCCTAAGAGGTACTACCCTCTTAAGACCTGTAATAAGAGAACCTCGCCCCACCAGGACCTGAATTTAGTTTTAGAGGCTCTGATTCTTCCCCACTTTGAGCCAGCTGCTTCTTGTCCACTGAAATTTCTGACATGGAAGACTCTTTTCTTAACTGCCATTACCGCAGCTAGGAGGGTTTCAGAATTACAGGCCTCCTCTGTTCGTCCCCCATACTTGATTTTCCACAAAGATAGTTTCTTTCAGAACCAACCCCTCTTTCTTACCCAAGGTGTGTTCAGAGTACAATTTAAATCAATCCATAGAGCTTCCTGTATTCTTCCCCAATCATGGCAACAAGGCAGAGTATAAGTTCCATCAATTGGACATTCACAGACAGTTACATTTTTATTTGCACAGGACCAAGGACTTCAAAATTCTGCCTAACTGTTTATATCCTTTGCAGAGAATAAGAAAGGTTGTTCAGTCTCAAAAGCGACCTTATCTAAGTGGCTTTCAGACACTATCATCTATGCCTACGATTTGCGGAACAAAAAACTACCAGGAAAAATTTAAGGACACTCAACTAGGTCCTTGGCTACCTCTTTTGCTTTTAAAGCCAAACTGCCTTTAGATTTGATCTGTGCGGCAGCTACATAGGCTACATGGGCTAATCCTCATACTTTTATCACTCATTAGGTCCTAACCAGCAAGAATGAAGGTGAGATAGGGACAACATAACATAAAGAAGTTATGTACTCACCATAACGTTCCATGTTTGTTGTCCTTGATCTCGCCTTCCTTTTTTGTGTCCCACCCTCCTTCCCCCTTCCTGGAGGATCAAGAGGAATTCCTTTTATTGGCTACACTGGCTAAGTTTCCCTTTACCATACCAGTTGGTTAGACCTAGTCTCCCCTTCATTCTCTTGCTGTTTGTTTACACCTTTATATGCAGGTGTTCTTTTATATGTAAAATATAGTAATTTTTTACCTGCATAGTCTGATGTTGGGTTATCACAAATGAGATCTGGGTAACTTCTGCTAGGCATGTTGGGATAAGGACTAGCCTAGAGCCAGTAAAAGCTCTTAAGCTATAGTATATGACCAAGTCAATGCCGAGGATCGGCTCTGGACCCAACCAGCTAGAAGGAAGGCGAGATCAAGGACAACAAACATGGAACGTTATGGTGAGTACATAACTTCTTTTTTAATGAACTCAACATGAAAACTAAGTTTTAATTAAAATTTGTGTTGAAAGTAGTCATTCTCTCATAATATCAAATGACACAAATTCTGTGTCAAGTGAGAAATCTGAAATCCATATGTATGCTGAGAGGGGTGATTTATAATGATCATACATTATTAGGCAGCAGCTTTTGCAGTTAAAGAACTGTATTTTCTAAGGGAGCATGCTGAGAATGTGAAAAACTACAAATTTATAAAAATGGAGTTGATAAATAGTTTCAAGTTTGCAGTGATGGACAAAGATAGTGAACAGCACATATTAATAAATGTTTATTTGTTGTATAAATCTGCAAAACTAAACCGATGCATATAAACTGTCTATAAATCTATATAAGTAAAAAGCTGCATATGAACTGTCTATATAAATCTGTATAGCTAAACCGCAATGAAAATAATTCAGAATGCATTAATACAAAACTCCTACAATATGTAATTCTTTTAGGTATATTTTTTATTTTCATATGATTTTTACTGTTTCCTAGTAAATGCAGAATGGAAGGAGTATGACAGTTACTATGAGTGAACACAAACTGCAGCTTGGAACAATACTCCTTTAATTTAAGTGAATGCGAACTGTAGTGGAAAACACTCGTCTCCCTACAGTTTTCTGTTATGGCCCCAGGGCTACCAGAAGCACATCTTCTGTAGAAAATAAGGGCAGAACTGCCAGAATATAGATGAGCAGATCTCATAAAGAAACACACATCCTATTTCTTTCAAGGATCTTTATGTTAAAAGCAATTTCTTGAAACATTTTCTTTCCAGATGGCAAGAAGATGACCTTTATTTAATCTGTTACATTTCATTGACCAGGTTGGCTAAGATGGGTAGAATCACTTTAATGTAGTAACCAGGGAGGGATAAAGCACTGGATAGCTTCAAATGTATGAGCTTCTCAGTACTTAGCAGTTTTATTTTACACAGTCCTAAGACAGAATCACACTTTCTGCAGGTATGCGCCTCAAAAATAAATGTCACACATAGTGAAGAAAAGGTGTTCTTTCTCTCTCCCCAGCCTTCATTTGCTCTCCAATTACTTCTGTATTCTTCAACTGTGAGTCATTACTACTTTTATATAAATAAGAATAAACACTCAAACCAGTTAGAATGAATGTTCTCTAAACATTTTAACCAAACCAAATACTTCAAAAGGACAGTCCTGATATCTATATTCTGTTTGGATAGTTCACTGTCTAAAAATATATAGAAAATATGTGAAAAGATCTGTTTGTGTATATCAGTGCATATGTAAATGTATATATATATATATATATATATATATATATATATATATATATATATATATATATATATATATATATATATATATATATATATATATATATATATATATATATATATATATATATATATATATATATATATGTACACATATACACAAATACATATAATCTGTGGTGGTACAGCGGTAGCATTGTTACTTTGCAGCAAGAGGTTCTCCTGTTCGATTCTTGGCTTGGCTTGGGAGTGCCTTCTGTGTGGAGTCTGCATGTCCTCCGCACGGTTGGGTAGCATTCGAAAGACATGTGTGCATAAATGGGTGTGCCTTTGTTGAAGGTTGGGTGTCGAGCTGGCACCTTGGCATTTTGTAAAAATCTACTGTCAATCATTAGCAGACTGTTGTTCTGCTGTGGTGACCCCTTACCAGGAAAAAGCCAAAAGACAAACAACATATATATATATATATATATATATATATATATTTCTCTCTCTCTCTCTCTCTCTCTCTATATATATATATATATATATATATATATATATATATATATATCAACCGCATCTTACATGAAAGATTTTGCCACATAACTACTACGACATTAACACATTGTTAGTGTGTGAGTTATGATGCAATATACTCATGAATTCTGCAGTTTGCTCCCAAGGGTGAAGTCTGAATAACAGACTCAGACGAGCATAAGTCATACATTAATCAGGTGTTAATGCTGTTATACAATAGATTAGTTTGGATTTAACAAATTTAATAAAAACAAGAGCCCTGTAGCATGCTGCCACAAATGTGAATTGGCAACTTGGCTTTTTTTTTCTACATACAGGGCAAGTAAGTTTTGGTTTTGCAAAGTAAAAAGCTATTCAGTGATTCTGTAAGGTACTATTGAGTTTTTGTTTTTTTTACAGTTTTGGTGCTGTGATCTCCCCACATCCATATGACACAGTTCTCCCCCGTATACTAGACAGAGACTATGGCATTTGAGCTTTGGGCTTCATATGATGTCATCCTACATGGGATCAGGACATTTTCTTTTTCTTCTGCTGCTAGACCATTACCCTGATGACTGGTAGGAGTGATTTGGGATTGCTGTGGTAAAGTTCAATGTGAGTTTGTCTGTGTGTGTGTGTGTGTGTGTGTGTGTGTGTGTGTGTGTGTGTGTGTGTGTGTGTGTGTGTGTGTGTGTGTGTGTGTGTGTGTGTGTGTGTGTGTGTGTGTGTGTGTGTGTGTGTGTGTGTGTATGTGTGTGTGTGCATTATTCTGTATAATAACAATGATAATAACAATGACTAAAAAGAATGCACTGGTCTGCTTGGCAAACTTGTGGCTGTATTTCACCTTTCCTAGTAGAAGCATACATTTGCCAACTATCCTACAGCTGTTACTCCTGCAGCAGTATATGTAGAAAACTCTTGAAATGGGTCATGCCTGAAAATAGTTGCTTGAGTGGTTGCTAAAATAGCATAATGCTTTTCTTCTGCCTGCTGTAAAAATACTATAACCCAGCCTTTTCCTTCACCAGCCACAAAGTGTGACACTGCTGTGTCACTTAATGTCTGGTGCATTGTCCTATTGTACTGTGTACCTCTTGCTTTTGTATTACACTGCCTTTGAGCAACATCAGCCCCATTTACATGAAAAGTACACACTGCTGTGTGTGTGTGTGTAACTCCGTGTACATCTCCAAAGCGCAACATGTCTTCAAAAACCAAGACATGCCTATTAAAGCTACACAATCTCAGGTGTTCATTACACCATATATCATATAGTATATTTTGTAGTGAAAAGTTAATACAAAAAAAAATATCATTTTAAAAGTAGCACTTTGCATGTTTTGCTGTTTGATGCCTTTCTGGTCTACCATTCACTTTTACTGTCCTGTCTTTAGAATCCCACACCAAGTGGTTTCAGTTTTTCCTTCCATAGGGTGTGCTCTGCTGTTATGCTGTTTGGCCTCTTAAGCACATGTTCCCTTACGAGTGCATTTTACACTGTTGAGGTAAAGGATGCAAGAAAACTTGAAGTTTCTCCTTCCAAGACACATCCCTAGTACATGTCTGCAGGAAGCACTGCACCACCTGACTGTGCACCCTGCCTCATTTCTTACAGTGTCACCAAGCAACACCATTCTTTCATCCACTAGTGGTCAGTGAACAGTAACTAATACTATTGCTATATCCACTATTTGTTCTAGTGTGGCAGCATTGAGCACTGACTAACAGGTGCACAGCTTTTTTTTTTGCTTTGGACATGAACATTGGATTGGGTTGTATCTAGGATGTCAGTTGTACTATGGCTATTACCAAATGCAGATGGTCTCACATAGAAACAGCTCTACTAATAGTTGATTGTGCTGTATGATTTGCTTATTTTATTTTCTTGTTTAATGATCACTACCTGAAGCACAACTTACCACCTGCCTTATTTCTAAGACTGCAGAGTGCTATGCCCACGTGCAATAATTGAGAGAATGGATAAGTGATTTTAGGCCTCATGTTTAACAAAAAAGAAAGCTAAAGGAAATACATTTTTCTTGTTTGCATTTAGGTTACCCAACTGTTTTTGTCCTTTTTTTCTTGACATTTTACATTGATTGCCTAAATAGAGTTAATCCTGTTGGCCAGGTGTATTGGCCAGCTTGGGATAGATATATTAAGTGAGATCTAGAATAATTACTGTCCCTGGCAGCCATGAGAACTTTGGCTTCAGGTTGCACTTGCTTCACATTGCTTGTTTTCTGTTTACTTTGCAGATCTATGCATTGCTTAGCATTGTGGTAGTTGCAGTTCCATACCACATTCTGGGGGCAAATAAACTCTTTCTCTTAGCAGGATCTGGCTCGAGTGAGACTGTCTTCTTCTCTGACCAATGGTTTTGTGCTCAGGGATGGCTAGTAGCCTGTATGCAGTATTTTGAACAATAGACTCCCTGTGAACAATGTGTATCTTCTTCTGATATGGACCCAGTGCAATTCATGAAGTAGATCACAGCAATGAGAATTAGGATCTACAACCATAGGAAATTTTTCGCATCTTTGACTCTGTGGTTTGGAGCTTTTGGGTGTTTTGAGCAAATTGAAGACATTCACGGGTAAGACATATTCAGCCTTAGAATGTAAAACGTTTTTGACTATTGGCTTTCCTTGCAAAAGAGAAAATGGAGTGAGAGATCTGGTACCATAGTTTTAGCAGAGACAATACCTGAGAGGTGATGTTTCTGTATGATTTGTTAAGCTGAGGATATGCTCTAGAGTTAGATATTGGTATTTTTGTTCTTTAATATTCAGAGGAATATTTCCTTTTAAGTCTGTAACCTGGGTTACCGGTAAAGAGGAAAGTTTTTTTTTGGGTTTGTAAATAGCATGGCATTAGTTTTAGTGGAGTTGATCATAAGTCTATTTAAATGAAGCCATTTACTTAGGGATGAGAATTTCCACCAAACACTTGTCTTAAATGAACTTTCCTCAAACTCCTGTGATTTAGGCAGACACTTGTACTCTGTGTAAAAAATTATTGCTTACCTGTCAGAGCTTCCTCTTAGCTGCACTTGTCTGAAATACTCACGGACTAGCTGCACTTAACTGTATGAAGTTATGCTGAATGTATCACCAGTCCAGTAAGCTTCTCTCTCTAGATACTTCTGCAGCTTCTCTTTTATTTTCCTCACAAATTCTCATCACACAGCCACCCTTGTCATCATGGAGAGACAGCACCCTTTCTATTGCCATCCTAATAGCACTTTGTTTCATAAAGCAGTGTAACAACTGTCAAATAGACACTGAAAATGAGTTACTTCACAATACTGGATGTGTCTTTCTCCCAGTTAGTTGCACACAGTGAGCATAACCGTGTCTTTATCCAATCAAACTTGTGCAGTATCCTCACTGTCAACACAAAACTGCTGTATGCTGATGCCATTATTACCTTTGATTGTAACACTCTTGTTCTGTCTTATTATCAGAAATTGTATAATGTTAACCTCACTAATCCTCTTGCAATCTATGTGTGTATCCTAATCTTTATGTAATCTGTATTTGGAGCTTTTCTCCCCAGGACTCCATTGAAAATGGGTTATTCTGGCCCAATGGACTATGCTGGTTTAACAACTGCAAATAAAATAAATAAAATAAAAATAAATAAAATAAATAAAAATTAAAATATTTGCCCCCAAAGCATCCTCACTGTCAACACAAAACTGCCATGTGTCAATGCCATTACAAAATCTGCCCCCAAAGCATTCTTGCTGTCAACACAAAACTGCTGTATGCTGATGCCATTAAAAAATCTGCCCCCAAAGCATCCTCACTGTCAGCACAAAACTGACATATGCCGATGCCATTAAAAAATCTTCCCCCAAAGCATTCTTGCTCTCAACACAAAACTGCTGTATGCTGATGCCATTAAAAAATCTGCCCCAAAACATCCTCACTGTCAAGACAAAACTGCCATATGCGGATGCCATTAAAAAATCTGCTACCAAAGCAACCTCACTGTCAACACAAAACTGCCATTTGCTGATGCCATTAACAAATTTGCACCCAAAGCATCCTTGCTGTCAGCACAAACTCCCATATGCTGATGCCATTAAGAAAATCTGCTACCTATCTTCCTAGAACCCCTAGATCTAGGCATCAACACAAGCACTGGAATCTACCCTTTGCAAGCAATTCCTCATCAAAAGGTCTTAACCCACATTTAGCACAAATGATACTACAGAAAGTAGCTGCAAAAATGATCTCTCAGTTGGAAATTAAAACCCTTAAGGCAGCAAAGCTAAAAAAGTATATCTGGCAATGTCTTGGTCATAGTTTACTACATAGTTAGACACACAGATGATCCACTCATTAGGCTGAGCAAAGACAGAGACTGATGGTTAGCTGCCTCTCCAGGGCCAGGATCCCCAATGTCAGTAGGGCCCTCAAGTTCCCTTCACCCCAAGTCCACTTATGATCTGGTCATTGCACACAGTGGAATAAATGACTTGATATACCCTGCTTTGGATCATACAAAGAGGGTCAACTCAGAATATGTATCCAAAATGGGTGTGAAATTATTATTGAGCAATATCCTACCTTCCAAAGAATGATGCCACAGTACAAGCAAAAGAAAACTGACTTTAATTACTGACATAGCTGTTGGTGTCATTCTATGGGGATATAATATAAACCATGCTGGGATTTAAAGATGGACAAGCCTTGCTATGGATGGTCTGCACTTCTCAGCTTCTTGCTTTCATATATTGGGTTGAGATTTTTTCCCGCAAAGTACCTTTTTTATGAAAGGCCATTCTCAAATTGCCTGCATAGCAAATCAAAATAACCTAAAGGTAACACTGTTCAATGATAGAAGCTTTCTCTAGATTAGGCCATTTGTAACAGCATGCCTACTATAGTTAAAAACAATGAAACTCTAGAGTCCTTCAAAAAACTCTGAAGGAATCCATACATCAAGATTCCTTCCAGGTATTCCTAACTCTGAAATGTATACGTATCTGTGTTGTTAATGAAACATTGTTTCAGTATATTAATCGCACTCCCACAGTGCAGACTTTTAATACCTACCACACTTTCAGCCCCCATCACATAAAATGACATCTCTACTTGAGGGTGTGATGTCTATAATCCTTTGAAGCCAATTCAGCTCTAGACTCTTAGAACAGGACAATGAACGCTCTCTAGATACTTCCGCAGCTTCTCTTTTATTTTCCTTCTCACAGTAAATAAAATGTATCGCATAACAGCCAAATACTGTACCCTCTTCATGATGCCAGAAGACCATAAGGATTATAGAAACAGACATCTCTCCCTGCTGATACTATTCTCTTGGGTTACCTCAATGATGTGGGAAACCTATATCACCACAAAAACGTATGCACAAAGGTTACTGGATTTTATTAATGCCAGTTCTTCAAACCAGCCAGTTCAAGTCCCAACGATGGGATAAAAATATTGTTTTTCACTAATATAGACCCCCTATGCTCAACACCTACTGTTACCCCATCACTGGTCAAATCTGACCTCAGTGTAGTAACACGCGATACAAGGTTAAAACCTGATTTATTACAAAACCCTTCAGTCTTTAGATACTACTTCAGCTAACAGATGAACTGCTGAAATGCATACTCCCCATTCACATGTCGGTGACTCCACCTCACATGTTGCCTAATTTGTGGATAAATTTGCTGCCTACCTCCAAGCATGCATTGAGTTATCAGTCTCCATAATACATGAATACAGTGCCAAATTCAGGAATAAACCCCTTTGGTGGAACCCCAGTATAAACAGACTATACAATAAGAGGCAGAAGCTCACAGCCAACTAAGAGCAAACTTAAAACCCCATCATAGGTTCATAGGTTCATAGGTAGATACTAGGATATCAGCCCTAGGGCTCATACAAGCCTAGCCAAAAAATGTACCCTGGCTTTCGCCACCCAAGAAAATTATTTTCCTGTGCCCCTGTCGAGCAGAGCCACAGAAGTGATCCCCGGGGTGAATTTCCCATTTCCCATCCAATCATCAAGATTTTTCTTGAAGAGTGCTAATGAGGAGCTCTGTTTGACATAGATAGGTAGTCTGTTCCAGAGTATGGGAAGTCTCTGGGATAGGAATCTATCCCTCCAGCATGTTCTGTTTATTGTGGTGACAAGGTTAAGGTCCCTAGTGCGTGTAGCTTGGAGGGATTGGGATTTCTTTAAGTGGAGCATGTTCAACAGCTCTGGGTTTGACATAGCTTTGTATGTTAGGCAGAGATCGCCCCTGAGTAGGCGATATGCGATGGAGTAAACCTGTAGTTTTTTGAGACGGTCTGCATAGGGCATATGTTTGAGGCCAGTAATACTCTTTGTGAGGTATTTCTGTAGTCTTTCCAGTTGTTGTAGATGTCTTGTGAGGTACATACCAAAAGGGGCATTGTACTCTATAATGGGTCTAATGAGTGATGAGTAGAGGGGAACAATTACCTCTTTTTTTTCTAGATGAGAATCCTTTTGTGATGAGATGAGCCACGTAGAAGGATTTCCTGACCACTGTGGCGATCTGATTATCAAAGGAGAGACTACTGTCCCACTGTGTCCCAAGGTCTCTTATCACATTTTCGGCATTAAGTAGACTACCAGCTATGTGGTAGTTCATGGGTACAGAGTTTTTACCAAAGGGGATGACAATACACTTTTTGGCATTGAGCTTCAGGCCATGGCTTTGACAACAGGTATCTGTCTCATTGAGGCCCTTTTGTAGTTTGTCCACATCGTTAGGAGTTTTGATTGTGGCTCCTAGTTTGCAGTCATCTGCAAACTTTGTTAGCCAAAGACCTTCTGTGTTGGCCTGCTCTTCAGAGAAGTAGATACCAAACAGGAGAGGACCCAGGACTGAACCCTGTGGTACTCCACTTGTCACTGGTCTGATGTCGGATTTGGAATCCGCTACTTTCACAGTG
This sequence comes from Protopterus annectens, assembly GCF_019279795.1. Lineage (NCBI taxonomy): Eukaryota > Metazoa > Chordata > Ceratodontiformes > Protopteridae > Protopterus > Protopterus annectens. The sequence goes on along the minus strand of NC_056741.1, from coordinate 1,728,556,430 downwards.
TGGGTTCTGTCCGTGAGCCAGTTGGCAACCCATCTTGTGACATAGGGATGTATACCTAGTTTAGTGAGCTTATCTATAATTCCAGAGTAGGGGATGGTGTCAAAAGCCTTGGCGAGATCTAGATAAACTGTGCAAACCATTTTACCCTGATCTATGGCTTTGGTGACTGCTTCAAAGACGTCAATCAGGTTCTGGAGACATGATCTGCCTTTTACAAATCCAAACTGTGTAGGGTCCAGCGTTTGGAGATTACCAATGTCTTTGTTTATGAGTTCCATGATGATACGTTCCATGGCCTTGCAGACCAGGCTCGTCAGGCTAATGAGGCGGTAGTTCCCGGGGTCCATCGTGGCTCCTCCTTTGTGGAGTGGGATAACTGTCGCGGTGCGCCATTCAGTGGGTACAAAGCCTGAAGTGAGGCTATGATTGAACATGGTACTTAGGTAGGGTGCCAGTTCATTCTGTAGTTCATGTAGAATGCAGCCTAGGATATTGTCAGGTCCCATGGATGCTGTGTTCTTGGCTTTGGAGAGTGTGTGTTTTACCTGTGCAGCTGTGATTATAGGAACTTTGCATTCTTCAGGTATAGAGATGGGCCCTCTAGGGGGTGAGAGGGGGGTAAAGTTAGCACTGAACCTATCTGCTAGGATGTTGGCAATATCAGTTGGTTCTGTATATTTAGTGCCATTATGCTGTAACTCAGAGCAGATCTGAGTGTTTCCATTTCAATTCTTGACATAGCTATAGAATGCTTTGAGGTTGTCTTTAGAGTCAGTGGCAATTTTGTTTTCGTAACTAGCTTTGGAGGATTTTATGAGGGATCTCAGCTTCTTACTGAGGTTCAGTTAGAGAAGTGCTCAAAAAGACCAGCAAAGAACTTGGAAACAAAAATCAAATCTTCCAAAAGCAGGTTGAGCATTGCCATCTATTCAATGGGTATATGCAATGTCTTCTTCATCTATGCTTGGAAACTTAGAAGCAATATCCAGCAACTCTCTGAGTTAATATATAACACATACGCATCGCCTGAGAGCATAGTCAGCATATTAACAGACACACTCAGCTCATACATTACTCCCCATCTTCCCATAACTTTTCACAGTGCAAGAACATTGCCACACTACTTCTTCTGATCACTTCTGGACATGTCCTGATTGCTCTCTCCAAGGTCTAAAACACTATATCCATGGGAATGAATAATCAGCCAGGTTATTTTCTTGTCATCAGAAAAGCTTTCTCTGGTGGACTGAGTACTAATCTAGTTCAATCTCAGCCTCACCACTGCATTTGTGGGATTCCACTACTGTACCTGGAAAGTATAAACCTGTGAGCTTCTCCAGCCTTATCTGTATGGCAGGGGAGCACATTATGGAATTTATTAACAAGAACATAGGCAGTCTATAAGCTATGAACCCCAAACAATTCCTCTTAACTTGGTGGACTTCTTTGAACAAATCACTGATGCATTAGATGTAGCCAGATTGTTTCACACTGCCAACCTGGACTTGGTCAGGACCTTTGATACCATCCCACATTCTGGCATTATCAGTAAGGTAATCCCTCTAAATGTTAACCCATATGTTACCTGAATAGCTGATTGCTGAATAGCTAATTACCTTGCTGACAGCAGAACTCAACCTGGTAGTACTAGAGTCACACTCTCATCGAAAAGAGTAGTAAACCATTGGTGTAGAGATCAGCTTAGGAGTACTCCTCTTTGATTTTTTTTTTTTTTTGCTCTGAGGTAAAGGCTGACATCATGGTCCAAATTCAAAATTGTCATAAATTCACCAGCAAACTGCTAGATTCTCCCAGATGGTCTAACAAGCACTGACATGTGGTACTTGCACCGTGGACTTAAACTAAATGCTATGAAATGAAGCACTACATCATTTGGGAAACCATGAGCATTCATGCATCTACCACATAGGTGACACCCATTTGAAAACTGCCTTAGTCACCAGAGACTAGGGCACTTTCTTTGATGGTGAGCTGTCCTTTGATCACCATTTGTTCACAGCTAGGAAATCCTTTTATACAACCATATAATGCCTCTTTGGTATTTACCTGATTAAAAACATCATATCCATCTTCAGAAACTGCAGTGTTTCCTCGCCAAGCCAATCAAGAGCATGTCATCCATGAGATACTCAGACTGCATTAAAGCTAGCTTTATTTCTTTTTTCCTGTTTTTATAGACTACAGATGACCTCTGTCTATTGTACAAAGCCTCAAAATATCCAGTCCTATGCAACCTTGTACATATCCCCAAAACAAATAACAGCCTCTAACCTGAACAAGAGACCTTAACTTCCACCAAAACAAAAATAAGACTTACTAGCAAGACATATAACTTTCACAGTGAATTCCCGTCTTATACAATAGTCTTCCAATTTATGTAAAGCAAAGTAGCTCCCTGCAACTCTTTAAGCAAAACCTGAAGAAATGAACTGACCATCATAAATACACTCTGTGTATGACCTCTCAAGCCCACATCAAAACGGGTTGATACTTGGCATATATGGTTTATTTTGATGGTTTCTTATGAGCTAGCCCCTTAAGACCTTATTGAAAGGATTGAGATTAGTTATTAATTCATGAAGCTGTGCAATTCTGTGATCTTACAACTAGGCTACAAATAGTAACCTGGATCCGTAACCTAGTAGTAATCTATAAACCTTTCCTTAGTAGACAAAAAATAACATCACATAACTTCCACACCCCGTGATAAAGAAAGGATTAAGTTAAGACTTTTTTGTCTTTGACTGGATGTTATTGATATAAAACAGAATATGTCTCCAAGAAAAGGACACTGCTCCTGCCATTAAAATAATAATATTGAATTCACAGGTAACTTTCATGCTGCATACCAGAAACAGAAATGATTGCATCTCCACAGGCTGTGTGGCCATGATGTATGTAGTACCATGGGCACCCATGTATCAATTAAAATATCTTTTGGTTAGACATCATGGGCAGACTATGTACCCATTATGTAACTAGTTTCACATCAAGTAATGCAGGCAAAACCATTGCCAGGCTAAATGGCCATTAAATGAACTACATTGTAATTGCCTAGGTATCAGTTGAACTGTAGCTGCACAGCACAGGCACACAATGCATCCATTATTTATTTATTTTTTTAAAACAATTGCATTAATTTTTAAATAAAACAAGATTATAAACAATCACAAAGGAATTAACAAAAAATAGCATTTCAGAAATGTTAACAAAATAAATCAGATATCTATGTATAACTGGTAACAGAATAAAATTACTAAAACTATTTACTAAGAGATCCATTAGTATTTGCAATAATGATAGTGTTGAGCATTTCACATATGTGTCACATAAGGAAAATGGAATTTAAGTTATACACTATCATTACTGATCTCTTTTCAACAAGTTCTGTAAATTGACCCACAGATGATAAGCATAGGTCTTTCTAGTTGTTCTAGAAGTTATAGTTGTAAGTTGCAAGTGATACATCTCAATTAATGTATTCTTGAATTCACTGAAAGAAGGAGGGGACCCAATTTCTTGTTATACTCTTTCTGGCCACAGCGAGTATTGGCCAGAGTAAAGGACATTTAACCTTTTTAACACAATATGAAATGGGTGTATTGAAAAGCACTAGAGACTTGGTAAGTGTAAAGTTGTCTGTGAATAGTGTTTGTAATAAATAGTTAATACTTCTCCAAAATATATTTATAGCAAGGCAGTCATAGAACATGTGAGTCCAATCAATATTTATGTCTGATTTACATTTATTACATAAGTTCTGCTTTCCATTAATTTTGTTCATTAGATGAGGAGTATAAAAAGATCTATACATAAATCTCCAAGTATACAATTTCCATTTAAGTGATAAAGTTGTTCTCCCTGCAGATTCTAATATATTCATTTTATCTTGATTGCATGGAGGTGTATTATTAGAAGTGTAGAAGTAATTCCAAAAACTGTCTGAACAACAATATGTTTCTTCTCTTATAAATCTGTATATAAAGGATAGTTTACCTGGATATGTTTGTTTGTGTTGTAGAACTGATTGAAAAAAAAAACTAGAAGTGTGCTAGTATAATACTTGATTACAGGTGTGATCATGTCTATTTTATTGTGTATAAATAATCTGAGGGATTGTACGTCAAGCCGTAAAGATTTGTCTAACTGAAATTCATGTATCTGATCTACATCTTTAACCTTTCCATCTGAGGTTAATTGGAACCAAAACTTCAGATCTTTTTGTTTAAATAAAGTTATTTTGTTTAAATCTGAGGATAGCAAAGATTCTTGGGTAAAAGCAATGGGGAATATTAGAAAAAAACATTCTTTATAGCTAGAGTGTTTATATATAAAATTTCTGAAATTTGTTAGTATATTATGCATATAACTACATGAGTGCTTGGATGCTATATGTGTAATAAAGTAATCTTTTAGTATCCACAACGTTGGATTATTTATTCATTCTAATTTATAAGTTTGATGTCTCAATATTAATTGCATAGCTGTAGTTTATCAATATATTTTCCATTTGGCCTGATATGAAGTATCCAAAAGTTGTACAATTGATCTAATAATGTAGGATTTGGAGTATAGGTTCAAATCTTGGTTTTCTGGGAAACCAAAAGAATTTTAGAAACAGGGAATTCAACTTATTAATGAATGTTTTAGTGGGAAGAATTAAAATAGACTGAGTAATGTAGAGGATTTTATGAAGAATTATCATTTTGATAATAATTAATCTCTCCTGTGTTGTGAATAAGGTCACATTGCATTTGGTTAATTGAGTTTGAGTGTTTTCGTAACATTTACTGTAGTTTAATTGAACTATTGATTTGATGTCTTTAGCAAGAATGATTCCTAAGTATGTAATCTGGTCTGTAATGTATTTATGTTTATCATTATTTAATGTTCTTTTATTTTTATTTGAATAAATAGGTACGATTTTTGTTTTGTTGTCATTAAATGTCAATCCAGACATCTTTTGAAAGGTATTGATGGAATCAAATAATGATAATATAGAGGAGCTGTTTCCTTTAGTAGTAATAAGTACATCATCTACAAATAGTTGGATTTTAGAGGTTATCTCTCCATTAAGCTCTAGACCTTCTATGTTTTTATTTTCTCGTATATCATTAGCCCATGGCTACATTATAAGAGCAAATAATAGGGAGGAGAGGGGGCAACCTTGTTTACTTCCTTTAGTGATAGGTATCTGGGTTGAAGTGTAAGATCCTATTTTAATATAAGCTAGAGCACATTTATACAAATGAATTAGTAAATTAATGAAATTATTTGAAAAGTTTAAACATTCTAATAATATGAAAAGATAATCCCAGTGTATTGAGTCAAATCCTGAATTTATGTTTAGGCTAATTAGTGACATTTTTTTTTTCTTTCTGTGGGAATAATCAATTAAGACAAGAGATCATTTAATATTATCAAAAGTACTTCTATTAGTTACAAAGCCTGTCTGGTCATCATCTGTAAAATATGGTAAGAATAGTTTTAATCTTTCGGCATAGATATTCATGAACATTTTATAATCAACATTCAAAAGTGAAATGGGCCTGTATGAAGAACATAATTTAAGGTCTTTGCTGGATTTTAGAATGGGTGATATAAATCTGTATTTCCATGAAGATGGTATTAATATGTCATTTTGAGCCATGATGAATGCTTTGTGAAGTAAAGAGATAGCAGTTTTAAGCATAATTTTATAAAGCTCAGGTATAATACCTTTGTTTTGTTTAAGTTTATTAATTTGCATTTGTATATCAGTCGGTGTAATTTGTTTGTCTATAATCTCTGTTTGTTACTTATTAAGTTTGTTATATATGTTTTTATTTATATATTCTTTTATCTTATCCCTAGATTCTATACTATGTGAGGTTTGATTAATTGTGTGAAAGTGACATCTAAATTCATCTATTATATCTTGTATACTATAAACCTTCTTCTTTTTCCTTGAAGAGTATATCTCTTTGATATGATTATATTTATTAATTCTTTAGGTTTTGTTTTTAAGGTTAGTTAGGTGTTTGGGGTTAGATGAGTAAGCCAGAAATTTATATTTTCTAAGGAGAGCATGGTCTTATGATGTAATATAACTGTATACTCCTCTTTTGTTTTGTTTATTTCCTCTCTAATCTTTACTGAAGTTGAACTATCTTGGTTTTTAAGGTGTAACATATCTAATTTGGTATGTAATTTTTCCAAATTTTCATCCCAGGCTTTCTTTTGTTATAATACCAGTTATTTATTTGGCCATATAAATATGCTTTTAAAGCATCCCATATGTAAATATCAGGAATGTTGGAATTTGAATTTATATTAATAAAATTTTGTGTTTCTTCTTTTAAGAATGTTTGAAATTATTTTGATTGTGTAAGATGAGCAGGGGTTTTTTTATATGTACAGTAGGAGTATTATTAATATTAAACTCAAAAGGAATTATGGTCAGAAATTGGGCAAGATAGGATTTTACTGTTCACTAAATCATTCATAATTTGTGTAGAAAAGATTACCCTATCTATTCTAGGGTGCCAGAATCCACCACATAACACAAGCACTAAGGTCACTCCAGAACAAGTACAAATATGACTCTGTCATTGTTCATGTTGGTGTGAATGACCTGAGACGTACCTCCCTGGACTACATGAAAAGAGACATGGAAGAGCTCTCTGATCATGTAGCCCAGGCAGGTATGACCCTGACCCTGAGTAGCATCCTGCCCTCACCAAGAATGATACCACAGTATAAAGAAATAATGATCAATTTCAACAACTGGCTAAGCTTCTGGTGTCATTCAAAGGGGATCCAGTGTCTGTCAGCCTGGGATGACATGCTCGACAGGTCTCATTGCTTCGCAAGAGATGGCTTGCACCTGTCACCCCTACGCTTTTGAATACTGGCCCACCTCTGCAAACAGCACAAATAAAAAAACGAGGGTTATGCTACTCAATGCCAGGAGTTTAAATCTCAAAATGCACACGCTCAAAGCACTCCACAGTATGGAGAATGTTGACATCTGTGCAGTAACTGAAACCTGGTTCAAGGCTCCACAGAGCACCCCAGCACTACCAGGCTACAACTCATACCACACATTTTGGCCACAGAACATGGACTGAAACACAAAAGGAGGGGGTGTATCCATATTCATCAAGGATACCTACACCTCCAGGTTAGTGGTGCAGCATGATACCTCCGAGATCATCCATGTGCAACTAACATCAGGCAAATCTGAAATGCAAATTATGGCCTGCTACAGCTCACCTTCCATGACCCAGGACCACCACTCCGCCTTTCTGGAGACACTGGAAAACATGAAGGTCCTACCGAACACCCTGATATTGGGCAATTTCAATTACCCTACCGTTAACTGGAAAAACTACTCAAGTACAAACTCCTAGGTCCAGCGCTTCCTGGAATTTATCAACTCAAATGCCCTGGATCAGCTGATAAACTCCCCTACCAGAGGTGAAAACATATTGGACCTGGTCATCACCAACATGGACGACAGGTGTTCCACACCGGAGGTCAACCCGTCACTGATTAGATAAGACCATAAACTAATCACTCTGGATGTCCACACCACACCACCACCTCCAACCAAGGAAACTACAGTGAAAAACTTTTCTATAGTAAACCTCACCTTACTTAAGACAGAGGTGGTAAGTTTCACAGCCCCACGATAAAGGATAACAGTATCCAAGATGCAGGAACCTTTATAAATGCACTCTATGGGCACCTACAAGCATGCATGGATCATGCCATCCCTAGCAAAACCAAGAGTCACACCCCTAAGAGAAGGAAACCAGTCTGGTGGACCCCTGCCATAAGCAGGCTATACAATAGAAGGAGGAAATTAGTTCAGAAAAAAAGCAAATCCCAAGAAGGAAAGACATCCCTGATCAGTATCAGTAAGAAACTAAGGTCCCTCATAAAATCCTCCAAGGCTAACTTCGAAAGAAAAATAGCCAAGGATTCGAAAGATAACCACAAAGCCTTCTTTAGCTATGTCAAGAATCTAAGTGGCAACTCACCGATATGCTCTGAGCTAGTGCAAAATAGCACAAAATATACTGAACCCACTGATATTGCCAACATCCTGGCAGATAGATTCAGTGCAAACTTCACACCCCTCTCACCCCCAAAAGGGCCCACAACAATACCAGAAAAGTGTAGTGACCTGGAAATCACAGACACAGAGGTGAAAACAGCCCTTTCAAAAGTCAAAAGCACAGCATCAATGGAGCCAGATGGTGTCCCAGGCTGCGTCTTGCACAAACTACAGAACAAACTAACCCCCCACCTAAACACTCTGTTCAACCTCAGCCTCTCCACAGGCTATGTGCCCATAGAATGGCACACAGCAATGGTTATTCTGCTCCACAAAGGAGGGGCCACAACTGACCCTGGTAACTATCTCCCCATAAGCCTGACTAGCCTGGTCTGCAAGGCTATGGAGCGCATCATCATGGAACTCATTAACAAAGACATTGGGAACCTCCAAACACTTGACTCAACCCAGTTCCACTTTGTTAAGGGAAGATCATGCCTACTAAACCTGGTTTACTTCTTTGAGACAGTCACCAAGGCCATAGATGAGAGGAAGGTAGTTCACATGGCCTACCTTGACCTTGCCAAGGCTTTTGACACAATTCCCCACTCGGGAATTATAGAAAAACTCACCAGCCTAAACATAAACCCCTACGTCATTAGATGGGTTGCCAACTGGCTTACAGACTGAACTCACACAGTAAGACTAGTGGGCTCCAGCTCTGACTCTAAAAAAGCCACAAGTGGTGTCCCACAAGGCTCGGTCCTGGGACCCCTACTGTTCGGCATATACTTCTCAGAAGTACAGGCAAACACAGGAGGACTATGGCTAACCAAGTTTGCCAATGACTGCAAACTGGGAGCCATAATTGACTTTCCAGCTAACATGGACATTCTCCAAAAGGGCCTTACTGAGATGGACACCTGGTGTCAAAGTCATGGTCTCAAGCCAAATGCCAAAAAATGTATAGTCATCCCGTTTGGGAAAAACAAAACACCCATGAATTACCACATAGGTGGCAGCCCCCTTAATACAGAAGAGGTAATAAGAGAGCTGAGGACCCAGGTAGATAGTAATCTCTCCTTTGACAATCATATTGCCAATGTAGTTAGGAAATCCTTCTATGTAGCCCATCTAATTACTAAAGGGTTTGCATCTAGAAATAAAGAGGTTATAGTGACCCTCTACTCATCACTCATCAGACCCATCATAAAGTATAATGCCCCATTTGGGATGTACCTCACAAGATATTTCCAACAGCTGGAAAAACAACAAAAGTACCTCACCAAGAGGATTACTGGCCTCAAACATATGTCCTATGCAGCCCGACTGGAAAAACTCCAGTTGTACTCAGTGGCATATTGCTTACTCAGAGGTGATCTCTGCCTGACTTACAAAGCCATGTCCAACTCAGAATTGATGGACATGCTCCACCTAAAGAAATCCAAGTAACTGTGAGCCACTCACTCTAGTGAGCTAAACCTCACCACAACAATAAATAGAACGTGTTGGAGGGATAGATTCCTGTCACAGAGACTCCCCATGCTTTGGAACTAAATTTCTAACTGCATTAAGCAGTGCTCCTCACTAACACTTTTCAAGAGAAACCTTGACGAGTGGATGGGTAATAGAAAATACACCCCTGGGATCACTTCATTGGCTCTTCTTGACAAAGGCTCAGTTAATTAATCAATGGGGTGGCGAAAGCTGACACACACTGGCTAGGCTTATAAATGTCCTTGGGCAGGTAGCCTAGCACCTTCCTATGAACCTATGAATACGTTTTGTATCTGTTGGAATAAAATGTGTATTGTAAAGTGCTCAGGTCTGTGTAATCATGACTGTCTTTTAGGTGATAAGAGTCCATGAATTTTATTAATCGTTTAGCCTGAGGAGTTATTTTCCTTTTCCCTGAGGTGCTAGAGTCTTTTTCATTTAGGATACAGTTAAAATCTCCGGCCATGATAATGTAACCTTCAGAATGAGAGACTATTTAACTCAGGTGTTGTTTAATAGTATTAGTTCCAATCAGGTAACCAGTAATTGTTTACTAAGGTAAACATTTTTTTATGTATTTCGATTATAGCTAAACAGAGCATCCCCTTGTCATCTTGATATGACTTAATAATCCTTGGTAAAGGGAGAGATCTGTTCCAAAAGATTGCTACCCCTTTTTTCTTTTTTATGTGTTCTGAACTAGTAATAACTGTATATTTGTGTTCAAAAATGTAATATTGTCTTTCAATAAATGAGTTTCCTGTAAGAAAATTATGTTGGGTTTGTGTATGGCAAGGTATTTGAACAGACTTCCTCTTTTGATTGGATTATTCAGACCATTTATATTGATTGATAAACCTTTTAAAATGGCCATTACAAATTTATAATAGTGTCAATATACTTTGTATCTATTTGACATCATATGTATACTTTATGAATCCTTCTCCAGAGTGTGAGTTATTTAGATTGTGATCTATGATCTTTATTTCAAAGTAGGTAATATATGAGTTTAGATTATTATAACTTGTATTTTTAAATAAATCAAGTATAATGGATGTTAGGTGAAACCTATTAATGTGCTTAGCTATATAATGTAACATACATAAAAACAATTAAGCTCCCCGCCTGAAGTTTTAAACTCCTTGTCCTAGTGACATCAGTCACTCTGATCAAACCCTTAGACAGTAGCAACAGAACACAGCTACCACTATTAGTATATATTAAGTAAATAAAACTGAAACTAAATAAATTAAATATTTTTGTTTCTTGTAAGTTGGTACATTAACTATTGTGTGACTTATCTGATGTAGTTAATAAGTTCTCGTCTATCAAATGCGTCGTATACATTAAATAAATCTAAAAAGTTAATAGAGTATTGTGAATAAATTATATCAAGAAGATGTTTCCATAGAATCAGAATAAATCCATCTATAGTTATCACGTTTTCTATAACCACTATAAAATGGTTAGCATAGTATTTATAACCATTGTCTGTAAACATAGTACAATACTGTTATGATCATCCTCTGTAAGTAAAGTTCAATGTGATGTACAGAGTATGATAACATTCTTTTTTAGTATTCCAATACTAAAGACATTCTATACATGTATAATATAGGTCACAATAAGACAATTACCCTAATGTAAGAAGAGAAGAGAAAAAAATAGTAAAATAAAAATATAAAAAAAAAGTTAATCATATTTTACTGCTATTTCAAGTTCTTATTATTGATATAAATCATAGGTATTCATTAGATCTTCTAAAATTCCTTGGACAATGTTGTTTAACAAACTTGAGGTGGAGGAAGTTGTGATTTATCCTAAGAGTAAAAAAGTTTACCAACATCAAATCCAGTTTTTAAAAGGAAGGCATATTCAACCTAATTAATTAAGCAGCATGACTAAGACACTGAGAATAAGGCATTGGGTAGGAGATGATAACATCTATTTGAACAGTCTATCTTGGTTAATGAAACATTCATATTGTAATGAGCTACTACTAGCTGATGTCACATCCTGTAATAGTGCAACTATATAATAAAAAAATAATTAAGCCACGTCACCATTCAAATAGTTAAAAAAACTTTTAATTAATAAGACATAAAATAAATTATTGACTGTGAAGCATTTCATTGCACATTGTTGATACATTAAAGCTGAGAATGGCAGTTGAAATGGATTGATAATATAATTAGAAGACTTACTGTTTTAATATCGTGTCAAAACAAAAAAAAAAAATTGTCTTCTTGTGGCACTAAAATGAGTCCTTCAGCAGTTGTTTACCATTTTAAGGCTTATAAGGTGGTTAATGCAATGTAGGAAATATCATTATAATGATAATCTGGTTGCTTGCTTCCTGGTTTGAGAAGTCTTGTTGCTGATGACGTTTGTCTAGATGCGATACGTTGGCGTGGCATGAACCGAGGCATCCGGAGTGAAGTTCAGGCTGATCAGAAGTCCCTGAAATAACTGCAGCACATGGAAGACAAACACAGGGATATGAACAACCCCAAAGTTGTTTTCAAAGAGAAAACAGTGAGAAAACTACGTGAAGGATGAAAGAAAAAGAAAAAGAAGGTGGCAACTGCTTTCTAAATGCAAAGGATTAACTGTTGATATGGAGAAGATTAGAAAGTTTTCACAGCCATCTCGAGCCTGCTACTCACTATGAACATACTTATACTAAGAAATACAATTCTATTTATACAGACAAGATACATAGAAAATAAACATAAATAAATCAAGAGAGCTTTATCCCATAATTTCTCCTGCCTCATTTCCCCTATCCCAACACTCGAAAAAAAAAACACACACCACACATATACACACTCGATACCAGTAACATCTTATCTGCTCCTTAAACAAATGCAGTGACAATATATATAATTTTCTAAGAAAATATATTAACTAAAAATTAATTAAAGAGAAATAATAATATATCAGGGGTTAATACAATAAACAATTAGAAAACTCTGTAGTATAAATTTTAAGCTAATAAATAAAGAAGGTACATATGTGTATATTAAGTAAGAGAGTGATGAAACAGTATATTTATGATCTAGAGTACCTATAAAGGAAGTTACTGTGTTTGCAACTATATTTAAAACAATAACAATATATTGTTTGTGTACTATTCATTGAAGGGCTATAATTAGAATTTAAATTATGTTGATGTTATTACGTTATTGTTTTTTCATTGTTATTAAAATAACTAAAAATAAAAGGTTTTGTTAGTTACCATTACTGTTACATGTAAAAGGTACTATAAGACTGTAATTTATAGTGGTTAAACTAAAATTAAGAGAACTAATGAGTTATATAAATAGACTATTTCTAGAAAATGAGAAAGGCTTACCTTGCAGAGAACGCATAATAGTAAGAATTTAGTCTAATCTAATCTAGTCTAATAACAAAATATTCACAATTATAACAAGTTGCAAAGGGGTATTAGGTTATTGTTCATTTGTTTTTTAGTCTTTTCTTTTTTCAGTAGTTTTCCAAGTAGAATTAGATGCCAATATTTTAAGAGAGGGATTTTCCCATTCCAGCTCTTCTGTTTTTTCTAGGATATTATGATTTTTAACAAACAGTTTATCAGTTCAAAGACTAAGTCCTCAAACAACTTGGGTCCCTCAGGAGTGAAGATCTTCAGCTTTGCAGGAAAAAGGAAATGAGTCTTGAATTGTGATTTCTTCAGTTTTTTTATCAGAGGTAAACATATTTTCCTTTTTACTATTACAGTGGAAGAATAGTGATTGTCAAAGCGTATTATTGTGTCATTGAATTTTATTGGAGACTTGGTCCATTCAGTCTTTAGTATTAATTCTTTGTCAGAATAGGAAAGAAATTTAACAATAACTGATCGTGGTTGTTTTTTGTTGGTATTTATTGAAGTTAGTGACCAGTGAGCCCTTTCTATGCCAAATAACATAGCCTCTGTAAGGTCAAGAGTCTTTGGTAACCAGGAGATAGGGAAACTTGTCATATTATTTCCCTCTATTTCTTCAGGTAAGCCAAAAATCCTTAAGTTGTTTCGACGAGATCTGTTTTCCAGATCATCAAGTTTATTTTGTAATAATGTATTTTTCTTAAGTAAGAATTCTGTGTTGTTTTCACTTTCTACTATTCTGCCATCCATATCATTTAATGCTTCTTCAACGCCTGATATTTGAGATTTTTTGTTGTTGTAAGTCCTTGTGAAGAATATCCATTTGTTTAGTTGTTTATTTCTTTAAAGTTGTCTATTATGATATCAGTTTTATCCATCTTTGTATTAAGATCTTGAATTCTGGTTATTAGAGTTTGAAGTCCTCTTTTGAGAATGGAGTCTTGAGTGCTGGTCTTAGTGAATCTCATGATGAATTCCTTGTTCAGATGAGAAGTAGATTTCAAAGTATAATTTTGACTGAAACATCTGTCTCCTGTTGATGTTCTTTTAGATATCATAATAGTACTAGGTAAATACTGTATATTTAGCCAAAAAAAAAGATGTCAAAGATTCAGTTAGAAGACAGAATTCCAGTGTAGATTTAAATACTTTAGTGGAGCTGAAGAATTCTGCTGCTACTCAGTGCCCATCTTGGCCACGCCCCCAATGCATCCATTATTAAACTAATGTATTAATGATTCTTTGCCAATTAATACAGCACTGCCTCATTGTGTTACCTTTATGAAAACAGCAATATCATACTTGGAAAAAAACAAGAAAAATATTGTAGCAGTCTGCAACACAGACTGTGCATTAATGTAGTATAGTAATATGGGTGGCAGCAGTGGCACACAACACATGGCCTTGTGACCTGATATGTATGAAGCCACAAAAGTACACAGAGCACCTAAGCAAATGCCATGCAGAGTCTATGGGATATGGCAGTTGCATTACATGTACTACAAATAAATGGACATACAGTATACTGAGTTGACAATACAGCATATATGACATAGGTGCCTCATGCATCCATGGGAGAGGAACACAGGTGCCAGAATAACTCCTCTGGTAGTAAAGGGCGTTTGCCTTGCAGTCAGTCTGTACATACCTTTCTCTAACCACCATTTTGAGCAAGGCAGACTAAGGTCAGGCACAAGAGAAGAACTGGTATATGGAAAAGGATATACAGTAGTGGACAATAGCAGCCAAAGGAGTTGAAGAAGCCCTATGTGGGCCAGCTACAAAAAGACACTTGCACTGTTGCTCATATATACACGTGCATACATACTCACTCACATGCAGTCATAAATTCAAATTCCGTTACAGCCTACAGTATGTACGTGCCTTCTCTTGCCTCTGAAGTTCCATGGCAGTCACCTCTCATGGTACAGATGAACACTGCTGAGGGTCATGATTCATGATGAATATTTACTACTTGATCCTCACTTATTCCAGAGTAACAATTTGTATTTCTACATCATGAGGACCTTGTGAACTCTCGCTAGTTCATATCACTGGTGAATAACTGTATAGATTCCTACTGGTCTGGAATGCAGTAGTGCAGCAGTTAGTGTTGGTGCCTTACAGCAAAAGTTCCCCAGTTTGATTATCAGTCGGGGTGCCTTCTGTAAAGAGTCTGTATGTCCGCTCTGTGTTTGATGGGTTTCTTCTCACGTTCCAAAGACACGCAGTAGGTGGATTGGACACTGTAAATTGGCCATAGGTGTGAGTGTGTGTGCTGTCCTGTGGTGTGGAAATTCTACTGTGGCAGGGCTAGCCACCTAATGGTGATAACCTTGGATCTAGATGATAGTCACTGTTGAAGTGACACCCCAAACCCCATGTGCAAAAATGGGGAAAGGGGTTCTGGATGGATGGATGGATGGATGGATGGATGGATGGATGGATGGATGGATGGATGGATGGATGGAAAGTCTGGCATGCACAACATATATAATATATTGAGAAGAGCATCCAAGATTCATGATGATGTAGTTGCAGTGTCCAAATCCACATGTAGCTACTTTAGAAATCTTGTCAAAGAGCATTTGAATATGTACAATGGTGCCTATGTGACAAATATGTAGTTCCTGCATGCAGCAGCAGCAACTCTGCAGTCTTGCAGTGGGGCCTGTATGTGAGAACATCTATATATAGGCTCTGCAACCACTGATGTGTTCTGTTCTTCTGGATGCCAGTGGCTGCTGTCCCTTTCCTAGCCTTCAGTTTTTGCACTACAAAACAGCCAGTGTGGAAGTGTCTAGTGCCTGCCCTGTCTATCTATGAACTACATACAGCATTACTCATGCCTGCTTGTGTGCTATCATAAGAGCTGGGAAACATTAGATTTGTGTGATACCATTTTGGAAATATCACCCTGTTATTTTGTTTCATTTTCTGTAAATTTTATTTAGTTGTCTACAGACCTTTTTTTCTGAGCTCTGGGCCTGTACTTTGAGTACTGAAATCATGAAAACGTTTTAAGTTAATGTGAAGTTTAGCAGGTGTCATACATCCACAGTATGGACAGAAATTAGTACTTTGATATCTCACCAGCATATTAGTCATGTGAAAGAGACATGATTTAGTTCTGTTTTAATTTGTTAATTTTGTTATGGAAAGGAGCATAGTGAATAATCCATGGAACATTTATCAATACCACCGTTTTGGAATTGTTATACTGAGGCTTGCATAATTAGGCTTGGTAAATATACAAAGTATTAGTCAAAGAAAATTGTGTGAAGGAAGAATTCCCTCACTTTGGAAGTCAAGTTATGCTGGGGTATTGCATTTATTGCCATGGTATAGATTGTACTTGGAGGCATCTACACTATTAGAAAAATGCATATTGTTTAGTCTGTGTTTTTTTATCAACATTTTTCTTTTATTGAATGCATTTGTTGGAGCTTGATTTTGCAGGACACATTCTGTTAATAGTGTAGTCTGAGTCGATACAAATGTCAACTAGTTGTAGAAAATATGCAGCTTTTGGTAATGGTTTATTGAAGTACATGTGCAAAAAACTAAATATATCATGTTACTGAATGTTTTGTTTCTAGCAAATCCATCATCAACACAGTAATGTTTCTGTTGAGAGTTACAGCAAATGAAAAATTAAATCACTGTATAATTAAATTAATTAAATCACTCTTATAACTAGCCAGTTTTCTAGTTTCAGCACTCAAATCTGTTTCTTTGATCTCAGCACTTGTTCAGAAAAAAAAAAAAAAAAAAAAAATGTTTCATCTGCTTTTACTGTAGTTGTGTTTTTACCTACTTCTTTTTACTTTTTCATCATCTTAAAATACTCAGTTGTATTTATTACTGCTTGGTGTAACTCATTCTAAGCCTTTTGGTTTAAACACTTGGGCTTCGGACCAGTTAGTTGTTTTGCACTGAGAGGGTTTGTGGTCTGCACTGTTGTGGCAGAACAGGTAGCTTACATCCTTCTAGGTTGAGAACTGCTGATTGAGGGCTCAGTGTCTGTTATTCTAAAAGTGTATTAATTCTGGTTTAAGCACTTGGGCTTTCAAGCCAGTTATTTTACATTAAGAGGGTTCGTGGTCTGCACTCTTGTGGGAGGAGAGGCTGGACTCTGCCCTTCTGAGCTGGGAATTTCTGGTTAAAGGCTTATAGTGCATGCATATCTGAACTGTTTCTTACTGAAGTTGGTGTGCCTTGTTTGCTGTGGCATAGACTGGATTCGGGCCTGCTGGATCTAGCTTTGTTTGTGTAACTTGAGCACTAATCCAGACATTCTCTAAAGTATTCAATTGTATTTATTACTGCTTGGTTGTAACTTGATTAAAGTGTAGCTATCATTCAAGTCTTTTGGATTAAGCACTTGGGCTTCAGACCAGTTGTTTTACATTAGGAAGGTTTGTGGCAAGCACTGTGGTGGCAGGACAGGTAGCTTTCATCCTTCTAAGTTGGGAACTGCTGATTGAGAGCCCAGTGTCCAAGTGTATTAGTTCTGGTTTAGGCACTTGGGCTTCAGGCCAGTTATTTTACATTAAGAAGGTTCGTGGTCTGCACTCTTGTGGGAGAAGAGGCTGGACTCTGCCCTTCTGAGCTGGGAATTTCTGGTTAAAGGTTTATAGTGCCTGAATATTTGAACTGTATCTTACTGAAATTGGTTCACCTTGTTTGCTCTAGCATCGACTAGATCCAGGCCTGCTGAATCTAGCTTTGTTTATATGCTTGTTGTTTGTTTGCTTGTTATTTCCTGGAAGCTAATTCCACCTAATACGCAACTTCTCAGCTTCTGTGGATCACTAGTGATATCTGCATTGCTTACTGTACTTATTTCCTTGTTTCACTTGAAAGAAAGTTACTGTTTGTCGCTTTTGCATTTAGTTACTTGTAACACATTGCACTCAAGTTACCTGGCACTTGCTCACTAAAGCAATTATATAAGTCAGCACTAAAATTAAAAGCACTACACCCTCACTCCCCACTGGCCCTTGTTTTCAATTAAGGAATTCCCAATATTATTCTAGCATGTCCAAAGGTCAGTTGTCAATCTTCTCTCCGGTCCAGCTGGTGAATCTGGGAATCTTGAGGCAATGTTATAACTGCCTCATGTACACAGACAACCCTCTCCTCCTCCCACATAACACAAATACTTGCGAGAGATGCAGCTATTTAGCCAAACTGGAGGCTGAGCTCTCTCAACTCAGGACTGGCAAGACCAGACAGGAGGAGAAGGCAACTACACACACCACAAAACCAGCCTCACATAATGCTACCACTCCACTGAATCAAACACATAAACACACAAAGACATACTCGGAGGCTCTGAGTCAAATTGTACCTAAAAAGCAGAGGCCTCCAAAGCAGACACCCAAACAACTGCTACCTCAAGACACCCCACAAGCAACACATAAACCACAAAAGCAGTGTGCAAAGCAGTCACAGCCCTTAAGGCCAAATACAACACCAAACATACTTGTCATAGGTGACTCCATAGTCAGACACACTGACGTCCCACTCACCAGGCTGAACAAGGAGAGGGTCACAGTAAGCTGCCTATCGGGCGCTAGAATCCGCCACATAACACAAGCACTCGGGTCACTCCACGGCAAGTACAAATATGACACAGTCACTGTCCATGCTGGTGTGAACGACCTGAGATGTACCTCCCTGGACTACATGAAAAGAGACATAGAGGAGCTCTCTGATTATATAGCCCAGGCAGGTATGACCCTAACCCTGAGCAGTATCCTTACTTCACCAAGAATGATGCCACAATATAGAGACAAGATGATCAGCTTTAACAATTGGCTTAATGTCTGGTGTCATTCAAAGGGGATCCAGTGTCTGTCTGCCTGGGATGACATGCTTGACAAGCCACGCTGCTTCGCAAGGGACGGCTTGCACCTGTCACCCCTGGGATTCCGGATATTGGCTAAGGCTCTTGCCACCCCCATAGTGCCTTTTTTAGGCAAGGCTCAAATTCTAAACCTACCACCCTAGAAAACAAAAATGGGAAGAAACTGAGGGTAATGCTGCTCAATGCCAGAAGTCTAAATCTCAAAATGCACGCACTCGAGGCCCTTCTCAGTATGGAGAACATCGATGTCTGTGCTGTAACTGAAACCTGGTTCAAGGCTCCTGAGAGCACCCGGCACTATTAGGTTTTACCTCATATCATGCTTCCGCCCCAAAACCCGGACCACACCACAAAAGGAGGGTGTATCCATATTCATAAAGGATACCCACACCTCCAGGTTGGTGGCAACGCAAGCTTTGGAAACCATCCAGGTGCAACTAACCATAGGCAAAACTGCTCTACAAATTGTAGCATGCTACAGGCCACCCTCTCAAACTCAGGAACCCCACACAGCCTTCCTGAACACACTGGAGGGTATAAATGTATCTCCAAACACCATCATATTGGGTGACTTCAACTACCCGAATATAGACTGGGAACATTACTCAAGCCCTAACTTTCTAGCCCAACGGTTCCTGGAGTTCATAAATTCAAATGCCATGGAACAGCTAGTCACTGTTCCCACGAGAGGAGAAAATATACTAGATCTCATTGTCACAAACATGGGGACAAAATGCTCCACACCGAAGTATATCCCTCATTGGTGAGATCTGATCATAAACTAATCTCACTGGAAATCCACATCCCGCCCCCACCCCAAACAAAAGACCATAGTGAAGAACTTCTCTAAAGCAAACTTCACACTACTCAAGACTGGTGTGGTATCCTTCAAGGCCCCTGAGCCAGTGGAAACCACAACCCAAGCTGCGGAAGCCCTTACAAATGCCTTCTATGAACACCTCCAGGACTGCATGGATCAGGCAATCCCAAATAAAACCAAGACTCTTTCCACAAAGGGCAAACGTCCAGTCTGGTGGACCCCAGCCATTAACAAACTTTACAATAAGAGGAGAAAGCTATTACATGATAGAACAAAATCCATAAAAGGGAAGTCACCCTGATCATTATTAGTAAAAAATACGAGCACTCATAAAATCAACTAAGGCCAATTTTGAGAGAAAAATTGCCATGGATTCAAAGGACAATCATAAGGCCTTTTTCAGCTATGTTAGGAACCTGGGTGGAAACTCCCAGATATGCTCAGAATTAGTCCAAAATGATACAAAAATCACTGAACCCACAGACATTGCCAACATACTGGCAGACAGGTTCAGTGCAAACTTCACCCCCCCCCCAAAGGAGAGATAACTATCCCAGCCGAGTGTAGCCTCCCGGACATCTCAAATGCGCAGGTGAAAGTTGCTCTCTAAAGCTAAAAACACAGCATCAATGGGACTGGATGGTGTCCCCGGCTGTGTGCTACATGAGCTAAATGAGGAATTAAACCCGCACATAAGGCAGCTGTTTAATCTCAGCCTTACCACAGGCTACGTGCCCAAGGAGTGGCGATGGCAACTGTTGTCCCACTCCACAAAGGCGGCGCCTCGGACCCTGGTAATTACCGCCCATAAGCTTAACAAGTCTAGTCTGCAAAGCTATGGAGAGGATCATAATGGAGCTCATAAACAAAGATATAGGGACTTGCAGACATTGGACCCAACCCAGTTTGGCTTTGTCAAGGGAAGATCATGCCTTCTGAACTTGGTCGACTTCTTGAAACAGTCACCAAGGCCATTGATGAGGAAAGGCAGTCCATACAGCCTACCTTGACCTTGCAAAGGCTTTCGACACAATACCCCACTCGGGTATTGTAGAAAAACTTACCAGCTTAAATGTAAACCCATATGTCACAAGATGGGTTGCAAACTGGCTTAAGGACAGAACCCACAGGGTTAGAGTTGTTGGCGCTGTGTCAGACTCCAAGCCGGTCACAAGTGGTGTCCCACAGGGCTCGGTCCTTGGCCCCCTATTGTTTGGCAACTACTTCTCAGAAGTACAGGCCAACATAGGAGGACTTTGGCTGACAAAGTTTGCAGACAACTGCAAACTGGGCGCCATAGTGGAAAGTGCATCAGACACGGATATCCTTCAGAAGGGACTCACGGAAACAGATAGCTGGTGCCAGAGCCATGGCCTGAAGTTAAACGCCAAAAAATGTATAGTTATACCCTTCAGGAAAAACAAGGCAACCACAAGCTACCATATAGGTGGCAATCCACTAAGCACAGAAGAGGTTATCAGGGACCTGGGGACCCAGGTTGACAGTGGCCTTTCTTTTGACACTCACATTGCTAAAGTGGTTAGAAAGACCTTCTACATTGCCCACCTGATCATGAAGGGATTCACATCCAGATCTAGTGAGGTCATTGTTCCCCTGTAAAATTCACTTATCAGACCAATGATCGAGTACAATGCCCCATTCGGGATGTATCTCACCCGACATCTGCAGCTATTGGAGAGACCCCAAAAGTTCCTCACCAAAAGGATAAAGGGACTCCAAAATCTGTCATATGCTGCCATATTGAAGAAACTCCAGTTCTATTCAGTCGCATACCGTCTGCTCAGAGGTGACATGTGCCTGACATACAAGGCCATGTCCAACCCGGAATTAATGGACATGCTCCACCTCAAAAAATCCAAATCCACCAAAACCACTAGAGCAAGCGACTTAAACCTTAGCACGGATATAAATAGGGCATGCTAGAGGGATAGATTTATCACCCAGAGACTCCCTATGCTGTGGAATAAAATCCCAGTCCATGTGAGGCAGAGCACCTCGCTGACTCTGTTCAAGAGAAATCTAGACCTGTGGATGGGAGATCGTAGGTTTACCCCGGGAATCATCTCTGTGTCACTGCTGGACAGAGGCACAACAAACTAATGGGCACAGTATTTTTTCATATAAGGGGTGGCGTAAGCCACAAAAATTTGGGCTAGGCTTATAAATGCCTTAGGGCAGATAGCCTAGTATAAACCTATGAACCTATGTATGTCTTATAGCTATGTTGTGAACCTTAAATTAAAAATTAAACCAAAACATATCTTATGTCTCCTAGGACCTGTAAGTTTTGATAACTTGGAACATCTCAACTACTGAGAATGTTTCTAGCTTTAATTTATTCATTCATTCAGTACCTGGGGTAGAGCACTGATCAAATGGATCTGTTTCAGTGTCAGTCTGGACACATATAAATGACAGGAGGCAAGCAAGTTAACAAGAAGCATTATAACTATAAACCAGAAATAACTTTCTAAATCATTCACAAGTCTCTTGCACAGCTTTGCATGCCATGCAAATTGTTTATAAATTCCATCCTTTATCTGCTTTTGGCTAATGCCCCAAACATGCTAACTGTATTTTTAATACTTTATGTGTTTTTTGGTCTAAGCAAACTGGATTTTTCAACTTGCTGCAAGACTCCATTTTACAATGCTACTCCTACCACTGCCATCATTGAAGGGATCATTTAACAAGCAACTGTCCAAATTTGTGTGAAACACATTTATCTCAAACACAAAAGGAATTCTGCATGTGTTTTGACTATGCAGGACTTGTTGAATACATCGGGCAGGATTCACGAAGCCTCCGTGTAAGAGTTACAAGTCTTACATGGAGACTGCAGTTAAACAGTGTGACGTCAGCATGCCATGCATATTCATGAGGGCATGCTGACTCACACCCAAGGCTAACACGGTCCGTGTAAGAAAGTAGGGGGCATGTCCGCAGGGCGAGTCCTGCAAACGGACATGCCCCCAGAAGAGTAACAGTCCCGAAAGTAAACCCCCACGAGAGAGTCCGCATAAATGTCAACAAACACAACACAACACATGCCCCCACAGACTATAAACATAAAATGTAAAAATGAACATGTTATATTTTTTTTTATAAGTTTTAAAGATGTTTGCCCGTAATTGCGCTCGTTTGCGCGGGTGTGCCCGTCGCTTAGCCACAGTTAGCAGTCAGTGGAAAAGCATATAAGATCTAAATATGCAAAGTAAGCCAAGAAGCAATAGCGTAGCGGTAGAGACGTTGGCTGAAGAGGAGGCAGTCACGGTTCGAGCCCCCACAACATCAATTTTTATTTCTAGTGAAATAAGCATGAAACAATTCCCTGACATATATGTACATATATAAAATTATATTTTATGTAAAATGTAATGAAATGGGCCATGTATTTTGAAGAAATGTGAGATAATAAAAAAAAAAAAAATGTCAGAAGTGCTTATAGCTGAGCTACACTCTAACAAGCTGAGTATAGCTGCCCGTAGGTGAGCAGTGATTTAACAGGTGTAAAATGAGTGCCCGGGGTTGAGCAGTGTTGTAACACGCTGAAAGTGAGTGCCCGTAGCTGAGCTGAGCGTAATATGCGTGCTGATAGCCAAAAGACACGTAAACCAGCATAATCCGTTTGCACGGAGCTGTGCTCCGCGCCACCAAGCTAACCGGCAGGCAATGTTGAGCGAGCTGTATCAAAACTGCCTTTACACAGACACACCTCCTAGCCTGTGTAGACAGTCATAAAATAAAAAAAGCAATGGCCAGGCTCGAACTCAGGATATCATGCACCATAGTCAAAGTACTGAACCACTAAGCCATGACAGTTGCTCTTAGAAATGCAGTATTAGCATATATATATAGGAAAGAATGGAAAGAGAAGCATGACAAAGCAGGTTTTGTGAAGATGATACATTTTACATGGCCAATCACAGATAAGTGTGGGAAAAATGGCATATATAAGCCCCATAGGTGGGAATACACAGCATAACTGATTGTGGAATTGATTTGCAGTCAGGATGGCAGGTGTAGGAGAGGGTAGTTGCTTCCAAGCACAGAGGTGGGGCATTGAGGAGTCCAAATATATGGTTTGGCTCCTCGTCCATGATCATGAGGCCCAACTCATGCAGGGCCAGGTCCTGTGGGGAGAATACAAGGCTGAGGCATGGGACCGGTTGGCACATGATCTCATCAGTGCCACAGGAATACGAAGGACTGGTGAACAGGTCCGTCACCACCATGTGGACCTGAAGAGATGGAAGCAGGACCAACTGAACCGTTGGATCCAGGAGGCCTGGCAAATGCCCAACGCCCCACTACTGAGTAAGTTACATGTAAGTATTTATGTAAGAAATTAACCTAGCTGATATTATGGAGATGTGTATTCCAATATTACTTCATTTATATTACAGCTGCAGGTGTCCGTTCCATGAATCGTCGAGCCTATGCCGATAGGCTTGTGCGGTTGCGCCACCAGGCAGGTTAGTAATTCTCTCCCTGTAACTGTTAAAAAATATAAGTATGACAGCTTGCAAAAGAGTGCAGTGTAGTCACTTATTAATAAAAAGTTCAAGTAACAGTGTAAGAGAGATTTTGCTAGTACTGTGTGATTGCATAAGTGTGATGCAGCCTGTAATCCAAAAATAAAAATGAAACAAGTCTGAAATAAAGATGTTCCACCTTTAATGTAATAGTATAAAACCTGCAGCAGGCTGTAAATTACAGCTACACAAGCTGAGTACAACACATGTGTGAAATATATCCCCGTTTAAAATCTGAAACATGACACAAGTGAGACTGTTGGAAAGGATTGTTGAAACCAAATAAAAAACATCAGTAAAGCATAGAATTAAGTACCATCCTGAATTGTAAAAATAAAACAAGTGAGAGTGTGAGAAAGAGGTATGAATCCACCAAGAAAGTTGTAATAACTCCTGAATAAAGTATACTGCAGTCAGTACAGAATGAAATGAATGTGATAGCCACAACCAAAGAGTGAAATGTGTGCAATAAAGTACTAAAGCTGGAATGTCTGTCCCAAAATTTGGATATGTTGCTGTACCTTTGCAAGATTCAGATAGTATGGTTGTATGAAATACCAAACATCCACAGTTGTCTAGAGCCATATAAATCAAATGTAGCAGGATGCTGTAGCTGAACAGAGCCAGATATGAATGTGTATGAATAACATTCCCATCACCAACATGCCTAAGTTTACACACAGGAAACTGTAGTCAGACCTGTAGGGTGTATATATCTGCAGCTAGTAGAAATGTACAGCGTATGTATAGGTATTTGAAGTTGTTAATGAAATATTTCTTCACCCTACCCTATAACCACAAATAATCCATTCCACATGAAATGGGTATGTGTATTCACAATTAATTCCCCTGGACATTTGTCCTGTTGGTTCATACATATTTGCATGTATGTTGATGCATGTGCCCTGTTCATACATCCAAACCTGATGGCCTGTTGCCATCAATCAACCCTGCATGCTGTTGGATTGTGTACTGTTGTTCAAATTATGCATGTGTTATGCTTGCTGTTCAATGTCTTGAAGTTATGGGTGCTTGGTTAATGGGAATACTAATGCATGCTGTTACAACTAATTGTGAATGGTATTGTTTGTTACTAACCCAAACTGTCATAAAATAATGCAAAACATAGAACGACAGGGAAGGCGGGTTCCAGCGGACCCACCTCTCCCACCTCAGCTGGCGAGTGCACCTGGCACTAGTGCCCAGGCCGGACCCTCCTCCAGTGGCCCTGTGCCACCTTTGGGTGGAAGCGCTGCAGGGGATGGGGCTCGTCCCCCCTCTGCAAGCGTGGCTGGAGGACACCATCAACTCACCCTCCGTAGTGTCCGGACTGTGGTGCTTAGGGAGATCAGGCATTCTGTGCTTGAGCCCCTATGCCAGCTTGAGACATGGGTGGCACAACTCACGGGCGTGCCTGCTGCCCGTCCTACTCAGCCCCCAGCACAGCCCTGTACTGGGCAGTGAAGGCACAGTGGCAACTGCCTGTTGGTGGGGATCTCAGTTCCACTGTTGCCATCTGTGGGCTCATGGGCTCGAGATATCCAAACATCCATCCCCGTCAGTTGTGTTTCCCCCCCACGTGTCATACACCACCACTGTATGTGTCTTGTTTGTCTTGTCTGTTAACCTCCCCTACCTACCTCCCCAACTATACCTACTTCCTGTACCTGACATTCCACTCTCACCTGAAAAAAAAAAAAAGGCCACTCTGTTCCCGCAAAAAAATTATGCCCCATACATAGCTGCCCATTTCGCAGACATGACTGCTGGACATGTAAACTGGCAATTACAATTGGCTGTACAACAAATATTGTTATCCTCACCCCTCTCTCAGGGGTGGAAGGTTTCAAATTTCACACCAAATTACACACATATGCACAGCTGTTGCTGATAAAGAAATAGGCAGCTATGGGCCTGTCCTACATACTTCCTGCAAATCCTGAGCTTGTTTTCCTACTGTCCTACCCTCTTTGTGCCCCGTTTTTCACCACTTTCCTATCTCCCCATTTTTTTTTCTTTCAAAGAAATTAGTACAGGTGTGCACGAGAGTAAGCACTTTTAAGCAGTTGTAAGTGGGTGTGCGCTTGTGTGCGCTTAGCGAAGCATGTGTACGCGAAGCTAAGCGACAGTGCGCATGCGTGAGCTCCGTGCAAACCAGCGCTAACCCGCTTACAAGTGCTTAAAAGTGCCTTAGTCACTCTGAATGACAAGGCATGTAGTCTGCTCAGCAGCAAAATAAAATTCCTCTGTCAGTCTCGAACCCAGGACATTGGAAACACTAGTCTGCATGACTTACCACTAAGCCATGACTGATATACAAGAACATTGTGCTGAAAGAAATATATCATGAAATAGTAGGAATGAATGTAAAGGGAATATAGGAAGTCTAGTACACAAAGCATGTCATGTATATTTACTGTCAAATCTAGTGGATTTGTAAAATATTACTGTGTGAAGAGAAACAGCCATGCTAGTTGGTAGCTAGTATGTAATAATGTCACAGTAGCACATTGCAAGCCACACACATACTCAGAACAGGATAAACACTGCCATAGTTTAATAGTTAAGAGCCCAGACAGAGCAACTGTGACTGAGTTACAGGGATGTCCCTGATTTGAAAACAGATGTTAACTGTGCCCCACTGACTCCCTGTGAAATGTACTAACAGTAGGCAGAAAGGTGTTACAACACATGCAATGGTAACTATGAATTACTGAAAGTATGCACCACTTGCACATCACAAATGGTGTAGTAATACATATACTCAAAATAACCCACAGTCACAACTGCAGAATATCAGAAAATTTCATGGGTGTATCCCACTGATATGTACCATTCCATGAGGCTGATAAAAGATGCACCTGAGAGTATCTGAGGTCTGCTCAGCAGCATAGCAGCATAATCAAATACCCTTCTAGGTGTCAAGGACCACACCATGGCCAGACCACACTGCATGCAGTACCACCCTACCACAACAAACACATAGGGAATTGCTGCTCAAACAGATATAGCAAGCATTACAAGCTGTGAATGTAAATGGAAAATAGGAAAGCCATAGCAACACATTACAGTAAAGACACCTAGCAGGCATACAAGGAGTGAATGTAAAGGGCAAATATTGAAGCCATAGCAAGAAATTGCAAGAGCCACTGCTATATACCAGTTATACCACAAGTCCCACAGGAAAGCACACACACCTATATACACAGTATTACTAGTCTTATGTGTCAGTTTACATACACACTGAGAAGAGGAAACTGGAGGAAGGAATACTCAGGTTACAGTACAACATGCACTGCAGTGTCTACAACACAGCCTGAAATATGGGAGACATACCAATCGTTACACTCACAGAACAGTGTGCATAGCATACCAGCATGGTCCCCACCCTGATAATCTGAAAGGGCTACGCCTACCTAGCAAACCTTTTTATAGCACCGTCCTGAAATCATAGTGAGAACTGCAATCACTACACAACAGGCTGCATGCAATTAGTAAATGCTGGCTAACAATTGGTGCAGAGGCCATCACATGGACATGTGCAGATACCTACAAAAGCATTCTGTACTCCCAGTCCACACATGCAATACTTTCATTGCAAACTCTGGAGGTAGAGACAGAGAGAGAGAAAGAGAGAAAAGAAAGAATATTTAAAACAACAAAACAAAGAAGTTGTCATCACAACTGAAGCTGGCAAGAGAAGCAGCAGCAGACCAACTATCACAAAGTCAACACAAACAGCTGTAACAAACACAGGTAATGTAAAGTAATAATATAATAGTCTACATACTGTGAACCCTCCATATGTGTTATTGGTCTGTATCTATGTATATGAAGATGTGCATAGGGCAGGGGACCAAAAAACTTTTTTCCCCAA